>NW_020538040.1:185822006-185851068 GCF_003426905.1 Ctenocephalides felis
TTCTAATTTAATATATTGTTATAATCATTACTACTCCCACAATCCGAATCACTTTCAGGAAAAAAATTGTCCAAAAAAAGTCTAAATGCGCTATTATTCTTCCACCCGCGAAGCCAGTGTAGGCGCATTGTTTGTTTTGATTTGACGGAGATGTTTACAAAACAATGTTTTTATTTCTAAACTTGTACATAAGTACATTTTATTTATATCTAAAACATGTGAAAATGTCATGTTTCTTTCATTTAATTCAATAAAAAAAATAGTGCAATATCAAAACGTAACTTTTTTTCTCTCCAATGGTAATTTTAAAAACAAACTCTGATTATCCGAATGGGTCCCGGTCCCCATTAATTCGGATAATTGGAGTTCTACTGTACATCAAATTATCAAAAGTTTTAAAGAGATGTTAATAAGCATAAATTTTGTTTGCATTTCATAATGTGTACAGTTTACTTATATGATACTTATATAATAATATATAATATAATTCAAACAAATGTCTACGACATTCTCGACACTATAGATCAACCCCATATGGACTAAAATTTAAAAAAAAAAAATTTGTTTTCAATTCTCCACTATATTTACAAGTGCCTAGTTAAGGACATTTAGCGAATTTGTTGCTTTACAATTGTCAGCCGTAAGAAGGACCTTGTATAGCCTAATAATATCAATAAGCCTAATGATATTATAATGGCATGTTGGAAAAACAACTCGATGATTGTTTTCCATTCGTTATAAATAATATTAACAATATTTTAATGGTAATAATATAAACTTAAATATTTATTTATAAATAATAACTAATAAATATTTCCTTATGAATAATAACTGAGTTATTTCAAAATTCATTAGGAAATCAAAATGGATTTTGTTTTCAAATTTCCAAAATTTTTACAAAAAAATAATTTTATCCATTAGAAATTTTTACAGCTTGTAAAAAAATGTGGATTACGATGCAGAAATTTCCAGTAATTTTATTTTATGTTGATTTTTTTAAATGTCAATATGAACTAGGAAACAACATTTTGTTCTTGTCAGAAAGCCTAATGATGGAATGTAACCAGTTCCAAAACGTTGTACATAAATAACACCTTCAAATATAAATTATACCTCGTATATACGGGTTTATACGATAAAAGAAGATGAAAAGCGAATAAGTGAAATGAACAAAGATATAGCGTTCCATGTAATATACCGGTCAATTCCTCCTCGTTGAAGAATGACTCGGTTTTACATTCCTGATACCACGCCATCGCTCGCTCCTCTGTTTTTATCACATCCACTCGGAGCTAAATGTTTTTCTTACATGATGCTGTACATCATCGGACGGAGCAGAAGCATTCACGGTAGACTAATCACGGGCATGATATATGAATGAATGATTGAAAGAATAATCTTATACTCTGTACCTATGTGCAAACGACGAGGGACTAACCAGGAGACTCGGAACGATGCGAAAAGCTAGCAAGTCGAAAGGGTAGGAACGCGATCTATAAGGATTAAGGTGAGGCGAGATGTGGTCCCGAAAGCCGAGAGACATTAGCGCCGCTTTGATATCGAAATATCTCGAGTGTGCCGCTTGTCATTACTCGCAGTGTTATTACTGAGGCGAATAATGAGGACGTGCATTGTTCCGGCATTATGTCATCAGACACAAACAATGATACGATTTTTCAACACACATGTGAGATATATGTAGATACTTTATATGGGAGAGCAATTCATCAGTATTACTGAAATTGTAATAATAAGTTCATCACATACAGATCGGACAACCTGTTGGGTTGCCATCTATAAAGCCAACACAATAACAGAAGTTAGTACACCAGCTCATATAGCTTGTTAAGTACTGATTGTTGTTTTAGAAAAAAGTGATAAGTTTAAGGGGGTTTTCTAATCTAGAATTTAACTAGAGGTGCATAGCATCGTGCCTAAAGGCAAATTACTGGAAATTCCCGTATCGAAAAATTAAAATTTTTGAAAAAGATTCAATTTTCGTTTAGAACCCTGAAAAAGATTCAATTTTCGTTTAGATTTTTGTGATTTTTTAAATTTTTGAAAATAAATAACCTTTTTGAAAAGTTTGATTTTTTTTCATACTTTGAAATATTTTGGAAATTTTGAACTATTTTTTAAAGCAATCGCGATACGTTAGCTGCGTAGAAACAAAATATCGACTATTATATATTGTGAGACAAATAGTGACATATAGAGATAAATATTGTAGAAAGTGTAATTAGAGACAATAAACGAGTAATTAGAATTGAGGTGTGTTAATAAGGACGAAATAAGTTAACACAGTTTTCTTTATAAATTTGTCTCCATTATAAACTATAATCAATCAATATTCAATAATCGAGAATATTTAATAAAGATTGTAATTTTTTTCAGACAGTCGATATTTTGTGAAACAAAAATTTCAAATTTTTAATAATATATTCATATTATTTTTTCCAGATTATTTGGAGGGCTGATCGCATGAGTATGGTCAATTATTTGAGACCGCCCATTTCATCACCTTCTAAAATTAAAACTTTATAAATTTTTGTCTTTTTGTTATATTATAAAAACATTAATTAATATCTTGTAAAAAATATATAGTGATAGTATAGTTTTCATTGCCTTTGAAAAAATCGCATAAAATTCATTCTTAATTCCAGAATGTGATTTGATCATTAAAGTAGGATTCGTTTAAATTTAAATTTCTTTTTATAATAAGTTTATTAAAACCAAAATTTATAAAATAAATAGAATTATACAAATATATATATACATAGCTGGGCACCGTTAATCAAAAAGTTAATTTCGTTAATCGTTAATCCGCTACAAAAAAAGTTAGCTTCGTTAAACGTTAAAGCGTTACATTTCGGAATAATTAACGCAAGTTAACGTTAATCGTTAATCCGTTAATATGTATAAAATTACATTTTTATATTGTTGCGTTAGTGAACTTAAAAAACTTATTGGTTTAGGTTCTGGAAGTTAACAGGTTATGAATAAAACAAAATACTTGTATAATTCAAATGTGTAATTCAACCCCTTAATGGCGCGACGCGCTTTATGCACACACCGTGATAATAACGCTATTGGTCAACTTTCTGTTTTTATGATTGCATATTGTTTTTACAAGAATTTTTTTCTAAATAAAGGGAAAGAGTTTTTTTGCGAAAAATAGGAAACGCGCGACGGGTTAAGCGTCGGCATAAGGTGCATATTCCTCTTCATGAACATTAACATGTTGAAGTTCTCGTCTGAAAGCGAGGCTCGTTTTGGTGTCAAAATGTCTTTACTCGTGGAAAACAAACGTTCAACTGCAGCGCTTGAGGGTATAGCAGTATTGTATTTAATAAATAGATTTATGAATATCTGTTATCCCAGACGAATGCAGCATCGTTGAACAAGTCTTTTGAACATGTTGGCACTGTTAATCATTCACGAGTGGTCCAAATCTTTTCTCTATGTCATTTAATAAGGCATTGGCTAAAGCTGTGCCGTGCGGTAAATAGTAATAATTGGCAGGGCCGTGCCTGGGTATGTGGCCGCCTGCGTGCGAACATATAAATGGCCGCCCTTAAAAATAGCATAATAGGAAAATATCCAATATGTTCTCACGAAAAAAATCGTCTTGTAATTTTCAAGTTTTCTCGACATTTTAAGTCATTCTGAATCGTTTGAAAGCCGATTTTTGAATTTTCGGCAACGTTTTCTCAAAAACGGTTAAATCCAATTCAAAAGTTTAAAAGTCATTTAATGTAACTAGATAATGACTAGCGCCTGTCAGTTTTGTGCGACGATCGGCCAAGCTGTTTCTAATCAACAGAAAAATATAAAATTTATTGTACACGTTTTAGCCAAAAATTCTGCATCGATTTTAAAAATTCAGGAACTGTTTGAAAGATATCATTTAGGAATCGTGCTGATTGGTTCTAAGAGATCGGTCGGTTCGTTTCTTCGTGTTTAATTGGTGAATACTGCTTTACGATGATATTTATAAAACTTTTTTGGCGATAGTGATCATGGTCTCTAAGATAACTAAATATTTCGACCCACATTAAGTCATTTTAATTTTTAAAATATGTACTATCAAAGATTGCAAAAATGAGCGGCGCTTTTTTACGTGAGTCAAAATTTCATCTTTAGTCGACATTTTCTCAAAAATGCACAATCCCATTTGAAAAATCGTCAAAATTCGTAAATTCGATAAGCACTCGTGCTGCTTAGTTTTGCCTTTAGAATTTTCAAAAAAGTCTCAAATTTTTAATTAGTGAATTGATTTTAAAAATTCAAAAACCATTACAAACGTTTTCCATTTGAGAATCTTGCTGATTAAATTTTGTCAATAATCGACGAGTCGTTTTTCAGTTATTGATTAACAAATTGCTTAGGAAATTTGGGTCTTGTTTTTAATTTACTACAGTTTGTTTCTTGTTCAATAATATGTAATTTTTAAACTATTTATAAAACATAACTAATATTTTTTAAAAAATTGTACAAAATTGAATAATCTGCGATAGTTTTTCACATTGCAATGTACTCATGAATTAATATATTTTCATCGTTAAGTCGATTATTAACACATGTTGGAAACTTCATGCAACTTGATTTAGGCAAAGTTGCCACTTACACCAAGTTTATAACTTATAAATTATTTAGAAACAGAGTCGCATTCAATAGGGCCGCCTTTGGCTGATTTTTACTACGGTATTTTTGGTCTTTTAGATATATACAGCGGACTTTACGGCAGCGAATGAGTTCAGCGGACTTTGAGCTTGGCCGCCTCTTAATCCAACAGTCTTTTAATTTGGCCGCCTTTTAATTCAGTAGACTTTTAATGCAACAGCTATTTATTTCGACCATTTTTTGTTATGGCCGTCTTTGAATTTGTTCTTTTTTTCATTTGGCCGCCCCTCGGCCGTCTCAAAAGGCGGCCGCCTGCGTGCGGTGCACGCACTGCACGCTGGCCAGGCACGGTCCTGGGCATTGGATTAACGATTAACGGACTTCTGGCATTTTAACGGAAGTTAACGTGTCCGTTAACATTTTCAAAAGTTAACTTAAAAGTTAATCCGTTAATCAAAATGTTAACTTCGTTAATTAACGATTAACGGATTAACGAGTTAATGCCCAGCTATGTATATATATATATATATATATATATATATATATATATATATATATATATATGATCTATACAGATATATTTGTGCAAACTGCATTTCAAATTATTACTATTGTGCAGTACAAATAAAACATAGTATATGATTGTTTTGAATGTAAATTGAAGCTAAATAATATGCTTTCTGTTTTTTATACAGTCATGCACATCTAAATTTATAAAATGAAGTATGTTTTCATTCCGAAATATTTATAATTTTATAGTTAGGGTTTCATCATCAAATTTACGGATATAAATATCCATAAATATAAATACAAAGTGCAAATTGTTTTAAAATTTTGAACACACAAAATTATATTTTGTACACCATTGTTAATATGTACGAATTGATTATTTGTATCAAGACAAATCAAGAGTATATTGTACCCATGTGTAACATTTTACATAATCATCGTTATTAAAGTATGTTTATTTAAGATCAGTTCCAGAAATTATAAGATTTAATTTGGTTGAAATTTGCAGGTTCGGGGCCAGCAAATGATTCCGCTTCTATATAAATTTAATAAACATTAACAACTCTGCGTAGTGGTTATAAAAGTAACAATTCCGTCTCGAAATGATACCCCTTTCTGAGACACGATTGTCTTACTTAAGGGCTGTCAATAAATTACATAGGCATCGCAATAGACTGCGCAAGAAGAGCTTGGAACTCGCGCAAGAAGCGTGACCCGACGAATCTAATAATACGGCCGAGAGCAGTTTCTCTTATTATTATTATTATTCGAGTCATGACAAGTAAGTGACGACATCATCCCGCATTGTCATACACGACTAGTTACAGGAAAGTATGACACAGAACCCCCTAAGGCGAACTCCTGGAACTTCTCTTATTATGAACAAATATTAGATATAAATGAGAAATAAAGCGATTGAAATTTACAAGTCAACTGAAAATGGCACGCTAATGAAAGAAAAAGTGTGCAAGGAGAAATTAGTCCATTTAAAAAAAAATAATTTTCTGTCTTGTAAGATTCGCAAATTTCTTAGAGTTCTTAGTAGTGCACATTTTAAAAGCGATTAGTTAAAGATTTAAAAATAATATCTAATCCATACATAAGAAAATAATCTAATAATTCGTATTTTTTATTTTGATTTTGTTTTGAAGATTTCATAAAAAATTCTCAAAATTTTAATTTTTTTTAACCCTTGCATTTATTTCCATCTTTAAAAATTTTGATAATTATCAATGAATTATAATTAATAAGACCAAAATTAAACGAGTTTGTTTCACGAAACAAATCACTCAAAATGTTCACTCGCAAGGAGAACCTCAGGTTTATTCTTTTTGGATTTTGATGAAACTTCGCATGGTGATAGAGTTAATAGTCAAATCGAACATCTTAAAATAACAGATCTATGATAAGATAAGTAGTTTAATTTTAAAAACTATATTTATGATAGCATTAAAAATAATATTTCATAATATTTTTTTAACTCTTTTATTTAGCGATCAGAAATACATAAAGATTCCTATGAGCTAAATTGAAATTAAATATTTGAAAACAATAACGTAATTAAAGTCATACTTCAGTTATATGACATGGTCGGTTTGTCATTGTAATTAGCATTTAGGACTTAAACCTTCATTAGAGAAATGAAGTAATTGCTGATTAATACATTCTATAATATTCGTTCACACAGTGGATTATGCTAAACAATGCCTAAAAAATATTGTTTTCCCAATTTCACTCATCATGTAATTGTGTTTGAGGAACTTCATGTAATTAAAATTAACGTACATTCATTGACTGCTTGTATTTTTGTTTTACTTTTTCGCTGGCGATACAATCTCATTCTTTAAGCAGCTGTAATATCTGTCTTGCCTATAAAAATATTTTCCATTTTAATAACTTCAAAGATTTATACAAACTACGAATAATACATAAATTAATTCAATAAACTTACGTTTCTTACACGGTACAAATGTTTCATTTGTTTTATTATTTTCATTATAATTATTTACGTGGGACAGAGTAAAATATTCTTCTGATTCAGGCATGTTTTATTAAATCAAGATTTGTACTACGATGTAACCTTAAAATCTAACGACATTCCGATATAATGGTCCTAAGTGAAGCATACAACGTACGTCGGTACACATACAACGAAATATCTGTATTCACTCGACACGACGACTAATCACAATCGACCCGTATAGAAACGATTTCATCGAGAGCGAACAACGAACAGTTCGGGCGTAACACAACTTCCGTTGTATTTTCACGGATTTACTCCCTAGTCGCGGCTAAAGAAGTTTTACTTCAAAACCTAATGAAATGTATGTTCTATAAAAAATTATAATAAATTAAATATAATATATATATATATATATATATATATATATACAATTTTATATTATTTAATAAAGTACAAGCTAATAATCAAGCACTTCGTTCTTAACGCCAACCATGAAATTGTTTCATTTAATGCTAGGAACTATATACAATTTATTACAAGTTAAGTGCTCAACAGCTATCAGAAAAGGACAAATAGGGTTATAATTAAATTATTCCGAACCAATTAATTTTTATTACGGAAAATTCTAATTGCAATATTGCTCCATAAAGCAAAATTAAAAATCCTGCAACTTTATTTCCCTGATTCAGGTCAATACCCAAATGGACTATAAATCGCGAGCGAGCGAGCAGGCTTCAATAATTTAATACAGAGCGAATTCAACCTTAACCCGTATACGACCTGTGTCATACTAAAAGGGTTTTATAACATCCTCGCATCACGTTATGTTACCGATATTAAAGTCAAATTTTAATTCAAACATAAATTTCAACGGAAACTATGGATGAAATGGATTTACCCAAGAAGGAATGTGTTTCCCGTTGGTATTGCAATATTGGATTTATTTATTTATGTGAGCTAATTATTTTCAAAGTTGTAAATTATAATGGAACGATTGCGACAACAGTGATTACTAGGAGGAATAAGAGTGAAACGTAATTGTATTTGAATTCATATATAATAAAGATCCTTCTATAATTTTTTGTTTAAATAAATATTGTTCGAATTGTAGCACAGTCGGGTTAGAAAAGTCTATATTGTGTTTTAAATATTAATGTGGTCCGCAAGCATAGTTTTAAATTGTCTGGGATTTTTTGAATTATTTTTGTGTTGGTGTAAACGCTGAATTTCATAGAAGAAACAAGCCAGAACCAAATTAAACGTTTATAAAAACAAAATAAAACTAGCTGTAAGTGGAATTCTGTCTTAAGGCAATTAAGGCATCGTGCCTTAAGGCAAATTGCTGGAACTTCCCGTACCAAAAATTATTATTTTTTTAAAAACGATTAACATTTTTGAAAAAAAATTACTTTGAAAAAATAAGATTTTTGAGAAACTATAAATTGGACAAAAAATTACTTTTTTTTGAAAAAAAAAATTTTTTTTTTTAAATTTTTTTTTTATTTTTTTTTTTTTTGAAAAAAAAATTTTTTCTTTATTTTGACATATTGTGGAAGATCTGAACTTTTTTTTCAAAGCAATCGTACTGCTTTAACTGCATAGGGACAAAATATAAAGCGCGTAAGCGCCGCGTCGCTGTCTAACGCATAAGCATTGGTACGGAACCCATAGGAATGTTAACAAAATGTATACTGATTGTTAAAATCTCTATAAAATATCTGATAATTTGATGTGCATATGTCTAATGATTATTTTTGACCACCAAATGGCTCATTTTTTTACTTTTTCCTCCATATCTCCGAAACCGCTAGACCTACCATCATGAAATTTTATCGATTCTTCATCTTGTCAATACAAGTAAAATGTTTTTTGAATTATTCAAATCGAACGCTCCGTTCTCTTAAAAACTGAGTTACCGTTTTCGGCACTTTTTGCCCCGTATCTTCGGAACGGCTAGAGCTGCCTTCGCCAAAAACTAATCAGCACGTCTCCTTATCAATACGAATTGAATGTTTTTTGAATTATTCAAATCGGTTGATCCGTGTTCCCGAAATCGTCGACGAAAATTTGTATCCGCACATACATACACACACGTACATACATACATACATACATACATACATACATACATACATACATACATACATACATACATACACACACACACACACACACACATACATCCATTTTTTCTAAGGTATGCCAAAATATTCAGAAACCTCTGAAACGTAAAGATATATAAAAATTTTCATTTTTAACTTCCAAGGGCAAGTTATAGTAATCGCAAAAAAATCGAAAATGAAAATTTTTATATATCTTTACGTTTCAGAGGTTTCTGAACATTTTGGCATACCTTAGAAAAAATGGATGTATGTGTGGTGTGTGTGGTGTGTGTGTGTGTGTGTGTATGTGTGTGTGTATGTATGTATTGTGTGTATGTATGTGCGGATACAAATTTTCGTCGACGATTTCGGGAACACGGATCAACCGATTTGAATAATTCAAAAAACATTCGATCCGTATTGATAAGGAGACGTGCTGATTAGTTTTTGGCAAAGGCAGGTCAAGCCGTTCCGAAGATACGGGCAAAAAGTTCCGAAAACGGTAACTCAGTTTTAAGAGAACGGAGCGTCCGATTTTAATAATTCAAAAAACATTTTATTTATATTGACAAGATGAAGAATCGATACAACTTTCATGAAGGTAGGTCCAGCGGTTTCGGAGATATAGAGGAAAAAGTAAAAAAATGAGCCATTTGGCGGTCAAAAATGATCATTAGACATATGCACATCAAATTATCAGACATTTTATAGAGATTTTAACAATAAGTATACATTTTGTTAACATTCCTATGGGTTCCGTACCAATGCTTATGCGTTAGACAACGACGCGGCGCTTACGCGCTTTGTATTTTGTCCCTATGTAGTTAAAGCAGTACGATTGCTTTGAAAAAAAAGTTCAGATCTTCCACAATATGTCAAAATAAAGAAAAAAAAAATTTTTTTCAAAAAAAAAAATTTTTTAAAAAAAATTTTTTTTTTTTCAAAAAAAACTAATTTTTTGTCCAATTTATAGTTTCTCAAAAATCTTATTTTTTCAAAGTAATTTTTTTTCAAAAATGTTAATCGTTTTAAAAAAAAATAATAATTTTTGGTACGGGAAGTTCCAGCAATTTGCCTTAAGGCACGATGCCCTAATTGCCTTAAGACAGAATTCCACTTACAGCTAGTTGATTTTTTTGCGATTACTATAACTTACCCTACGGGAAGTTAATAATTCAAAAAATCACAGACAATTTAAAACTATGCTTGCGGACCACATTAATACTTTAAAACACAATATAGACTTTTAAAGCCGATTGTACTACAATTCGAACAAAATTTATTTAAACGAAGAATTATAGAAGGATCTTATTTAACTATTTATAACAACAAGACAATAAATAAACGGAATGAATTAGAAGTGGTCATTAATTAATGGTAATGAAACAAACGTTTAGAAAAAGACAATGAGTCAAAGATATAATTGCAAAAGCTCCAACACACTTGTAATTTTTCCTGTCATATGCAATATATTTTTTCACCGGTTTAAATCAGCATTTACAAAAATATTGTGCATAGCAGATTTACTCCGAGCACAATAAAAACATGTCTAAAGCTTTATATAGTACTTTTCCGAACATATTTTGTGAATTGAAAATAACACGACGTATTACGCTACTTTTCGCTGTATGTCGAGTACATTTCCTCGCACAAAACACATAATATATCGATGCGGTAGTTACGGACGTCCAAAGTTATTTTTCATCCTCTTTGAGCCGAAGCACACATTTCGCAATCATTTTCGCGTCAAAATGTTACGGTTGAAATTCGAACGCAAAATGAGGAATATCTTGTTTGCCGAGCTGAAACCGCTTTAATTTGCTACATCGCTGCTGTCTCATTAAAACTGACTGTGTACTTTATTATCTACAAATGTTATGAAGTTCATAAAACAAAGCTACTAGTGATAATAGAATACGTATGCAAATTATAATCAAAGAACACTAACATCAAGTTTCTCACCTGATGATAAACTAAATACAGCCCCAACTGATACGATTCAGTTATTAAATTTACTTCATACTTTTGACAGCAAAATATTGAATAATGAACTAGAATTTGATTCGTCCCGTAATAAATATTTGTCCAATTTATTAGAGAAGTTGGAGCGCTGGAAATGTAATATATAATTTGATGCAAAGTTTGAAACTGCGCACTTTTGGAATTCTTATTAAATAATAGGCGTCGGGATTTATGCTCAAGTTCTGCTTCAATTTGCATAACAGCTGACAGTTAACAAGATTTCATTATTATTCTCTACACGCCCACGATGCATTATAATAATTAATAAAAATCTTCTTGACATGCCGAGCAACTTCGTTTCTTTCGCGAATCATGGTTATTTTCTTGGTTGGCACATCAAGATGATGCTTGGACTTTGCGGAGATATCATTTATTTTCATTTGTAGCATTTTCAGCATTTCTCTATTGCCTTCATTACGAACTGCTGAATTTTTTATTTAGTCGCTCAAGAGCATTAATTTATTTTGAGAAATGAAAAGGATATTAAGATGTAGAAAAGGGGTTTACTATGGAACTTTTACTATTAACATATCTTATATAAAAGATATACGAACCAGGAAGATACCAAAATTTTTTTTAACTCTGTTTTATTCAGCAATCAGAAATACATAAGAATTCCTATACGCTAAATTTGACAATATTTGAGAGCGATATCTAAGAAAAGCTCCAATGAGATCCTCTTAGTTAAACAATTAAAAAGATAATGATATATTGAAGCTAATCTAAGACTAAATCTGAAGGCCATTGACGTTTCGATCTTCAAACGCCAAATGGTTGAATAATGTCGCCTATCGATGGGTTTGAATGTGATTCCAGTTTACGTTTGTATTTTTGCTTAAATTCTTTGAACGTTAATTGCACCGTTTTCATGTTGAGATCGCTGTGAGTGGTTTCATTTGTAACGTACCACGGAGAATTAAGTATTGTACGTAAAAATTTTGACTGAGTTCTCTGCATTATAGCTATATTTGATTTGTAAGTACATCCCCAGAGCTCAATTCCGTAGGTCCAGATTGGTTTAATGATCGATTTATATAGCAGTAACTTATGGCGTTGAAATAGGTAGAGGAGTGCGGCAAGGATGCGGCTGGATGTTACTGATTCTATTCAACATGCACTACTCAATGAGGCAGTTGTGGACACTGGAGATTTTTCAATTGGAGGAAAAAAAATCAAAATAATCAAAGAAGTCGATAATCTAGTAGTGATATCAAAGAAACATGATGAGCAGAATCGTCGAAGTTAGTGCAAGATACAGAATGGAAATCAACATTGACAAGTCGAGAGTGATGAAAATCACAAAAAGGATGAGCCCCTGAATAAATCGAGAATTGGAAAAGATGGATCATTTCAAATATCTGGTAAGCAATCTGACCAGAGATGGATACTGCACGAGAGAAATCAGGACAAAGATTGCAAGCGCCAAGGCGACATTCACCAGGAAGAAAACGCTACTGAGGAACAAACTGAGTCTCGACTTGCGAAAGAAATTGATAAAGCCCTAGGTCTGGAGCATAGATCTGTACGGATCAGAGACATGGACTCAGAAAGGTCGACAAGAACTACCTAGGGAGTTTTGAAATGTGATGCTGGAGGCAAATAGTGAAGATAAAGTGGACAGACAAGATAACAAATGAAGAAGTCCTGAGAAGAGTGGGAGACGAAAGGACACTACTAAAATAAAAGAAAAGGAAATTGGATGGGATCCGTTCCGCAAAAAGAGTGCCTAGTACACGACGTAGGTGGAGAAGAATAATGTTAATGAAAATTATAGACAAAAAAGGGTAGGGAAATCATTTATTTGTGGTGTCTCTCACATCATAAACCTGCCTTCGGGCAGACTATAATTAATTATTATTATTGTGCGGTGGACAATCTGTATCTGCAATATTTTTAACAATAAGTACACGAAACGCTTCTCTCCAGACAAATATTATCAGTTCTCTATATTTTTTAAATAGTAACAATTTTGACAGCTTAATTCCTTATTATCGTGTATTGTATTTGTGACATATTGGGCACTGTAATTTTCTTAATATAACCCATAGAAAGTAAAAGATAAGAAGGAAAAAAATGTAAATAATATATTCAACGCAATATACGAGATAATAAAAGAACAGCAATAGCATTAGAGAAAATAAGGAACACGGCAAGAGTGGTAATAAAAAGCGCTCTGTGGAAAAATGGAAATGATGAATGAGATATAAGATAAAAAAGTTAATAATGAACGCACTGCTGAATACAAACACGTCGAAATAAAAGCAGTGATAATAATAGAAGACAAAACGTATCAGCCGAGTGGCGATAAAGTTTCTGCCATGCCGTCTGCAGAGTTTAAAGAACCCAAGCGTCGTACTTGGCGGGGACGATTTAGGCTGGTATCAGACCAAAAAAGATGATAGAATTTTACTGGCATACCCTTGGCTTTATCTTCTAGTTTGACACCCGTAAAGTGTTACATGTTGGCCACCGTTGAAAGCATCCGAAAACATATTAGAAAATTGCTGGTCAATTCCACAACACCATCGTCAAATTTTTAAAAGCACGAAGTTCATACGTTAATTAACTTTCCATAGGGTAAGTTATAGTAATTGCATAAAAATGGAAAATGAAAATTTTTGCTTATCTTCACGTTTCAAAGATTTCTGAACATTTTGGCGTACCTTAGAAAAAATTGATGTATATGTGTATGTGTGCATGTTTGTATGTATGTTTGAATACATTTTTCGTACACGAATTCGATCAACCGATTTGTATGATTCAAAGAACATTCGATTCCTATTGATGGGGAGACGTGCTGATTAGTTTTTGGCAAAGGCAGGTCTAGCCGTTTCGAAGATAGAGGGCAAAAAGAACCAAAAATGGTATATCAGTATTTGAGAGAACGGAGCGCCCGATTTGAGTAATTCAAAAAACATTTTACTTGTATTGACAATGAACAAGGCATGTCCAGCAGTTTCGAAGATACAGAGAAAAAAAGTAAAAAAAAGATATTTGGCAGTCAAAAATGATGATTAGACGTATGCATATCAAATTATCAGATACTTCGTAAGGATTTTAAAAATTTAGTACTAATTTTGTTATATTTTTTTGGGTAACGTACCAAATTTTTAGTTTTTTAAAGTTAACTTATACGGTTTCAATAAATTTCAAAATGATCATTTTTTTTAAATGTTTAAAAATATACAAACTTTATACTTTAAATATAAATTTTAAATTTACAATTCAATTCAAAAATGTATATATTTAATATACGTTATTCTAATCGTAAGAAATATATCCTCAGATGGATTTATTGGGCATCTCTTGTTAATGTAAACATTCTTAAGTGTTTTGTGCAATAAGATCGTGACTATATTTATTAAATAAACGATAAAATATATAGTGATTACAATTATCTCTTTGAAAATATTTAAAACAATTGTTATTAATCATTTAATAATATTTATTGATTACTGATTTTTGTTCCTCGAAAATTTGTCTTAAGGTACGATGCACCATTAGTTACATTTTTACATTTGTACATTATTAATGATTTTTACATTTACATTTTTTAACTTCGCGAAAGAGAAGTTTATGTCTTCAACAAAAAATCCGATTCGCTAATTTTATGTTATTAGTATAGTTTTTTTGGCATTTGTTGGCAAAAACGGCTGAACCGATTTTAGAAATTTAAAAGCCATTTGAAGTATCTCAATGAGGACTAGCGTTTTGTGAGACGGTCTGTCGAGCTGTTTCTTTGTAATTTGAAAAAAAGTGTTAAACTTTTCGTCCACATTTAACCTCAAACTACCGAACCGAATTAAAAAATCAAAAACTGTTCGAAAGATATTAGTTAGGAATGATATTGATTAGTTTTAGGTGAAAATCTACCAAGCTGTTTTCTTGTAAATAACTTTTGAAAAAAAATTGAAGCCGATTTTTATGGAACTTTTTTTGGCGATATATATCATGGTCTTATAAAACTTACTGAAATATTACGGCCTTACGACAAGTAGTTTAGAAAAAATGAGTAGTTCTTTTGACATTTGTTAAAATTAAAATTAGACTATTTACTTGGTATAATGATGAAGTACTTGGTCTTGAACATAATAAACCATTAAAGTCCTGGAAACTGGTTCAATTATAAAAATTACTGATTTTTGAAAATTTGCTTTTAAAAAATACTCCGAGTCAAAGTGTTCGTTCATTTTCAATTATGTGTAATAATTTATTTTTACCTATTTCAATCTGGATGCATCAACACAAATGCTCCTCTGCGCATGAGGTAATTATTTCGTAGTACATTTATTATGATGATGCACACGGATTTAAATATTTTAAATGGCTAAATAATCTGCTTAATCTCGGTATGTACGACCATGAAATGGCATTCTCTCAACGAGATCCGTTTGATACGGAAGATCCATTTTTTGTTTGGTCGTAATTTATTTCACTCTTTTCCTTGTTTTCATTTGCACAAAGCAACAGTTTGTTATAATCATCGGTCCGTGTTAATCCGCCGTTAAGCCGTACTTGTATTCGCATGATATTTTTCCGTGACTAATTAATATTCTAATTAATTTTAACATCTGAATAAGAGATGCCGACGGTTGTGTAAATTGTACGGATGATATAAAAATTTTACTTTCGTTGGTACTTTCACTCGGCGCTAATTGAATTATGAACAACAGATTAGACGCCGAAACAGGTTTGCTGAGATATTTGCTTCGCGGACTTTTTAATACACCTGGAGATCGCGTTGGCTTTATGGGATTATTTTTATTTTCCGGTGTACAAAATGGAAAATAATTTCATTTCTCTGTTTTAATTCATCGAGATATTTCTGAATTTATAATCGAATATTTTCTTAATGTAACCTATAAGATTTCATTTGGGCATAAAAACACCTTTTTAGCCGCAACGAATAACCCGCTAGTTTAATGTATCAAAGTCTAAATCAATACGTTGAACCTATAATACTAGCTACAATGTTGCTGGAAGCTAATTAAAATATTGCTTAATCAGTAAAATTTCTTACTTGACGGTTATACTGCTTCGTAATCTGCTATAGTTTATATTCATAGCAACTGGCTCTGATTTCCGCATCACATTTCATTCCCATCTTATGAACGCTTTTAATAAATATTAAATTAATAAAATATATTAAATATTAAATTCTGATGGTATTTTCATATATAATATCTAAATAATAAATTAATATAAAATCTGTTGCAAATATTTGAAAGCTTAAGGTTCGATCAGAGTTAGCGTTAATTATTTCTTCGGTATTAGTACGCGTCAATAAGCAAAATAAATGCAAAGAATCGAAGGAATGATAATGTAATGTCGTAAATAGCCTTGCATACCTTGATTATAAATACATACATAACAGTAAAATTGTACATAACACTTATGTTTATTATAAGACATATTATAAGAGATTATAAATTGAACTACGACGTTTATATATGCTTACATAAAAAGTCAATAAATAAAACTTGATCAAGAGGAGTTAGAATAAAGGAACTAATCTCTTGATTAAAGCTAGATGACTAAAGATATATGAACTGCATTGCAAAGTTAAAATTAGTTATTTGGGGTTTGTAAAAGAGTTTTAGAATTTTAGCTGAAATTAAAATTAAAATCCGAATTATTTTTAATATTCAAGAAAAAATGAATTTAAAAAACAATTTTTTGCCATCCCAAACTAATCGTTCCTTCACAAACAAAATGTTTCTTGAATCGATCAAATCAGAAGCTTTGTTTCCTCAAAAACTGCCGTTTTTACACTTTTAGCTCCTAATCTCTGAAACGGCTCGACCTATCATTACCAAAAAACTAATCACCACGTCTTATCATTACAAATTGAATGTTTTTTGAATCACTGAATTTGGATGCTCTGGTCTCTCAATAACTCATTTTCCATTTTCTGCACTCTTTTGCCTAATATCTCCGAAATGGCTGGACCGACTTTTACCAAAAACTATTCAGAACGTCTTCTTTTCAATAGGAATCGATTGGTATTTGAATATTTCAAATTGGTTGATCTGTGCTCCCAAAAACGTGGTCAAAAAATTGTATGTACATACACAAATGCACATACATCTTTTTTATAAGGTATGCCAAAGTTTCCAGAAACCTTTGAAACGTAAAGATATATAAACATTTTCGTGTACGATTTTTTGCGATTACTATAACTTACCCTACGGGAAGTTAAAAATTAAAAAAACAGTAAGGTGTTGTGATAAATATTCTCCTTAAATACGTGGACTTTTAGAAAGCAACTTAACCCATCTCTAGTCATAGTTTTTAATTTTATGCAGCAATGTCAGTGAAGGGATATCATAACTCTAAAATAATGTAGATCAATACCAGTGCTTAAAAAGATTTGTAATGTGTATGAAGTTCAAATTGATTACACTTCGTTCTTGTGATTTTCGAGTATGTGTCTATAAGTCCTAGTGGGTCGTTAGCGTTAAGACAACACCCTGGCAGATATGGATGACCACATTCGCCATCTGCTTGCGAGCTGATATGTGATTGCCCCCAATCCTCACATGAGATATCATATTCGAGCAGGCTACCTATAAAATTTGGCACAACACAAACAAAGACAACAAACAAACAAACAGACAGACAAACAATGAAAGTAAAGACTGATATAAGGGCAGAAAACGCTGACGAACGCGAAGCCTAGACCGAGCCGCAAAAGAGCGCTAAAGCGCTGGAGCGGTGGAGCTGTTCAAACAACGGACTCGCTTTCGTTTAATGAAATAACAGTGTGATTTTACGCGCGAGTCATTGCTATCATTCAAAATTTGAATAAGCCGTGTAATCGACTATGAAATTCCACAATTTCAATGTACTATCCGGCGATCGTGTTTTATTGAATCGGGTGCTTCTTGAATGCTTAGCGAATTTTACTGTTATTACGGTTTTGTGAACGATTTGCAATCGATGGGAAGCTGTTATTCGGCATTCAATAATTTACCTAAAAATTGCATTATATTTAATATTTTAGTACATTTGAATACTAGTGAATTTTTTTTCCATAATGAAACATTAGCAAATTTTGTGTAGTACTTATTGTTGGAATATCAAAATCGTATGCCAACCCAGTCCGGGTATAATATACTGGTAAAGATGTACACAAAATTTATTTTTAAACAATTCAAACTTAAGAACCTTATGAGTTGTATTAATACTATGTAGCTTATTGATAATAGAGTATAGTTGTCATATGTATATTTTTATTAGAATTTTTTTAATAGTGACGATATATTTTCAACTTAATGCACCAATGCAAGGAAGGGGCTATTCACTTGGAAACATATTTTCATTTATATTTTCAACTAAAATTAGAAATCACCAATGCTTGATATCAGATTGTCCAAAAAACGGATTTGAAGCTGAAACATCGTAGTGACAAATCCAGGCGTTTACTACAGATTATTACAAAATTAGCTATAGCAATGCCAATTCAATAAAGTTACGTGTAATTCCAAAATTGATTGTAATAAATAGGATTGTCAACGTTTAAATGTAAGTAATTAGAAGCTATATTACCATATTTTTGACTACGTTTGTTACATTCGCCAAGTTTTAGCCCTACCCAAAAATATTCATTATAAAAATTTTATTCAAATAACTTTGATTGATACTAAAATATATTTACAGGGTGTCCCAGAACCAGCCGAAACGGAGTGGTAGTTTGACCTGTCCTGAAAAAAATTAGAAAAACAAATCTCACGTTGTTTGCATATTATGAGCTTTTAAGTACAACCTAGAACCTTGGTTTGACCAAAGCTTTGGTTTAAATTTTGACCAACTATCGGTTATTGTGGTGGATATTTATCAATTTGGTCATTTAAACATTGAAACCGTAATCGTGAATAACATTTCATAGAACCACCTTCAAAAATAATAACACAATTGTCCAGTGTTCAAAAATCAAGATTTTTTGTTGAACTATAAATTTAATTTTTTTTAAATCGGTCTACTTGGAGAGACCCTTCTTTAAAAAAATTGTACTGAAGTGTGTTGGCAAGTTTCATCATAAGTTGGCGCATTTAGTCAGGATTGTAAAATGGTAAAATACTTGACAGTTTAGTAAAAAAAAAACTTAAAAATGACATATTTTTGCTAGTAAACAAAATCAACAGAAATGAACCACAATAACCGAAAAATGGTCATAATTTCATCAAAGGTGTAGGTTGTACTTAAAAGCTCATAATTTATAAACACCGTGAGATAATTTTTTCTTCTAAATTTTTGTAGAAAAATTAAGGTCAATTTTATCACCCCGTTACGGCTTGATATTTAGTTCTGGTGCTCCCTGTACGTATATATGAATTTATCTTCTATCAAAACCAAAATTCCAATATCTACATAACACAGCGCCTCCGCACTGATTCTACGCGTAGCAAAATCGTAGCGAAATACGATTTGCATAGTGCGCGTTTTGAAAAATTTCATTTACGCCTTTGACAAAAACAAATATCTTAGAGAATTTTTTTTTAAGCTCATACGATACGTGCCCTGATACAGAAAGCTTACTTGCCACCGAGATTTGTGTCAAGTATCAGATATCGCATATGCGCGGAAATAGAATCACGAGATAGCTGTCCAATTCAATATATTGAAAATGATAGAAACATAGATACACGGATCAGAGAAACTTACTAGAAAATTGCTATTTTCCCAGAGAATCAAGCAAGCAAGATCTGAAAGTATTCTGCAATATATTTCAATCAAATTTTGTTATATACAAATCTCAATATTTCATGATACACTATTTATAGTGCCTAGAACGATGGCGAGATATTGACGGAAAACTAGTTCAAATTGTTTTACTGCCTTTTTGACAAAATCATAAAAAGCCAGTGATGCATGGCATCGAGCTTTAGGGAAAATATCTAGAATTTCCTGCGTAATTTAAATTTTTTAAAAGCTTTAGAAAAAATTGAAAAAATCGACATTTTCGAAAAATAAGACATTTCTAAAATTTTTAAAATTTCTTATTCCTATTCAAGAAATTTGGTTGAACTATATGAAAGAACTTTAAACATTATAAAATTTGGTACAAAACCCATAGAAATAAAAAGATTCCGATTATTACAATCTCTATAAAATATCTGATAATTTCTTGTGCATATGTACAATGATCATTTTTGACCACCAAATGAATTGTTTGTAACTTTTTTCTGAATCTCCGAAACCGTTGAATTTGCCTTCTTCAAAATTTAACAAATTTTTCATAACATTACAGAAATGTCTTTTGAATCACTTAAATCGGTTGAACAAGCTCTCGAAATCGTGAACGAAAAATTGCATCCGCACATACACATACACAAACACGCACACGCACGCATATATACATCAAATTTTTACATGGTATGCCAAAAATGTTCAGAAACCTTTAAAACGTAAAGATATGTATATAAAAATTTTGATTTTCGATTTTTTTGCGATTACTATAACTGACCATACGGAGAAGTTATCTAGATTAAGTTTTGTTACTAAAATAATAATCAAAACAAAATCTTAACCCTTTCCACTCGCGAATTTCGAGATTTATATGTATTTTACCACCAGAGCGGCGGCATACAACTGGAAAGGGTTAATACAAAAAATACAGGAACACATCGAAAAGCTATTTTCACTGAATATTATTTTTTATATCTATATTTTCAAGTGAAAACTGATATCACCACTACTTGATAAATTCGTAGAACTTTGTGATTGCAAGAGCAAACTCAAACAGACAAACTCAAAATGTGCTATTTTAGAAAATTTCTTAATCTTATTAGCTTAAATCGTTCTGGATAGGCTCTGTGGGCTATGTAATAAGATAAACAGTAAGTAAATAAATAAATGAACAATTATATAAAAGAAATATAAAATATACGTGTATAAAATAAATATTTTTAAAACAAATTTTCAGCTTCGAGCAGCCAATGATAATAATTTTCTCTTGGAAATACGGATTAGCAATATGTTTCCAACTAAAAACAGCCTAATGAAAATATTCGTACTACTACAAAAATTCTAATAATTTATTAGACAAAGATGGGACAACTATTTGTATTGCCATCTGTCGATTATACTAGTATTAAGTCAATTTAAACGGAGCGAAAGACAACCCATCAATTTTCAATTAGACATTATTTGGCAAGCCTATGGATAGTGCCACTTATTTTTTTAAAGTTCACCTATATTACTAATTATAAGATCTTTGTATTATATTTAATTTAATGTTCAAATATACCGAATCCATCAGTTCTCGATTAGACACGATTCGAAAAGTCCGTGAAAATCTAACTGTGCGATCGACTTTTTCGTATCGGAATCGGAATCCGGCATGTCAACGCGGATCGCGTTCGACACGGCCCCGGAGCCAGGAGCCCGGAGCCCGGAGCCGAACGTACCGATACGTACGATACGAGTCGCCCCAGTACCAGTACCATTACCAGTACCAGTAACCGTACCAGTAGTAGTGATTCGGGGACGTGCAAATGCAATAATCGAAGTCAATTACTCCGCCATCAAGCTCGAGGAAGTCATTCGACGAGTTCCCTAAAACGTTCCGCTCTTCTCACCCTCATATTTCCAGATCTGAGTATGTTGCCAGTTTTCCAATAGATGAAATAAACTTATTATTGGAATAACTCGGTACGTACAACTCCGAATTGAACGATGGTTAATAAATAACTAGTGGTGCACGGCATTGTGCATTAAAGCAAATTGCTGGAACTTCCCGTATCATAATTAAACATTCGAAAAAAAATAATAATCAATAAAAAATGATCAATGATTATTAAGAATTGTTTAATATTTTCAAATAAATTATTGTAATTATTATAATTCGTATTTTATACACAAAATATAAGAGCTTATAAATTAGATGACGAATAGTATTGTACACTTATATGTTTCATAAGGCATAAATCGTAAATATGGATATACATTTAATTCAGAACTGCATTAAAGCTTTTTTGAGCTTTTTCGAGAATTCGTTTTTTATTTTAATTTTGAAAATTTTAATTTTTTTTTTGAAAATTGTGAATAAATTACTATATCCAAATATACACACACATACATCAATTTTTTCTATGGTATGCCAAACTGTTCAGAAATCTTTAGAACGTAAAGATGAGCAATAAAATTTCTTTTTCAATTCTTTGCGATTACTATTAATTAACTAACACTATTAATATTACCCTACGGGTAATTTAAATGTATTTAGTACAATTTAGATAATAATTTTCATATTAAGATTTTTAACTTCCCGTAGGGCAAGTTATAGTAATCGCAAAAAAATCGAAAATGAAAATTTTTATATATCTTTACGTTTCAAAAAACATTTTGGCATACCTCAGAAAAAATGGATGCATGTGTGTGTGTGTGCGGATACAAATTTTCGTCGACGATTTCGGAAACACGGATGAAGCGATTTAAATAATTCAAAAAACATTCGATTCGTATTGATAAGGAGACGTGCTGATTAGTTTTTGGCACAGAGCGTACGATTTGAATAATTCAAAAAACATTTTACTTGTATTAACAAGATGAAGAACTGATCAAATGTTCATGAAGGCAGGTTTAGCGGTTTCGGAGATCTAGTAAAAAATGATCATTAGACATATGCACATCAAATTATCAGATATTTTATAGAGATTTTAACAATAAGTATAAATTTTGTTTACATTCCTATGGGTTCCGTACCAATGTTTATCCGTTAGACGGCGACGCGTCGCTTACGCGCTTCAATATTTCGTCTCTATGCAGTTGAAGCAGTACGATTGCTTTGAAAAAAAGTTCAGAATTTCCAAAATATTTCAAAATAAATTTTTCAAAGTCTTTTTTTTTCAAAAAAAAGTAAATTTTTGTCAAAAAATTTATAGTTTCGCAAAAATCTAATTTTTTCAGAGTAATTT
Source organism: Ctenocephalides felis (assembly GCF_003426905.1). Lineage (NCBI taxonomy): Eukaryota > Metazoa > Arthropoda > Insecta > Siphonaptera > Pulicidae > Ctenocephalides > Ctenocephalides felis. The sequence continues at coordinate 185,845,145 of NW_020538040.1, forward strand.
TTTTTCAAAAATGTTAATCTTTTAAAAGAAAAAAAATTGGTACGGAAAGTTCCAGCAATTTGCCTTAAGGCACGATGCCATGCGCCCGACTAGTTTCTAATTGTTGTAAAAATGATTTTCATTGGTTGACTTATTTATTATTTATTAGAATTGTAATATATTCATAATGATTGGATTGAACAAACTCAAAATATTTTTTTTCATACATGATGGTGGTAAATTTTTCATTTCTAATTTAAACATAAATTGCCAATGAACAAATATTCATGTCGTTAAGAAAACTAATTCCCATTCATAATTTAATATGCAATTTAATCCTTTGTACAAAATATGTCTCGGTCGACTTACAGATCAAAAGGATGACAACAATGTCCAGCACAAACCACCAATCAACATACATATTAATCATCATCAAAACTATTACCATCAAAGGTTAAATTGGTCTATTTCAATATCAATTCCTAAATAATAATCAAACCCTCAAACAAGCATTAACCGCACTAATGTAAGTCCTAACCGAATTGGTATTATGGACGTAACAAAGCTGATGCTAATTTCGTGCAGGATGAATCTTACATGTGGTCATAAGACAACCATCAATAGGATTATACTGAGTACATTCTGATAAATTAATCCTAAACCTAATACCTAATATATCTTGCAGCAACTTTCTCCATTAAAACATATATGGTGCATTATGAGCACTAGGGAATGCAATACCGGTATACCGGTATACCGAATTACCGGTAAACCGCCCGATTTTTCGGCAGTATTTTTACCGGTATTTAATCCCAAAATACCGGTATTTCGGTATTTTTACATAAGCGCTATTTGATACATAATACTCTAAAGTTTAAATTTCTCGGAACAAATTTATCCTTAAATTCCATAATCGCATAAACAGCTATATCTTCAAGTGATTCTGTAAGATAAACAAATGTCAAATATTATCTCAACTCGTCATTAAACTGAATATTTATTGATTTACTAAGGGCTTCATATCGTGTTACAATAAATAGAATTGGACTGATAGACTATGATGTTTGTTTCATCTTTTGTAAAAATGTAACGATTTTTTAAGTGATATTTGCGCCAAAATATTTTATATCATACAGATTACCCCTGCGTAATCTTTATTTTTTTCTAACTTTATACATAATAATTATGATAATTACTAAATATTTTTGCTTCTAAATACAATTATAAAATATTATTTTTTGACAACGTTTCGAAGTTTGAAAATACTATAGAAGCATCACATCCTTTTAAATAACAATACTCATCAATTATAGTAACTTATTATTTATCTCGACAAAGAATCTAATCTTAAATTAGTGTAGAAAAATTATTTTTTAAAATATTGGAGATTGTGCTAATTTAACACATCGTATACAGACAATACAGTTTATTATAATAATGTAATATGCTCTTTTATGAGTTTTTGGTCTTTCTTACTCATAAGTTTGCTTTTGGAGAATAGTACTCAATATACTTTATAGTGATAATGAATTAATTAAATTGCATATACTTATGTTAATTATTATTTACAAAAATAAACTTATTGGTTTATTTTATCGTTTAGTTGAATATAGTTGTAGTTGTATATACATTTTTTATATTCGTACTAGTAACTTTCAATTTTGTTTACGTTTGTTTAAGATAATAAAAATACCGGTAATTTACCGGTATTCCAGTTTTAAAATAAAAAATTACCGAAATACCGGAATTGAAATTTTCCATCGGTATTGCATTCGCTAATGAGCGCCATACTACACTAAGTGTGTCATAATTATTTTATCATGAATTGGGCCTGATAACGCGTTATTTTTAGGATCTAAAATTCAGCAATGAATGGAGTTTTCCCAAAGCCATTAACTTCCCAGTATCAATACAAATCGAATAGAATTCAAATCGATTGGTTTCTCGAAAACGTGTTATACATATGTAACCACATATCCATACTACACACGTAAATCTATTTTGGGAGTTGTCCCAAAAGATCGAAGATATTCAAACGCAAATATATTAATCTACAGTCCAGGTAATCAATTCAATGGTTTATATATTAGTTCAAACCATTTCAGCATCAATCTCTAAATAATATTCAAACCGCAAAATCACTATTAACCGCTCTTAATTTCAATCCTGGTGACAATACGGTATTATGGATGTGACAAAGCCGATGTGATATCCGTCCAGGATGAATCTGATATTACTTGCATCGAATATCAGATGCATATAACATGAAAGCTTTGTACAGGGGTGTTTGCTAAAAGCTTCCATTTGGTAAGACCTTATCAAACATCCAGTAGAAGATCACTAAATGTATTTATATAACCAGAATAATTGCTGATAGTCATGTAATCATTAATGCTAAGTGATATTCGAAATTCGTTATATTTTTTATTACCGTCACATAAAATGAGCCATCATAATTTTGGGCTTAACGATTGATGACATGACTCCTAAAATAGTGTTAGAAGAATAAAATTGTTTGTAATAAAAATTACTCAGTGCCAAGGTAATTGTGATTAGAAAAATACGACTCTCAATAAATACATTTAGATAGAAGACTAACCTGGCATGAACATATTCTAAAGAAGCGCCAGCAGCTTGAATTAACACGTAGGCAACTTAATTGGTTAATGGGCTGGAAATCACAAGGCACAATAAAAAATAAACTCCTAATATACAAGACAATTATTGAACCAATATGGTCCTACGGCCTACAACTATGGGGTGCGGCCAGTAAATCGAGCATAACTATTCTACAAAGGTTCCAAAATAAATTTTGAAAGAAATCGTGAACGCTCCAGAATATGTGCCAAATTGGTTGATACAACAAGATCTCAAAGTTCCAACTATAGAAGAAAAAATTAGTCTTTACTGCTCCAGATACAAAGCTCGTCTAAGTCGTCATCCAAACGAATAATAATATATATACTATAATAACGAATAATATATACTTCTAACAAAATATAGCTGAATAAAGTACTTTGTATAGTTGGCTATGATAAATAAATCAAATATATATATATATATATATATATATAATAATATATATATTTGATTTATTTATCATATATATTAATATATATATATATATATATATATATATATATATATATATATTTATATAATTTTCCATTTTGCACTAATTGTATTATTAATTCATCTTGTTTTTGAGATCTTGGTTTTAGGCTTGATCAGATATGTTGATTAGCAATTATTTTTTCACAACTCTTTAGATTTCTATCCTTTTTTTACACAACAAAAGATTTAAATTTTGGATAATTCCTATAATATTGCCTAAGTCTCTATTAAATCTTCCAACCACGGTACATGCAGTTTGAGATAATAAATCCGCGGAGATAATAAAACGCTTGCAATTTTATGATACCCGTAACTCGCAATAGAATTACAAGCTTTGTCAATGTCAAGCTGAGCGCTCACTCAATTAGTGCTGTCCATAGAGGAGACCGGATGAAATCGATCGGTTTTGAATTGAAATCAATCACACAAATTGCACAATACTGAGTGAAATAATAGTTAACATCGAAGATTCATCGAAATTTTTATGAACGCAAAGCAATCGGAACTATTCTTAGGAACCGATTCTTCGCATAACAGACAAATGTTATGGCAAGGCCATGTTACGCTCTAACTTCCATACATTACGCTACTGAATCATACTAAATACTGCCAAAACGTCGTATATTTGCTGTGCATTCAGGCGTTTCACACATAAACTGCAACGTCACTCGTATGTTATGAACCTGAGTCAGAAAGACCCTGTTATCTAAGATCGTTTTTATGACATTTGTGCGGTTTCTAAGACATGTTTTCTATCTGACAACCCGGAAAAATCGCCTGACTGCATAGCAACCACATGGCAATTGTCAATCTTTAGAACAAATTTGTATGTAAAGTTCATACAATCATAATATCGGTGCAGCCGTTTTAGTAATCGTCGATGAAAGATCAAATTTTGTCTGCAAAAAAGCTTACCAATTCAAAGATATTACTGTTAACCAAAAAAATTTTGAATGCGTCAAGTGCGTTCCAAATTGGAGTCACTCGAAAAAGTACAAAAGCCACCTCGAAGATGACCAAAACTCTCTTGCCAGACAACTCCTTCAGAACACTGCCAAGGCCAGGTTGAAAAAACAATTTATTTTACATCTCTGCAAATCTCAAAATCTCTTACGGTATAAGATTTTGTATTTTTAAAAGGCATTTCGAATCCTACAATTTTACTTATTGTCTTTTTAGGATATGTATAATAATTATTGTATAATAAAAAAATCTAAAGCGCTGACAGTTTAGCCAAATTTGAATGTTTTTAAATTAAACCACTTATCACAGACTCGTAAAATACAAGTATCTTTTTCAAGATCATGATCTATCATCAAAAATTTTGATCAAAAACGTAAAAAAAAATTGAACAAAAAAAACGACACGAACGATCTTGCAAAAGTCTAATCAGCATGTTTCTTAACTAATTCCTTTTCAACAGTTTTTAAATTTTTCAAGGGTTTCGAAAAGTGGTTCAGAATTTTGGTTGATTGATGATGTCAAAACAACAAAAAAATTGCACATTTTTGTAAAAAAAAATGAATAAAAGAAAACGACGCGAACGATCTTTGACAAGGTCTAATCAGCACGTTTCCCAACTAATTCATTTTAAACAGTTAAATTATTCGAGTTTTTTGAAAAGTGGTTCAGAAACTTTGGTTGAAATATAGACGAAAATTTTTGCACTTTTCTGCTAATTATATTGCAGCCCAAACCCTAGTCCTGGTTTCGGTTTCAACCTCTATCAGCTCGGTATCAAGCAGTATGATATCGGACTTTCACTTGAGATCATGGATCTCAAATATAATCAAGTGAAAATGGCTTTTTGTGAGTAATACAATTTTGGTCTTGATGTAACTCAGAATGACTTGAAAGTGTTTAAAACATGAACGAAAAATTTTGCACATTTCTGCCAATTATATTGAAGCCCAAACTCTAGTCCCGGTTTCGTTCTCAACTTCGATCAGCTTGGTACCAAGCAGTATGATATGACATTTTATCTCATCTATGACATTTTATCACATCCATGATCTCAAGTGAAAATGGCCTTTTGTAGGAAAAAATCGGCTCACATATATTCACACACTTTTTCAATACAATTTTGGTCTGAAAGTAACTCAGAATGACTCAGAATGAGTGGAAATGGCCTTTTGTAGGAAAATATCGGCTCACATATATTCACACACTTTTTAAATGCGATTTTGGTCTGACAGTAACTCACAATGACTTGAAGTGTCGAGAAAACAAAATCACCACAACAGATTTTCTAGCAAAAATGAACTTCTCCTTCAGTAAGTTAATAATAAGGATGAAATAACTAAGAAATAATGAGAATAACTAAAAATACATAAGAATTAAATAACAAATACCAAATAACAATTCACTATCTATTACCCCCGGCCTCCCCTAGACTAGAATATTGCACTCGAAACGGCAATTTGCAGTTATGTCGATGATTCTGCGCCGTGGCGACAAATACAACACGAGAGCGGTGGACGTGGAACAAAAGGATGATACCGGGGAATAGTGAAGAAAGCAAAAAGGAAATAATTTAATTCCCAGCTACTCGATTCTGGGAGATGATTTTCGCCAGCGTTCGAACTCATATGCCCCCAAGTCACAGAACGAGACACGAGACACGAGACACAGGACAATTTAATATAAAAACATTTTCCATTCCAGCGTTGTTATAATAATATTTGATGATAACTTTGCTATACGACAAGACAATGTTTACCGATAGTTCGTTTATAAATCTGACTTTGAAGTGATAACGTACATTATCACTTTAAATATTTATTCATCGTATGATGTAAAAGAACTTTTAAAATTGTGGCGATAGTTTGATT
>NW_020538040.1:185852068-185873613 GCF_003426905.1 Ctenocephalides felis
CTCGCACAAAACACATAATATATCGATGCGGTAGTTACGGACGTCCAAAGTATTTTTCATCCTCTTTGAGCCGAAGCACATTTCGCAATCATTTTCGCGGCAAAATGTTACGGTTGAAATTCGAACGCAAAATGAGGAATATCTTGTTTGCCGAGCTGAAACCGCTTTAATTTGCTACATCGCTGCTGTCTCATTAAAACTGACTGTGTACTTTATTATCTACAAATGTTATGAAGTTCATAAAACAAAGCTACTAGTGATAATAGAATACGTATGCAATTATAATCAAAGAACACTAACATCAAGTTTCTCACCTGATGATAAACTAAATACAGCCCCAACTGAATAGCGAGTCAACTAATTTTATTCATTGAACTTTTAATTTACGATTCAGTTATTAAATTTACTTCATACTTTTGACAGCAAAATATGAATAATGAACTAGAATTTGATTCGTCCCGTAATAAATATTTGTCCAATTTATTAGAGAAGTTGGAGCGCTGGAAATGTAATATATAATTTGATGCAAAGTTTGAAACTGCGCACTTTTGGAATTCTTATTAATAATAGGCGTCGGGATTTATGCTCAAGTTCTGCTTCAATTTTGCATAACAGCTGACAGTTAACAAGATTTCATTATTATTCTCTACACGCCCACGATGCATTATAATAATTAATAAAATTCTCTTGACATGCCGAGCAACTTCGTTCTTTCTCGAATCATGGTTATTTTCTTGGTTGGCACATCAAGATGATGCTTGGACTTTGCGGAGATATCATTTATTTTCATTTGTAGCATTTTCAGCATTTCTCTATTGCCTTCATTACGAACTGCTGAATTTTTTATTTAGTCGCTCAAGAGCATTAATTTATTTTGAGAAATGAAAAGGATATTAAGATGTAGAAAAGGGGTTTACTATGGAACTTTTACTATTAACATATCTTATATAAAAGATACACGAACCAGGAAGATACCAAATTTTTTTAAACTCTGTTTTATTCAGCAATCAGAAATACATATGAATTCCTATAACTTGACAATATTTGAGAGCGATGTCTAAGAAGAGCTCCAAGGAGATCCTCTTAGTTTAACAATTAAAAAGATAATGATATATTGAAGCTAATCTAAGACTAAATAAAGTCCATTGACGTTTCGATCTTCTAACGCCAAATGGTTGCATAATGTCGCCTATCGATGGGTTTGAATGTGATTCCAGTTTACGTTTGTATTTTTGCTTAAATTCTTTGAACGTTAATTGCACCGTTTTCATGTTGAGATCGCTGTGAGTGGTTTCATTTGTAACGTACCACGGAGAATTAAGTATTGTACGTAAACATTTTGACCGAGTTCTCTGCATTATAGCTATATTTGATTTGTAAGTACATCCCCAGAGCTCAATTCCGTAGGTCCAGATTGGTTTAATGATTGATTTATATAGCAGCAACTTATGGCGTTGAAATAGGTAGAGGAGTGCGGCAAGGATGCGGCTGGATGTTACTGATTCTATTCAACATGCACTACTCAATGAGGCAGTTGTGGACACTGGAGATTTTTCAATTGGAGGAAAAAAAATCAAAATAATCAAAGAAGTCGATAATCTAGTAGTGATATCAAAGAAACATGATGAGCAGAATCGTCGAAGTTAGTGCAAGATACAGAATGGAAATCAACATTGACAAGTCGAGAGTGATGAAAATCACAAAAAAGGATGAGCCCCTGAATAAATCGAGAATTGGAAAAGATGGATCATTTCAAATATCTGGTAAGCAATCTGACCAGAGATGGATACTGCATGAGAGAAATCAGGACAAAGATCGCAAGCGCCAAGGCGACATTCACCAGGAAGAAAACGCTACTGAGGAACAAACTGAGTCTCGACTTGCGGAAGAAATTGATAAAGCCCTAGGTCTGGAGCATAGATCTGTACGGATCAGAGACATGGACTCAGAAAGGTCGACAAGAACTACCTAGGGAGTTTTGAAATGTGGTGCTGGAAGCAAATAGAGAAGGTAAAGTGGACAGACAAGATAATAAATGAAGAAGTCCTGAGAAGAGTAGGAGACGAAAGGACTCTACTAAAATAAAAGAAAAGGAAATTGGATGGGATCCGTTCCGCAGAAAGAGTGCCTAGTACACGACGTAGGTGGAGAAGAATAATGTTAATGAAAATTATAGACAAAAAAGGGTAGGGAAATCATTTATTTGTGGTGTCTCTCACATCATGAACCTGCCTTCGGGCAGACTATAATTAATTATTATTATTGTGCGGTGGACAATCTGTATCTGCAATATTTTTAACAATAAGTACACGAAACGCTCCTCTCCAGACAAATATTATCAGTTCTCTATATTTTTTAAATAGTAACAATTTTTACAGCTGAATGCCTTATTATCATGTATTGAATTTGTGACATATTGGGCACTGTAATTTTCATAATATAACCCATAGAAAGTAAAAGATAAGAAGGAAAAAAATGTAAATAATATATTCAACGCGATATACGAGATAATAAAAGAACAGCAATAGCATTAGAGAAAATAAGGAACACGGCAAGAGTGGTAATAAAAAGCGCTCTGTGGAAAAATGGAAATGATGAATGAGATATAAGATAAAAAAGTTAATAATGAACGCACTGCTGAATACAAACACGTCGAAATAAAAGCAGTGATAATAATAGAAGACAAAACGTATCAGCCGAGTGGCGATAAAGTTTCTGCCATGCCGTCTGCAGAGTTTAAAGAACCCAAACGTCGTACTTGACGAGGACGATTTAGGCTGATATCAGACCAAAAAACATGATAGAATTTTACTGGCACACCCTTGGCTTTATCTTCTAGTTTGACACCCGTAAAGTGTTACATGTTGGCCACCGTTGAAAGCGAAAGCATCCGAAGACATTAGAAAATTGCTGGTCAATTCCACAACACCATCGTCAAATTTTTAAAAGCATGAAGTTCATACGTTAATTAACTTCCCGTAGGGTAAGTTATAGTAATTGCATAAAAATGGAAAATGAAAATTTTTGCTTATCTTCACGTTTCAAAGATTTCTGAACATTTTGGCGTACCTTAGAAAAAATTGATGTATATGTGTATGTGTGCATGTTTGTATGTATGTTTGAATATATTTTTTCGTACACGAATTCGATCAACCGATTTGTATGATTCAAAAAACATTCGATTCCTATTGATGGGGAGACGTGCTGATTAGTTTTTGGCAAAGGCAGGTCTAGCCGTTTCGAAGATAGAGGGCAAAAAGAGCCAAAAATGGTATATCAGTATTTGAGAGAACGGAGCGCCCGATTTGAGTGATTGAAAAAACATTTTACTTGTATTGACAATGAACAGTTTATTGAAGTTTTGGGAAGGCATGTCCAGCAGTTTCGAAGATACATAGAATGAATGTAAAAAAAAGATTTTTGGCGGTGAAAATTATTATAAGACATATGCATATCAAATTATCAGATACTTTTGAGTACTAATTTTGTTATATTTTGTTGGGTGACGTACCAAGATTTTTGATTTTTAAAGTTCACTTATACAGTTTCAACAAATTTCAAAACTAGCTGTAAGTGGAATTCTGTCTTAAGGCAATTAGGGCATCGTGCCTTAAGGCAAATTGCTGGAACTTCCCGTACCAAAAATTATTATTTTTTTAAAAACGATTAACATTTTTGAAAAAAATTTACTTCGAAAAGAATAGATTTTTGAGAAACTATAAATTTGACAAAAAAATACCGTTTTTTTGAAAAAAAAAATTTTTATTTGAAAAAAAAATTTTTTTTGAGAAAAAACTTTTTTTTGAAAACAAAAAATTTTTTTGAAAAAAAAGGTTTTCTTCATTTTGACATATATTGAAAATTCTGAACTTTTTTTCAAAGCAATCGCACTGCTTGAACTGCATAGAGACGAAATGTCAAAGCTCGCAGGTGCCGCGCCGCCGTCTAACGCATAAGCATTGGTACGGAACCCACAGAAATGTAAAAAAAATATACTTATTGTTAAAATCTCTATAAAATATCTGACAATTTGATGTGCATATGTCTAATGACCATTTTTAACCGCCAAATGGCATTTTTTTTTACCTTTTTCATTAGATCTCCGAAACCGCTAGGCCTGCCTTCATGAAAATTTGATCAATTCTACATCTTGTCAATACAAGTAAAATGTTTTTTGAATTATTCAAATCGGACGCTCCGTTCTCTTAAAAACGGAGGTACTGTTTTTGGCACCGTATCTTCGGAACCGCTGGACCTGCCTTCGCTAAAAACTAATCAGCACGTCTCCTTATCAATACGAATCGAATGTTTTTTGAATTATTCAAATCGGTTGATCCGTGTTCCCGAAATCGTCGACGAAAATTTGTATCCGCACATACATACACACACGTACATACATACATACATACATACATACATACATACATACATACATACATACATACATACATACATACACACACACACACACACATACATCCATTTTTTCTAAGGTATGCCAAAATGTTCAGAAACCTCTGAAACGTAAAGATATATAAAAATTTTCATTTTCGATTTTTTTGCTATTACTATAACTTACCCTACGGGAAGTTAATTATCAGATTTTTTTTTCAAAATGTTTAAAATTACACAAACTTTATACTTTAAATATAAAATTTAAATTTACAATTCAATTCAAAAATGTATATCTTTTATATGCGTTATTCTAATCGTAAGAAATATATCCTCAGATGGATTTATTGGACATCTCTTGTTAATGTAAACACTTTCAAGTGTCTTGAAATTGATTGATTACTGATTTTTTTTCCTCAAAAATTTGCCGTAAGGGACGATGTCATGCACTACTAGTTACATTTTTACATTTGTACATTATTTATTCGTGATTCTTCTACATTTATTTATTATTTTTACCCATTTCAATCTGGCTGCGTCAGCACAACTGCTTCTCTCTGCGCAAGGTAATTAATTTCGTAGTACATTTATTATGATGATGCACACGGATTTAAATATTTTAAATGGCTAAATAATCTGCTTAATCTCGGTATGTACGACCATGAAATGGCATTCTCTCAACGAGATCCATTTGATACGGAAGATCCATTTTTTGTTTGGTCGTAATTTATTTCACTCTTTTCCTTGTTTTCATTTGCACAAAGCAACAGTTTGTTATAATCATCGGTCCGTGTTAATCCGCCGTTAAGCCGTACTTGTATTCGCATGATATTTTTCCGTGACTAATTAATATTCTAATTAATTTTAACATCTGAATAAGAGATGCCGACGGTTGTGTAAATTGTACGGATGATATAAAAATTTTACTTTCGTTGGTACTTTCACTCGGCGCTAATTGAATTATGAACAACAGATTAGACGCCGAAACAGGTTTGCTGAGATATTTGCTTCGCGGACTTTTTAATACACCTGGAGATCGCGTTGGCTTTATGGGATTATTTTTATTTTCCGGTGTACAAGATGGAAAATAATTTCATTTTTCTGTTCTAATTCATCGAGATATTTCTGAATTTATAATCGAATATTTTCTTAATGTAACCTATAAGATTTCATTTGGGCATATAAACAGCTTTTTACCCATCGCTGTGTTAAAAAAATGAAATATCTTCACGAATAACCCGCTAGTTTAATGTATGTGTTGTCAAAAATTTACATAGTATCATTGTAACAGCTCATAGGACTCCTAAATTCTAATCGTTTTAAAGCATATACATTAGTTTTTTTGATGATTTTTGCTAATTTTAGTGTTAACCTTTACCAGTGTACTAAAAGATTAAATATAATACAATTTTTAGGTAAATTATTGGATGCCGAATAACAGCTTCCCATCGATTGCAAATCGTTCACAAAACCGCAATAACAGTAAAATTCGCTAAGCATTCAAGAAGCACCCGATTCAATAAAACACGATCGCCGGATAGTACATTGAAATTGTGGAATTTCATAGTCGATTACACGGCTTATTCAAATTTCGAATGATAGCAATGACTCGCGCGTAAAATCACACTGTTATTTCATTAAACGAAAGCGAGTCCGTTGTTTGAACAGCTCCACCGCTCCAGCGCTTTAGCGCTCTTTTGCGGCTCGGTCTAGGCTTTGCGTTCGTCAGCGTTTTCTGCCCTTATATTAGTCTTTACTTTCATTGTTTGTCTGTCTGTTTGTTTGTTTGTTTGTTGTCTTTGTTTGTGTTGTGCCAAATTTTATAGGTAGCCTGCTCGAATATGATATCTCACATGGGGATTGGGGACAATCACATATCAGTTCGCAAGCAGATGGCGAACGTGGTCATCCATAACTGCCAGGGTGTTGTCTTAACGCTAACGACCCACTAGGACTTATAGACACATACTCGAAAATCACAAGACCAAATGTAATCAATTTGAACTTCATACACAATACAAATCTTTGTAAGCACTGATATTGATCTACATAATTTTAAAGTTATGATATCCCTTCACTGACATTGTCGCATCAAATTAGAAATTATGATTAGAGATGGGTTGAGGGGCTTTCTAAAAATCCACGTATTTAAGGAGAATATTTATCACAACAGCTTACCATTTTTTTGGTTTTGTTTTATTTTTAACTTTCCGTAGGGTAAGTTATAGTAATCACAAAAAAATCAAAAAAGAAAATTTTTATATATCTTTACGATTGAAAAGTTTCTGAAAACTTTGACATACCTTATAGAAAATGGATGTATGTGCATCTAAGTATGTATGTACGGATGCAATTATTTGTCCTGATTTTTGGGAGCACATATCAACCAATTTGAAATATTCAAATACCAATCGATTCCTATTGACAAGGAGACGTGCTGATTATTTTTTGGCAAAAGTCAGTCCAGCCATTTCGGAGATATTAGGTAAAGAGTGCAGAAAATGAAAATTGAGTTTTTGAGAGAACAGAGCATCCGATTTGAATGATTCAAAAAGCATTCAATTTGTATTTGTATAAAAGCGTGGTGATTAGTTTTTAGTAATTATAGACTTAGCCGTTTTAGAGATGAGGCGCCAAAATGGTAAAAAATTGCAGTTTTTGAGAAAACAAAGCTTCAGATGTGATCGATTCAAAAAACATTTTGCTTGTGAAGAAACGATTAGTTCAGGAAGGCAAAAGAAAATCCTAAAATTTGGAAAAAATATTTTTTTGAATATCAAAAATAAATCGGATTTTAATTTTAATTCTAAAACTCTTTTATATACTTCAAATAAATAATTTTAACGTTCGAATTCAGTTTAATATATTTTTTTAAACAATATAAGGTAAGTTCCTTCGTTCTAACTCCGCTTGATCAAGTTTTGTTTAATTACTTTTTATGTAATCATGTATAAACGTCGTCGTCCAATTTATTTGTCTTATAATAATTGTAGTAACGTATATGAAATCATTTGATATTCCTCGTATATTTTATTATGGTATGGAAAGTTACAGCAATTTGCCTTAAGGTACGATGCCAAGCACCACAAGTCTTTTTTTTTTTTTTTAACTTGGAAACAAATTCATGTAATTCAGAGTGAAAATGTATGTAGCTACTGCTTGATATCAGTTGGCAAGGCTTCCACCACGTTTGGCACATATTTATTTTCTATTCTTAATTATAAAATGCTACATAAGCTATACTATAATGATTAAACTATAATGAACGTTACTATTCTGTACACTTTTACTATAATGATTGCGTACTATTTTGTTGTATCGTTATGTACAATTTTACTGTTATGCATGTATTTATAATCAAGGTATGCAAGGCTATTTACGACATTAGATTATCATTCCTTCGATTCTTTGCATTTATTTTGCTTATTGACGCGTACTAAAACCGAAGAAATAATTAACGCTACATCTGATAGAACCTGTAGCTTTAAAATAGCAACAAATTTTATATTACTATATTATTCAAATTGTAGTGTATATATGAAAATACCATCTAAATTTAATATTTAATATATTTTATTAATTTAATATTTATTAAAAGCGTTCATAAGATGAGAATGAAATGTGATGCGGAAATCAGAGGCAGTTGCTATGAGTATAAACTATAGCAGATTACGAAGCAGTATAACCGTCAAGTAATAAATTTTACTGATTAAACAATATTTTAATTAGCTTCCAGCAACATTGTAGCTAGTATTATGGGTTCAATGTATTGATTTAGACCTTGATACATTAAACTAGCGGGTTATTAGTAAAGATATTTCATAGTAGTTGCCCTTTGTATATTTGATACTTTTTTTAACAATACTTTTATAATAGTGATAACATATTTGCACAGTCATCTATATTCTCAAGTAAAAATAAACATCACTACTTCCTGATATCAGGTTGTCCGAAAGGTTTGAACCTGAATCTTTGGGTTTACGGAGCCAAGCGTTCATCATAGTGCTACGATCTCAACTCTCAAATAAAATTTTGCTCAAATGTTTCATCTTAAATATATTTAAGTAGAATAAATCAAAATTGAATTAAAAATTAATTGAACTAAATTATTATAAAAATGATAAAATCGAATAAATTCTTTGATATTCAAAACATAAGATTTTTTTATTTTTTAATTGAATATGTTGAACAATTTTCCAAAAATTTCCTTATTATACCATTTTCATTCAAATACAGATACTATAATATATAATATATTAATTATTGACCTTATCTGTCCTGAAAAAAATTTAGAAAAAAAAACTTCTGATGTTATGAGCTTTGAAGTACAACCTAGAGCTTTGGTAAAATGTTGATCATTTTTCTGTTATGACAAATTTTCATTAATTTTATTCATTTAAACTTTGGAACCGTAATCGTGAATAAGATTTCATAGAACCACCTTCAAAAATAATAACACAATTGTCCAGTGTTCAAAAATCAAGATTTTTTGTTGAACTATAAATTTAAATTTTTTTAAATCGGTCTACTTGGAGAGACCCTCCTTTAAAAAAAATTGTACTGAAGTGTGTTGGCAAGTTTCATCATAAGTTGGCGCATTTAGTCAGGATTGTAAATTGGTAAAATGACGTGATTTTTGCTAGTGAACAAAATCAAAACTTAACCACAACAACCAAAAAATGGTAGTAGTTTCACCAAAGGTGTAGGTAGTTAAAAGCTCATAATTTACAAACACTGTGAGATAATTTTTTCTTCTAATTTTTTTTTTAGAAAAAATTAAGGTCAATTCTATCACCCTGTTACGGTTTGGTATTTAGTTCTGGTGCTTCCTGTATGTATATATAAATTTATCTTCTATGAAAACCAAAATTCCAATATCTACATAACACGGCGCCTCCGCACTGATTCTACGCGTAGCAAAATCGTAGCGAAATACGATTTGCATAGTGCGCGTTTTGAAAAATTTCATTTACGCCTTTGACAAAAAACAAATATCTTAGAGAATTTTATTTTTTAAGCTCATGCGATACGTGCCCTGATACAGAAAGCTTACTTGCCACCGAGATTTGTGTCAAGTATCAGATATCGCATATGCGCGGAAATAGAATCACGAGATAGCTGTCCAATTCAATATATTGAAAATGATAGAAACATAGATACACGGATCAGAGAAACTTACTAGAAAATTGCTATTTTCCCAGAGAATCAAGCAAGCAAGATCTGAAAGTATTCTGCAATATATTTCAATCAAATTTTCTTATATACAAATCTCAATATTTTATAGATTTCATGATACACTATTTATAGTGTCTAGAACGATGGCGAGATATTGACGGAAAACTGGATTCAAATTGTTTTACTGCCTTTTTGACAAAAGCCAGTGATGCATGGCATCGTGCTTTAAGGAAAATATCTAGAACTTCCTGCACCGTAATTTAAATTTTTTAAAAGCTTTAAGAAAAGTTGAAAAAATCGACATTTTCGAAAAATAAGACATTTCTGGAATTTTTAAAATTTCTTGAATTTTTATTCTTATTCAACACATTTGGTTGAACTATATGAAGGAACTTTAAACTTTATAAACCTTGGTACGGTCCCCATCGAAATAAAACAATATACCTATTATTACAATTTCTATAAAATATCTGATAATTTGATGCGCATATGTCCAATGGTCCTTTTTGACCACCGAATAGAATTGTTTTTAACTGTTCTGAATTTTCGAAACCACTGAACAAAACCTTTTCCTAAAAATTCAATCAATTTTTCATAACATTAATATAAGGAAATGTTTTTTGAATCACTTAAATCAGTTGATCCGAGCTTTCCAAATCGTGAACAAAAAAATTCATTCGCACATACACACGCACAGATACAATACATCTATTTTTATATGATATGCCAATGTTCAAAAACCTTTGAAACGCACAGATACGTATATAAAAAATTTCATTTGCGATTTTTTTGTGATTACTATATGAGATATATTACCATACGAGAAGTTATCTAGATTCAGTTTTTCCTAAAATAATTATAATCAAAATAAAATATTAAACCAAAAAATACAGTGATACACCGAAAGGCAATTCTCACTTGATATAATATTTATATCTATATTTTCAAGTGAAAACTGATATCATTACTACAAATTCGTAGAACTTTGTGATTGCAAGACCAAAGCTCTTACCAATGAGCAAAATTTCTTAATCTTACTAGCTTAAATCGTTCTGGATCTACTGTGTGGGCTTATGTAATAAGATAAATAGTAAGTAAATAAATAAATATGAAATATATAAAATAAATATTTTCAAAACACAAATTTTCAGCTACGATTCCACTTCGAGCAGCCTGTTGTCGAGCAGCAGTGATAACGATTTTCTCATAGAAATACGTATAGCAATATGTTTCTAAGTGAAAATAGCCCTCATCTGGAATTGTTGCACAAATGAAAATGTTCGCTATACTATATAAATTGTAAATTGTATAATTTATCATACAGATATGAGGCAACTGTTTGGGTTGGATAACAGATAATAGGACTATTAAGTTCTGATAGCTAGTCAAAAAAAAAACAGTGACTTCAAGACTCAATACCCTTCACAAGTAGCTCAATTTTCACCCACACCCTCCGATTAATTTAAACAAAACAAACAAAAATCCATCAGTTCTCATTTAGACATGATTTAACAAGTCTATGGACAGTGCTATTTATTTTTTAAAAATTCACCTATTTTATCAATTGTAAGTTTTTTGTATTTAATGTTCAAACATACAGAATCTATCAGTTCTCGATTAGACACGATTCGAAAAGTCCGTGAAAATCTAACTGTGCTAACGACTTTCTCGTATCGGAATCGGAATCCGGCATGTCAACGCGGATCGCGTTCGACACGGCCCCGGAGCCCGGAGCCCGGAGCCGAACGTACCGATTCGTACGAGTCGCCCCAGTACCAGTACCATTACCAGTACCAGTAACCGTACCAGTAGTAGTGATTCGGGGACGTGCAAATGCAATAATCGAAGTCAATTACTCCGCCATCAAGCTCGAGGAAGTCATTCGACGAGTTCCCTAAAACGTTCCGCTCTTCTCACCCTCATATTTCCAGATCTGAGTATGTTGCCAGTTTTCCAATAGATGAAATAAACTTATTATTGGAATAACTCGGTACGTACAACTCCGAATTGAACGATGGTTAATAAATAACTAGTGGTGCACGGCATTGTGCATTAAGGTAAATTGCTGGAACTTTCTGAATCATAATTAAACATTAGAAAAATAAAAATAATCAATGGTCAAAAATTGATCAATGATTATTAACATTTTTTTATTATTTCTAAATAAATTATTATAAATGCTGTAACTATTATGATTCGTATTTTATACACAAAATATAAGAGTTTATAAATTAGATGACGAATGGTATTGTACACTTATATATGTTTCACTAATATATGTTTCATAAATCGTGAATATAGATATCCATTTAATTCAGAACTGCATTAAAGCTTTTTTGTTTTTTTAGAGGTTATTTTTTTTAACTTCCCGTAGGGTAAGTTATCGTAATCGCAAAAAATCAAAAATATTGTTTTTTTTATATTTTTACGTTTCAGAGGTTTCTGAATATTTTGGCATACCTTAGAAAAAATTGATGTATGTGTTTATGTGTATGTGTGTGTGCGTGTATGTGTGTGTGTTCGGATACAAATTTTCGTCGACGATTTCGGGAACACCGATCAACCGATTTAAATAATTCAAAAAACATTCGATTCGAACTGAAAAGGCGACGTGCTGATTAGGTTTTGGCGAAGGCAGGTCTAGCCGTTCCGAAGATACGGGGCAAAGAGTGCCAAAAATAGTAACTCAGTTTTTAAGAGAACGGAGCGTCCGATTCTAATAATTCAAAAAACATTTCACTTGTATTGACAAGATGAAGATTTGATCAAATTTTCATAAAGGCAAGTCTAGCGGTTTAGGAGAACTAATGAAAAAAGTGAAAAAAATGCCATTTGGCGGTCAAAAATGATCATTCGTTCCGTACCAATGTTTATCCGTTAGACGACGACGCAGCGCTTACGCGCTTTGACATTTCGTCTCTATGCAGTTAAAGCAGTACCATTGCTTTGAAAAAAAGTTCAGAATTTCTAAAATATGTCAAAATAAAGAAAACTTTTTTTTTCAATAAAAATTATTCAAAAATCTAACTTTTTTTAAGTAAAAGTTTTTCAAAAATGTTAATCGTTTTTAAAAAAATAATAATTTTTGGTACGGGAAGTTCCAGCAATTTGCCTTAAGGCACGGTGCCATGCGCCCCACTAGTTTTTTAAATTTTTGAATAAATAACTGTATCCAAATATACACACACATACATCATTTTTTTCTATGGAATGCCAAACTGTTCAGAAATCTTTAAAAAGTAAAGACATGCAAAAATTTTCATTTTCAATTTTTTGCGATTACTATAACTTACCCTACAGAAAGTTAAATATATTTAGTACAATACAGATAATAATTTTCATATTAAGATTTTTTTCTAATTGTTGTAAAAATGATTTTCATTGGATGACTATTTTATTTATTAGAATTATTATTTTATTATTATTTATTAGAATTGTAATATATTTATAATGGTTTAGTTAAGCAAACTCAACACATTTCTTCACATACTCATAAAAATTATCATTGCAAATGTATCAACTATGGATAAATAATTTCTTTTAAAATAAATTGGCAATAAACGAATATTAACGATGTTAAGAAAACCAATTCCCATTCATAGTTTAATATGCAATTTAATCCTTTGTACAAAATATGTCTCGGTCGACTTACAGATCAAAAGGATGACTACAATGTCCAGCACAAACCACCAATCAACATACATATTAATCATCATCAAAACTATTACCATCAAAGGTTAAATTGGTCTATTTCAATATCAATTCCTAAATAATAATCAAACCCTCAAACAAGCATTAACCGCACTAATGTAAGTCCTAACCGAATTGGTATTATGGACGTAACAAAGCTGATGCTAATTTCGTGCAGGATGAATCTTACATGTGGTCATAAGACAACCATCAATAGGATTATACTGAGTACATTCTGATAAATTAATCCTAAACCTAATACCTAATATATCTTGCAGCAACTTTCTCCATTAAAACATATATGGTGCATTATGAGCACTAGGGAATGCAATACCGGTATACCGGTATACCGAATTACCGGTAAACCGCCCGATTTTTCGGCAGTATTTTTACCGGTATTTAATCCCAAAATACCGGTATTTTCGGTATTTTTACATAAGCGCTATTTGATACATAATACTCTAAAGTTTAAATTTCTCGGAACAAATTTATCCTTAAATTCCATAATCGCATAAACAGCTATATCTTCAAGTGATTCTGTAAGATAAACAAATGTCAAATATTATCTCAACTCGTCATTAAACTGAATATTTATTGATTTACTAAGGGCTTCATATCGTGTTACAATAAATAGAATTGGACTGATAGACTATGATGTTTGTTTCATCTTTTGTAAAAATGTAACGATTTTTTAAGTGATATTTGCGCCAAAATATTTTATATCATACAGATTACCCCTGCGTAATCTTTATTTTTTTCTAACTTTATACATAATAATTATGATAATTACTAAATATTTTTGCTTCTAAATACAATTATAAAATATTATTTTTTGACAACGTTTCGAAGTTTGAAAATACTATAGAAGCATCACATCCTTTTAAATAACAATACTCATCAATTATAGTAACTTATTATTTATCTCGACAAAGAATCTAATCTTAAATTAGTGTAGAAAAATTATTTTTTTAAAATATTGGAGATTGTGCTAATTTAACACATCGTATACAGACAATACAGTTTATTATAATAATGTAATATGCTCTTTTATGAGTTTTTGGTCTTTCTTACTCATAAGTTTGCTTTTGGAGAATAGTACTCAATATACTTTATAGTGATAATGAATTAATTAAATTGCATATACTTATGTTAAATTATTATTTACAAAAATAAACTTATTGGTTTATTTTATCGTTTAGTTGAATATAGTTGTAGTTGTATATACATTTTTTATATTCGTACTAGTAACTTTCAATTTTGTTTACGTTTGTTTAAGATAATAAAAATACCGGTAATTTACCGGTATTCCAGTTTTAAAATAAAAAATTACCGAAATACCGGAATTGAAATTTTCCATCGGTATTGCATTCGCTAATGAGCGCCATACTACACTAAGTGTGTCATAATTATTTTATCATGAATTGGGCCTGATAACGCGTTATTTTTAGGATCTAAAATTCAGCAATGAATGGAGTTTTCCCAAAGCCATTAACTTCCCAGTATCAATACAAATCGAATAGAATTCAAATCGATTGGTTTCTCGAAAACGTGTTATACATATGTAACCACATATCCATACTACACACGTAAATCTATTTTGGGAGTTGTCCCAAAAGATCGAAGATATTCAAACGCAAATATATTAATCTACAGTCCAGGTAATCAATTCAATGGTTTATATATTAGTTCAAACCATTTCAGCATCAATCTCTAAATAATATTCAAACCGCAAAATCACTATTAACCGCTCTTAATTTCAATCCTGGTGACAATACGGTATTATGGATGTGACAAAGCCGATGTGATATCCGTCCAGGATGAATCTGATATTACTTGCATCGAATATCAGATGCATATAACATGAAAGCTTTGTACAGGGTGTGTTTGCTAAAAGCTTCCATTTGGTAAGACCTTATCAAACATCCAGTAGAAGATCACTAAATGTATTTATATAACCAGAATAATTGCTGATAGTCATCTAATGGTAATTGATATATGAAATTCATTATATTTTTTATTACCGTCATATATAATGAGCCATCATAATTATGGGCTTGGTGACATGACTCCTAAAATGATGTTAGAAGAATAAAATTGTTTGGGTAATAAAAATTACTCAGTGCCAAGTTAATTGTGATTATATGAAAGAAAATAAATAATAAAAAAACATTAAAAAATACCACTCTCAATGAATATGATTTGCCATTTTTTCACTAATTGTTATTGATTGATCCTGTTTTTGGGATCTTGGTTTTAGACTTTATCAGATATGTTGATTAGCAATTATTTTATTACAACTCTTTAGATTTCTAGCCTTTTTCTACACAACAAAAGATTTAAATTTTGGATAATTCCTATAATATTGCCTAAGTCTCTATTAAATCTTCCAACCACGGTACATGCAGTTTGAGATAATAAATCCGCGGAGATAATAAAACGCTTGCAATTTTATGATACCCGTAACTCGCAATAGAATTACAAGCTTTGTCAATGTCAAGCTGAGCGCTCACTCAATTAGTGCTGTCCATAGAGGAGACCGGGTGAAATCGATCGGTTTTGAATTGAAATCAATTATAAAAATCCCACAATACTGAATCGAAGTTTTTATAAACAGCAATCAAAACTATTCTTAGTGTACTATGATAGGTATTTTGTATTTCCTATAGCCTAAACATTATATGAAGACGACCACATTCTTTTTCTGATGAGATTATTATCAGATATTTAAAATTGTAATGTGATGTATTGGAGAAATCGCCCAAAAGGTTATTTTCACTTTAAACATTTTATTGGTTCTCGTGAAAACAGATATCACTACTACTTGATACCAGGTAGTACGTAGCATGGGATTCGAACCAGCATCCTTGTAATAAAATACATAAAATATAAACCCGTATTGCCAAGCTTTTTTTTATTTTATTTATAATATGTCTAATATTATATGAAGATATTAAAGAATTGTTTTGTTAATTTAACAGATTGTAATTAGAAAAGAAGCCAACCCAAAATTGTCCTTTCTAATAATATATTTTATCATACTATCGATGCAGCAGTCTTCAAAAAAAACGTCGATAAAAAGTCAAATTTTTGTGGTTAAAGCGTTTAAAAGTTCAAATATGTCAAAATAAATTATTAAAATAAAATTCGAATGCCCGAAAGTTCGTTCCATATTGGTTGATCCATAAAGACGCCGTGATCAGCATAGTAAATGATAAAATACGAACTGAATCAGAAGAGTACAAAAGCCGCCTTAAAGATCACCATCCAAACTCAGTTGCCAGAAAACTCCTCCAGAACACTGCAGAGTCATTTTGAAAAATTTCACATTTATCTCTTGAATCTCAATCTCTGACAATGGGGTCATAAGATTTTGTATTTTTAAAAGCCATTTTTTAATCCTACAATTTTACTTTTTGCCCTTTTAGGATAGGTATAATAATTATTGTATAATTTAAAAAAAATCAAAAGCGCTGCCAGTTTATTTCAAATTTTAATAACCTTTTTTAATTAAATCACTCATGGCAGACTCGTAAAATTTCAGTATCTTCTTCAAGACCATAATATATCATCAAAAATTTTGATCAAAAACGTAAAAAAAATCAAATAATTTGTTACGAAAAAAACGGCACAAACGATCTGTGCCAAGGTCTAATCTGCACGTTTCCCAAATAATTACTTTTTACCAGTTTTCAAATTTTTCAAGTTTTTTGAAAAGTGGTTCAGAATTTTTGGTTGAAACAAGGACGAATAATTTTGCACTTTTATGCCAATTATATTGAGCATGAAAGTGTTCAAACCCTAGTCCTGGTGTCAATCCCAACCTCTATCAGCTCGGTATCAAGCAGTATGATATCGAACTTTCCCTTGAGATCATGAATCTCAAATATGATCAAGTGAAAATGGCTTTTTGTGAGTAATACAATTTTGGTCTTGATGTAACTCAGAATGACTTGAAAATGTTTAAAACATGAACGAAAAATTTTGCACATTTCTGCCAATTATATTGAAGCCCAAACTCTAGTCCCGGATCTAGTCCCGATATCACATTTTCACTTGAGATCATAGATCTCAAATATGATCTGAAATAAAATAGCTTTTTGTGGGCAAAAATCGGTTCACATATACAACACATAATACAATTTTGGTCTTAAAGTGATTCAGAAAGACTTAAAGTGTAAAAAAACTAAGTTACTAAAACGGATTTTCTGGCAAAATCAAACTTCTTCAGGAAGTTCGTAAATGAAATAATTAATGAATAATGAAGTACGAAAATATATATAATAATAATAATAATAAGACCTAATAATTAAATAACAAATATCAAATAACAATTAGCTATCTATTACCCCCGGCCTCCCCTAGACTAGAATATTGCACTCGAAACGGCAATTTGCAGTTATGTCGATGATTCTGCGCCGTGGCGACAAATACAACACGAGAGCGGTGGACGTGGAACAAAAGGATGATACCGGGAATAGTGAAGAAAGCAAAAAGGAAATAATTTAATTCCCAGCTACTCGATTCTGGGAGATGATTTTCGCCAGCGTTCGAACTCATATGCCCCCAAGTCACAGAACGAGACACGAGACACAGGACAATTTAATATAAAAACATTTTCCATTCCAGCGTTGTTATAATAATATTTGATGATAACTTTGCTATACGACAAGACAATGTTTACCGATAGTTCGTTTATAAATCTGACTTTGAAGCGATAACGTATATTATCACTTTAAATATTTATTCATCGTATGATGTAAAAGAACTTTTAAAATTGTGGCGATAGTTTGATTATTTTATAAAGAATATAATAAATATCAACATTAAATTATTGCAATAAATGTTTGAATAGTATGTAGTGAAATTGGAGTATATGGCACATTTATGGTGTACTTTAAGTACTGGTGCACTTTAAGCTATGCCCGAAGACAGGTCCATGGTGTGAGAGAATCACAAATCATTGATTCCTTTACCCTCCTCTAGACTATTAATCCCATTGTCAGTTTATTACTAATATACACATTTATGCATTTTCTTTTTCAAACTTCTGCTTCTATGCTTCCTGGTCCTGTGCTTCGTCTTTTAGTTTTCCGTATTTTCTATTCTTATACTATGCCCGAAGGCAGGTCCAAGGTGTGAGAGAATCACAAATCAATAATTCCCTTCTCCTCCCCTGTGTATTATTCCCATTGTGATTTTATTACTATTATTCACTTTTATGCATTTGCCTTTCCAAACTTCTGCTTCCATGCTTCCTGGTCCTGTGCTTCGGCTTTCAGTTCCCCGTATTTTCTCTTCTCGCGTAAGTCATCACTCATATGCATTCTTCTTCTTCCCAATCCCTTTCGTCCAATTGTACCTTCGACATCATAGAAAGGTAGAAGGCACTTTTTTGCAGAATTGATCCGATCCAGTTTCCTTTTCAGGATCTTGCTCAGTATTTCTTTCTTCGCCAACTCTTCTCAGCAGTTCTTCATTTGTTACCTTATCTGTCCACTTTGAGTAGTATACTATACTAAGTTTAGCATAATTATTTTACGCGAATTGGGTTTAATAATGCGTTATTTTTAGCATCTAAAATTCACCAATGAATGGAGTTTTCCCAAAACCATTAACTTCCTTACAGTGTCGATACAAATCGAATAACATCCAAATCGATTGGTTTCTCGAAAACGTGTTACACATATGTAACCACACATCCATATTACATACACGTGTATCCATTCCAGATTGAAAGATGAATGTTGGTGAAATGGTAAATACATTTTTTTTTAAATGTCCTGTTAAGCCTTTGACCTCGATTTGTAAGTTTTAAGCCAACATTTGACAAATCAAAGAACTATTATGGCTAAAAACATCAAAAAGGTAAAAAAACAGTAAAATCACCAATGTTGATAATGAGATAAAATATCTCGATCAGTGTGAGAAATTCTCAATATATTAAGAGGAAGAAAAAAAAATTCATTTTAGTGTTAAATACAAGAGACAACGACAATTTTCAAGACAAAGTAACTAATTTAAAAAGATCATCAATGTTGAATCTAATACTTTCATCAAGATCAAAAAATATCTCTATTAGTGGAAAACTTGCTGAATATGTATATTAATGGCAAGAAAAAATTAAACTTTAGTGTCAATTAGTACTAAAATACCAAAAAACTTGTTAACCATTATTTATGAACCGATTCTGCCGCATAACAGGCCAATGTTATGGCAAGGCTATATTATGAACAATTTTCCGTGCTAAATATTGAAAAAGCCATGTGGTTGCTGTGCAGTCAGGCGCATTTCTCAGGTTGTCAGATAGAAAACCTAACCTAGAAATTGCATAAATATCAAAAAAACGATGTTAGATAACAGGATCTTTCTGACTCATGTTCATAACATACGAGTGACGTTACACTTTATGTGTAAAAAACTGCCTGAATGCACAGCAAATACATGACATTTTGACAGTATTCAGTATGATTCTGTAGCATAATGTATAAAAGTTGGAGCGTAACATGGCCTTTCCATAACATGTTTCTGTTATGCGACAGAATCGGTAATAAATAATTGGCATATTGGCATAATTGGCATACATGTGAAGATTGGCTCCCCGTTGCATTAGTAGTTAGGAGCTTGATGTCAAGCAGTAGTAAGGTCAGTTTTTACTTGAAAATACAGATATCAAAATGCTTCCAACAGAAACTAGTCCTCCGGGGCATTGCTGCAGAATCCCAATTTGAATGGCATTCGAGGGGTTGTCTTCTAATAGCGTTTAAGTATTAAAAATAAAATCATATCAATAGATTGTCTACTAATAATGTCGCTATTACAACAGTATGCAGATATAGGGTATTTTTCGCAACTTTAATTTTTATAATTGAACCACTTCTCATAGGCCTAGAATATTTTGTGGGGTTCGGTTTGACCATCAACTCTATCACCATGCGAGGTTTCATTAAAATCCCAGAAGAATAAACTTGAGGGTTTCCTTGTAAGTAATAAGAAGTGCTCAATACAGTTTATAAAACATGTAATAGTTTTGGTTGCTTGTTTTATTCTAAATATGAAGTTTGGTAAGTGGCATGCATTGAGAGTTAGAATTGCATCGATCGAAGAATGTCTTGGAGAAAAATAGTACTAAAAATGTACTAATGTAGCAAGGTGATATATTTGTGCAACTAAAATAAAAAAAAAATTGTTGAAAGCATAATAACTAAATTAGATTGAGATTGGCGGTGAATGTTGTCAAGGACAATAAAAAGTCTTAGCCTATGGTGGCATTGAATTTCTTCATTCCAATATACCGCAAAGTCAGTAATTTATCACCTACTGCGTTTCCGCGGTTTTAGAAATATTATTTGCACCATCCCTCTCTTTCTGCACAAAAACAATATTATTCATAACCCTCGTTGATTCTGCCGAAACGTCATTATGTTAGCGCAAACGTGAAATATTATTATACACCGTCACCACCGTCGAGAGTTTCGTAAGTCGGTGATTGCCGTCGCTGTGGATTGTTTGTGATGGCATTGTTGAACCGCCTCTGGCGTGTCGCAGTGAGGGATCTATATTACACACAAAACGGCCACGTACTTCCAGAACGGATATCTGTATTCCGGGCATGTCGCCCGAAAAGGAACTCCTAGTGCGATATTTCAATCTAACAACTGTGTAACCCAAATCAGGAGACGCCGCGTCGGACCGATCCGAGAGCTCAGAAGCGCTCTCCGCACAATAAATATAATAGACACATGGCTAGATGGGTATACGATCGACGGATGGGTTTTTTGTAATATTTTCTTGAGATGTCTTCAATGGATGGGGATGTCCATGTTGCTAACTGAAATTATAATCGATACTTGTTTCATAAACGATTTGTAAGAAATCACTCTTAAGGGGGTATTCTACTGTAGAATTTTGAAAAATCGAAAAATTTTTTTTTTCATATTTTCAAAGTTTAGTTATTCAAAAATATGTCATTAAAAGGATTTTTCAAAATTACTATTATTTCCTGAGTTATAGCCGCTTTAGTGACGTGGTCTCGGTTCGGGTCCGACCGAGTCTCAAAACTTTGAACGCGTTTTTCTCGGAAACTACTTTTTCGAGCTGGCGGTAAGGATATCTCGAGTTCTAATGAACGATTTACTTCAAATTTGAAAGAGTAAACCAAAACTATAACTTTTCATTTAGTATTTTTAAAAAATTCGGAATTGTTAAAAAAAACATGAAAAATTTTTTTTTAAACCAGCCGCCATCAAAAAAAATTTTTTTTTGCTTATCCAAGGTTCATACGATAGCGA
>NW_020538040.1:185874613-185895036 GCF_003426905.1 Ctenocephalides felis
AAATACTTGATGGTTTCATAATAAAAGAAAGAGTAAACAATTCCTGATTAAATGCTCAAACCTTTGACGAAACTTGCCCACAAAATTTAGTACATTTTTTTAAAGAATGGATTTTACTAAATTCATATTTGTAAGTTGGATTATTTTATTCAGTGTATTTAATGTAAAATTAATCTCATAAGATATATGCAATGGTGAATTAATACACTTTATTTAATATTTAATATTTTTATTTACAGCATGTTCCTGTGCTTTGTTATAGTGATGGTTGACAATTACGAGGTAAGATTTTTTATTTACTTCTATTTATTAATAGATGACGGCATTATAGACATATAATATTCTCTATGCTTAAATTATAGGGGTCAATTCCTCGATAAAATAGAAATGTTATAGTAACGCTATGTTACGGGTCTTTATTCGTATCAATTGGTAGTAACGAACTGTTAAAAAGCTATGCATTTGCTGTGCTTTCATACGCTTTACACATTAAACCTAACCTACAAAATGCACAAATAACATAACAACTTTATCATAATTGCATCTTTCTGATGTCTCATTGATAACACATACGTGAAGTTAGGTTTTAAGTAGAAAGCTTGATCGCACAGCAATACATAGATTTTTGACAGTTTCATACTACTAAACATGAAGATAGACCCGCAAAATAGTGGTACATAATATTTCTATTTTATCGGAAATTGGCCCTAGCATTAAATCAAACTTTGAAATCAATATCGTATGGGTTTTGTCTAAGTGTTACAAGTAACAATTACTTGCAACACTTTGACAGTCAGTATCTCGATTACAATTTGAAGATTGTCGAAGTGCTCGGAAAGTTTTGAAACTTGTAAATCTGAACATGTTCCATATATAATGTGGCAGATGTTAAATCTTGACGCATTCTGCGTCGTCACATGGAAATATCTCATAGAATAACTATAAACTATACTTAAAATGTTTTACTTTTTAATGTTACCTGTCATCGTAGTAAAATCTTCCGCAATGTGACATCC
This sequence comes from Ctenocephalides felis, assembly GCF_003426905.1. Taxonomy (NCBI): domain Eukaryota; kingdom Metazoa; phylum Arthropoda; class Insecta; order Siphonaptera; family Pulicidae; genus Ctenocephalides; species Ctenocephalides felis. Next base: position 185,875,630 of record NW_020538040.1, read on the forward strand.
TGATTATTTCCGTGTCCGTTGTTAAGGTTCCACTGTCCAGAGCGCAACCTCTGACTGTCATCCTTTCGCCAGTATCATCTATCAAATATTACACAAAAATAAGAAATTTATTTTATGAAATTTAGTATTTTTACCTTCTTCAGCAAGTCACAGATTTTTTCTGGCATGGTATTTTTTAGCCGAACTGTTTCGCATAAAAATTAACTTAGATGTGTCATTTTGCCTTGGGGCAAGTTGCATGATCTTTCAAAGTAGTAAATAATAGATGAAAAAAATTGGGATTTAGATATTTAAAAAAAAATTCAACAGTTTATTTTCTTTGGACTTCAACGGCGATTTGTACCAACCTCAGAATGGATTATTCACAGTGTAGGTCCTAAGGGCCTATTATTTTAATGACTCTATAAATAAACTTGACTATAAAAATTAGGAAACCAAATCTTTTGTCAAGTAATTGAGCACGTTGTACTAAAATAATTTTGTACACTATAAAAAAAACAAAAAAGTAAGAAGCGTTCTAAAAATATACTGCATGTCTGTTTACGTTAAATTTTATGTATGTACACGCGACGGTTGGTTTAATTTTCGTTTCTAATTCTGTAAGACATTCAAAGTAGAAGTAACACTGGTAAAATCTACTTATTGCTATTAATTTATTATGTTATTTATTTATCATATTCTCCACGTTTCATTCTGAATCGTTTGACACCAAAATTGAATAAAAAATGTATGAATGTGAGCCAAAACTTGAGCTTTCCAGAAAAGTAAACCTGAAGTTCTCCTTGTTAACAAAACATTGCTAAATTTTTTAATCCACGTTTTGAACTGATAACGAATATTAAAAGTTGTTGTTAAAATAATACATAATAATTAATTTCCTGAAATCATATACAGAGTATCCCAATACTTAACGTCAAGCTAAAACAGGGTGATAATATTGATCATAACTATCATGAAAAAAAAAAAATAGAAAAAGAGTTGAGAATTGTGCTGATTAGTTTTTGGTAAAGATCGGTCTCGTCGTTACTTCTAAATTAATAGTTGAAAGTTTTTGAGGATTTTGATAAAACATAGTCTGGTTAAGGAATAACCTAAAATGTGATATTATAAGCTTACAGTGAGTGTTTAATTATAAAATTTCATCGACGGTTGGAATAATAAGTCGCGACTAAATTTTAGAGCATTTTATCGTCACAATTTGAATAGGTGCTAAATCTAAGGTGACCATATTTTTTTTAAGTCAAACCGGGACGGCAATTTCCAGTTAAGCTAATCTTAAAAAAAAAAAACAAATGCTATTTAAGGATTCAATGAAAACAGTTTTCTTATATGAATCAATTTTTTTTATGATTTTTTTTTATTTTATATTTGATTTTATATATGATTTTTGTAGAAGTTTTTTCTTCGATTATATGTAATACTTTTTTATTTAGGACATAAATTTTATATTATATTATATTTTCTGAATTATATGTTTTTCTCGCTTTCGAGCCTTGTAATTTTTGAAATTCTATTCAATTTTCTTCATAAATAATCTTAAAAAAATAGCATAAACGAACAAGTTTGTTTTCATATTTTTGTTAATTTATCTATTAATTTTTAAAACAACTGTGACAATCCGGGATAAATATTTTTTTTGAAAAACCCGGGACTGTCTCGGTCAAACCGGGACGTATGGTCACCTAACTAAATATGAATTCTTATTAAGTCGAGTATTTACAGATATCCGTAAGTTCATGCAACTTGTATCAAATTCAAATACCACTTACACCAAAATTTTTCACTGAGTTCTCAAAATAACAAAATTACTTTCTGAGCACCCCAACACATTTTAAGAAACCCTGCTTGTCCTGACTTTTCAATCGTTTCTCGATGCTCCACTATGTTTGTAATATAAAAACTATCACCGATAATGTTTTTTTAACGCGACTCACCATAAACGCCAGCGATCTTTATGCAGGACGTGGCGGGAAATAGTCCGTCCCTGCCCTTTCGTCCTCCCATGCAGGGACTCTCCAGGATTCCCGTCGTGTAATTGTTGTGAAATGGGTCATCGCACTCGACATTCGCACCGTTCATCGATACACACTTGAAACAGTCGATGGCTCCAACTAAAGCAATCAAAGTCCATTAAGTTCGGTAAACAATTTGCGATCAATTCAATAGAACAATTCAATCAAACAACGAGAAAATCCTGTAATGCGCGGTAAATTACAATTATAAAGCAAGTATAGTGTATCTTGAGATACGTTGATTATATTTTTACGAAATGAAGAAGGATATATGCTGAGACTATTCCTCTACCGAATCCAGTAAAAATAATTCTATTGTTCATTATTTTACAAGTATAAGTCAAGATTGGAGAACCATCCAAATGAACTAGCAAAGGACCTACTTTCTGCGAACACTGTCAAGAGACTTAGAAGATTAGATCCATTAGACTTAGTATAGTTATATATTTAGTATAGTGCTTGTAATTATTCTCACATAATTATATTTATTATTTGCTTGCAATTATTGTCACATATTTATATTTATAATACTAACTTGAAATACTACCAATGGTTAACGCGAAAAAGAATCAAAATATATATCAACAACACCAAACTCACATATTTCAATATATATATATATATATATATATATATATATATATATATATATATATGTGTATGTATATATATAGTATAGTAAAACATCGTTAAGACGATTTTCTAAATCAAAAACGCGAAAACCGTATTAAGCGGGATACTGACAATATGTTTCAAAGTTCGGGGACCGGCGTAAAGTGGCATATATAAAGTTTATGGGCGTTTTATATAGCCAAAATATTATAAAATATCTTATATAATATTGAAGTGCGTTTCATTGCCCATAAAAATTACATCAAGGTCTGCGATTTTTTTGTTATGAGAAAAAAACATTAAAATATTTGTATATATATATATATATATAATAATATAGATATTTATACTAATAACGTTCTGTCCCAAAAAGCGTTCGATTCAAATTTTCATTCGATTTGTTTTCAATAAAAGTTTGGCGATCGTGGAAACATATTACAGCTGAGTCCCAACATATGTATCGAAATTGCTTTTTTTGCATGAGAATTTTTCCACATAAAAACTTATCTTGTCTCTGCTGAATAAATGCATAATATCGGGGACGATCTGATTTTCGTTTCTCGATGGTAATATCATGTTACATTTCTATTACCAGAACGAAAAATGTTACATATAGTGAAAAAGACACAAAGATTGCAAGAGCCTTACAATTTTTTATTTAATGAATTTTTCAGGAAATTAGCGATTTTGATGTTAACTTGAAAATTTGAACATCCATTCATTTTGAAAATATTATGAATAGCACCTGGTTCAATATAAATATTTTGCGCGCATGTAGCTTTTCTTGTACATAGCTTTTAATTGGGTAAGTAGGATGTTTATAATACATTTCTATTTTCACATCGATCATTTTATAGTCAGTATGAACGTCATGTTTCTAAAAAATATATCACGGTGATTTAGTTTTGGAAACGTTTACTCACCTGACTTACATAAAGTTCACAGATTAAAGAAAGAAAAATAACCAACACCCATGTTCGACAAATAATTGATTACTTCAAAATTTGTCATGACTAAACATTTAATCCGTGTTCAAATTTATTCGTAAATATATTTAAAAAATCAATTAAATTGAAATCGCCAAATGCAGAGTTTCTTGCATATATACTGTCCCGCAGACCGCCGCAGTAAACAGAAGTGTGCAGCTGCGTCAATTGTGAGAGGTAAATAAAATTATTCTATCATAAAATTTCGATTTCGGTATTGTTTTTGACTAATTTCAAATTTTATAAATCCTATTTCGTTCCATTATCAATCAATCTTTGATAATGTGTAATAATTTTTGTAATTGGTAAATTGTTAAAAGAGTTACCTTGATTAATGTAAAAAAATGATACCTGGGGTTAGTTGAAACATACAAGAATTATATACACCTCTCACAAATGACGCAGCTGCACACTTCTATTTACTGCGTCGGTCTGCGGGACAGTAGTATGACAATATTATGCAAGAAACTCCACATTTGGCAATTTCAATTTAATTTTTGAATATATTTACGAATAAATTATTTTAAATATTCAAACACGTATTAAATTTTTAGACATGACAAATTTCAAATTAATCAATTATTTGTCGAACATGGGCGTTGGTTATTTTTCTTTCTTTAATCTGTGAACTTTATGTAAGTCAGGTGAGTAAACGTTTCCAAATCAAGTGAAGATAATTGGGTGAATATAGAGTTCCTAAGATTTGGTCACATATAAATTGGAGACACTAGATATTTTATTTATATTAATCGTAGTTTACATTTATTAAAAGAATTGCTTAGAAACATGTCAATTTTAAGATCAAAAGTTACAACAAGCCCTTAGCTCCACCACCTATTAAGTTTTTAGTCATGACAAAATTGAAAATATTTTTTTTTAACATTGGTGATGGGTTATTTTTCTGTCTTCTACCTCTTGTTTATGGAACAAGATGTTCCATCCATGACTACTGTGTCTCTAATATTACAATTTCCTACTAACCTGGCAGAGTGAGGTAATTCGCCGTCGCTATAAATATTATGAACCATCTGTATACCTTGAGAACAGCGTTGCCAGTCGCCAATGGTTCGAACATTTCTCTTCGTTAGCTGAAATTGAAATCATTAGATTAACTCGAGCGGAAGCAATCAATAGCAAAACTCACTATGTCACGATTTGGGCATAGGAGTTACATCTACCTACTACGAGTACGTTGATTTACTATATTGGAAGTTTGACTGAAAACTAATCGATCGAAACTGATAACCAATCGGTTGTGAGACTGGGAAACTTTGGGAATGGTAATTCATCTATCGGGGATAGATGGATTGAAATCATATGCACGTCTGATTTTTTTTAACTTTCCAAAGGATGTTGTATGTATGTGTTTTCCAATAAATGCAATTTGTTACATTTATGATTTCTCAAGCCACTCTGAATCTCATTGAATGAACAATTGACTTTTCATTAACGTCTTCTCAAAAATAGCCACTCAGCTTCTTGATGCACCAATTTCAAGAAGACTGAAAAAGGAGCTTTCCAAAGATAATATTGAGAATCTTTAGCACTACTACATCCTTATAGAAATGAACAGAATTGGTGAATCACTCGTTGGAGTGATTCTCCAACTATCGATAAACTAACCCTTTCCACTCGCGAATTCTGAGATTTATATGAATTTTGCCGTCGGAGCGGCGGCATCCAAGTGGAAAGGAGAAGAAAAGAAAAAAATGATAAAAGCCAAATAGCTCATAGGATGGTACTGTATTCTGATTGCCGTTGAAAATAAAAAATATATATAAAAAAAATTATGCACCGAATTCAAAAATGTAAAACCAATTCGATGAATCTCGATAAGGACTCGCGTTCATTAGTTTTTCGAGACAATCAGACTAGCCGTTGTTTACAATTAACAGAGAAGTTCAAAAATTTTTTGCCCTCATCTTTATCATAAATTCTGAAACTTTTTTAAAAACTTGCTCCAAAGATATCAGATGGGAATCTCCTTTTGATGTTGATGATCACCTTTTGATGAAATCCTTCAGGTCGTTACTTTACAATAATTTGTTAAAATTTTTGTTTACAATTTCATTGAAACTTTGCATAGTGATACAGTTTGTGGTCTAAGTGTACATCCTAATTTGATAGGTCTACGAAACGTGGTTTAATTACAAAAGTTGATTAAAGTTTGAAATAATGAGCTGCGCTTTTATGGCATGCACCAGGTATGTTCTAAATGTGTGTTTGTACAGTATAATTAACATATATAATAAAAATATCAATTAGAAATTGCTCTGATTAGTTTTTTGTGAGAGGTGAAACTTTGTTTTTAAAATAGACAGTTGAAAATTTTACTACAGTCGTCACAATTTTACTACATCCTAATTGCTATTGATAAGTCGATTATTTACACATATGGGAAAATTGTCTGAAGGCAAAATGTCACCTATTTTTTTTTTTAAATCAGAACTTAAGAATATTTTTTTTAACTATATGTGGCTTTTTTAAATGGTAGCTATCTATCAATTATTTTTCATATTTTCCATTTTCACTTGAAAATATAGCTCAGAAATATGTTTCTAATTAATAATCGCACATCTCGGGCACTGAGGTGTGAAATGGCAAATGGAAATCTCTCACACTATTCTTTTTCCTGAATCACGTTGGAAATTAACCCAAATCATGGACCTGCCCTAGGGCAGTACTACCCATTATTATTTATTTTATATATATGTATGTGTGTGGGTTGTGAATGTGTATTTGCAAAATTTTGCGATAAATATGCTCCTTATTAAGTTTTTTTTTAAATCGCATTCATTAGGAATTTCTTCATTATAAATACACTAGGGCACTATTGAAAGTTTTTCAATGTATAGTATATCAGTACTAATAACTCTTAAGCATTTTACGTTTTCTACCTACTACGAAAACTTTTTGAAAGAACTTCTCTGATAATGGGAAAAGAAGTAGAAATTTTATGTGCTATTAAATCATTTTAATGTGAAAATATAACATACAAGCAATTACGTTTATCGATGTTCTTCTTACTGAATTTACTTCAAACTTTTGCATTTAGCACACCATTATTGAAACTCTTAAGTATACAGGGTGTACAAGAACTTCGAGTCAAGCCGAAACAGGGTGAAAAAATTGATAAATTTTGAATAAAAAAATAAAGACCTATAATTGACTAGAATTGATTAGTGCATTTTACTCACAATCAGTTCAAATGTTCAAACAATATTCAAGCATTTGAGTTAAATGTAATAGGTATTTATTTTTTCGAAAATTTACAATAATAAAATTATCAAGGGGTTTACTAATTTGCAATTATGATCCAATGCACCAACTTTTGATGAAACTTGCCAACACACTTTAGTACATTTATTTTGAAGGAGGGACTCTTAAAGTCTTAATTTTTGAAAATGTTGGGCAAATGTGTTATTATTTTGTACTGTTATTGTTGTAAATGTTATTCACGGTTACAAAGTTTAAATAAACAAAATTAATAAAAATTAACCACAATAATCGCAAAATGGTTATAATTTTATCAAAGCTCTAAGTTGCACTTAAAAGCTCATAAACAACGTGAGAATTGTTTTTTCGATTTTTTTTTCAGAACAGTTTAGGCCAATACTATCATCCCGATTTGGCTTGACGTTAAGCTCGGAGACACCCTGTAGATATATATATATATATATATATATATATATATATATATATTTCGTAGTCGTTATGCGAATTGAAATATCAAATTATTTCTGATAACACAATTGTGACCCTTCGACCCTTTTTGGAATTGCCAGAGGTAATCCGCAAACATTAGCGACGATTGAATGACATATATACATAATGTGATAAATTTGCAGATTTTTGGACAAAAATGTAATCCATTTTCAATACTTTTTTCGTAATAACATTATATTATATGTATTACAATATGTTTCCAAATAAAAATAGCTCTTATCCGGCATTGCTGCACCCAATAAGAGTCACCAGTATTAGAGTTATTGTGATTAAAAGAGATAAGCCAACCTTTGGGTTGCCATCTATAAAAAGCCACATCTTTTGTTCTCAAAATTATAAAATTTTAAATTAATAATAGTATTAGCATCGACGCCTAATATATGTATGCATTTATGTATGCATATGTATATCATTTATTATGATTATATATTAATCTCATTTTATGAGCCATTTGCATTTGTTATGAGGAGTATGAGGTAAAATTGATTGTTTTCCATTTGATTGCAATAATGGCACATAAATAAATGTTGAGCTTTAATAGAAATATGAATTTTAAATGAAACGTAACCAGCATAATGAAAACGTACTCGTATTAATATTAAATTTCATTGCTTCGAGGAAAACCATATCTGAAATTGAAAAAGAAAATTATAAATTTGAAATAAAAATTGTTATACGTACAATTACGTGTAGTATCTAGGCAAACAAAAATATAGAAAATTAATTAGTAAAATATATAATTGTCTATTATTTATTTTTATATGTGGAAACGTAATCAATAAATCAATAATTAAATAATTTATCAAATATGTGATTTATTTATTTTTGCTATAATTTGAAACTTTTTTTTGTTATATAGTAATTTTCACACCTGTCCTGAAATGGATATCTAAAAATGTAGAGAAAAAAATATGAATAAATAAATAAATATATGGGTACTTCATAGATATATTTATGATTTTAACATAAATAAATAACCGTTAATTAACATATTGCCATATGCTTTACAAATAGTTTTGAAAAATTAACAAAATTTTCATTTATACTAGATACTCTTTATATAATATTTTATCTATCATTCAATCTCGTAAATAAAAATGTTTTATTAAATTTTTATTGAAGGATAATAATATATTTTATTAACGTATAAATTATATTTATAACCACTGAGTTTCAACCTAAATTAAAACAAATGCCAATAAAGAAATGACTGGATTTACTGTCATATAAATTTTCATATTGATTCGGAATCAGAAATTTTATATAATATAGATAATTAAAAACTCTATATATAAAATAAATGTAATTTTTAAAGATAAAACGTGTCTCCTCCGTTTCTTCAAAAACTGCATTTTTTCCACTTTTTGATACAAAACTGCTGGATCTGACTTTGCTAAAAACTAATCAGCACGTACCCCATTAATACGAATCGAATGTTTTTTTTAATCAAATCATGTGATTAGTGCTTCCGAATTCGTGGACGAACTTACACACACACATTCATTTTCTTTAAGGTATGCCAAAATGTTCAGAAACCTTTAAAACGTTAACAAATAATTTAAAAACTACATACCAACATGAAAAATTATGTATTTTTAGGTTAGAAAATCACATGAATTGAGAATAAACATAGTGGTTTCTCAATTTATTCTCAACTCAGGTGTTTTTTTACCCTAAAAATCAATCATTTTGGAAACTAATTCAAATTAAACATAGTTCAAACACATAAAATGAGCTATTATTTTTTTTATCTGAAATTAGTAGTCTTTTTTTGTCAAAAAATATATAATTTTGCATTTATAAATATTTATAAATGCCAGGGATAAGATTATATTCCATTCTTTAGGAACTGTTGACTATTAAAAAAAGGTGATGTCTAATATTATTTGAAATAATTTTAAAGTGCATAAATGTAAAAAAATCGTTTTTACAGAAGTTTCACATCCCTGATTTGTCGAATTATTCATACATGAAAAAAGAAATAAGTTTTTTGTTTTGTTTCTTTTTTATAAAATAATATCTTTAAAATTTGTGACACTTGATTAACTATGTATTGAAATTTTTATTCTTGAAAATCTTGTCATTTTTCTTGTAAACCTTGTAAAATATTTATTTAAATTTGTTTATCATGCTGAAATTAATTATTGATTGAACTTTCCGTAGGGTAAGTTATAGTAATCGCAAAAAAAAAATCGAAAATGAAAATTTTTATATATCTTTACGTTTCAGGGGTTTCTGAATATTTTGGCATACCTTAAAAAGAAATAGATGCATGTGTGTGTGTATGTGTGTATGTGTGTGTGCGCGTGTGTGTGTGCGTGTGTGTGCGGATACAAATTTTCATCGAAGATTTCGGGAACACCGATCAACCGATTTGAATAATTCAAAAAACATTCGATTCGTATTGATAAGGAGACGTGCTGATTAGTTTTTGGCGAAGGCAGGTCTAGCCGTTCCGAAGATATGGAGCAAAAAGAGCCAAAAACGGTAACTCAGTTTTTAAGAGGACGGAGCGTACGATTTGAATAATTCAAAAAACATTTTACTTGTATTAACAAGATGAAGAATTGATCAAATTTTTATGAAGGCAGGTATAGCGATTTCAGAGATCTAGTGAAAAAAGTAAAAAAAATGCCATCTGGCGGTCGAAAATCATCATTAGACAAATGCACATCAAATTATCAGATACTTTATAGAGATTTTAATAATAAGTAGAAATTTTGCTTACATTCCTATGAGTTCCGTACAAATGTTCATCCGTTAGACGGCGACGCGGCGCTTATACGCTTGGACATTTCGTCTCTGTGCAGTTAGAGTAGTACGATTGCTTTGAAAAAAAGTTCAGATTTTTCAAAATATGTCAAAAAAATGTCAAATTTATAGTTTCTCAAAAATCTGTTTTTTTTTTTTCAAAGTAAATTTGTTTCAAAAATGTTAATCTGTTAAAAAAAAATTAATTTTTGGTACGGGAGGTTCCAGCAATTTGCCTTAAGGCACGATGCCATGCGCCCCACTAGTTATTTTGGCTATTTGACGGCGAATAAATATTCCAAAATATGCATATGTATGTATACATGTAAGTATGTATATAAGTGTTCACCCATTTACACGCGTGTTCCTTCCCCACATACACATTCCATATAAATATCTGTACCAAGAAAATCTCATCCATGTGATGTATATATTACGTGAACAATATTTATATAAGCGTTCTAATACATTCCTACACCATGGTGTTCATCAATATGTCTACAAAAGCTTTTGAGTACAGACAAAGCTTAAAGCTCAACAGACTATATAGCGGAGCGTGTACACACCGAACAAAGCATTCGCATATATAACTAAAATGGGCGTGTATCTCTTTGAGATCAGAACACACATTCAATATGGTAATGGATAGATCAGAGGCAATGGATGGATTGGAATTAAAATGAAATATAAGACACTGAGGTAATAAAGTTAGGTGTAAATGGATATATAGATAGTAAATTACTTGGACGGTAACGATTTTATACACTTTTTCTGTGGTGTGAGGGTTTGTATAACAAGTAAGTAACATACCTTTGATCACCATAAGACAATTGATAACAACCGAATGTCGCTCAACAATCTTTTATCCCACATAACCCAAAATCGTCTGACAGATTGTACACACTGTATTAATACTCAACACAGGTAGATCGACACCAAAATCATTCCACATAATGTCAATTATCCCATAGTCAATTACCTCACGTGTTTTCTCACTTTGTTAAAAATCAATTCCTTCGACATGACACTGTCGGACTCGAACACGTTGATGTGTACTGTATTGTATTAGTTCTGGGGGCGCAATACGCGCTGTTTTCTGAAGTGAACTCGCGGAGGCTAAATATCCAACGCGCAGACGTACAAACACCGAACGCAGTACGACGCGGTGGCGCGTACACGTTCGAAAGGTGAAATCACATACGTGGGTTCGACTAATGTTATTTTTCATTTAGATATATGTACTATTTCCAATTGTTCTTTAAGCTGACACATTGTGCATGGCATCGTGCTTTAAGGCAAATTGCTGAAACTTCTTCGTACCGTCATTTACCTGCCTTAAAATTTTTACCTGCTTCAATTTTTTTTTGAAAAGTTTGAACAAAAAACCTATTTTCTCTGAAAATTTGAAACTTTCGAAAAATCAATTTTTTTATTGAAAAATTAGAATTTCTTTGTAATTCTGCAAAATTTTGAGAGTTCTGAAGAGGACTTTTGTTTGAACTATATAAGTGAACTTTAAACATTATAAATATTAGTACGGAACCTATAGAAATGAGAACAAAATTTGTACTTATTAAAATCTCCATGAAGACTTAAACGAAACTGGCCCATAGATCTACTTGAGTAGATTTATTTTCTTTAAGTGGTCACTCAATGGAGTGATCCTAATACTATTATTTTATTATTATTATTATTATTTTTATTTTTATATTTTTATTATTATTATTATTATCATTATTACTATTACTATTATTATTCCTATTATTATTCTTATTATTATTACTGTTATCATTATCATTATCATTATTATTTATATTATTATTTCATTTATTATATAAATTTATATTTTGTTGTTAAATCATAGCAGAATAGCTTATAAAATTTTATGTAATTTTCATTGCTGTTTATTAATAACAAAAAACTCCATAAAATATCTGACAATTTATGTGCATATATCTAATGATCATTTTGGACCGCCAAATGGCATTTTTTAAACCTAATTTATTAGATCTTCGAAATTGCTGAACCTGCCTTCCTAAAATTTAATAAATTCTTTATTCAGTCTATATATGTATTTTTTTTAAATCATTCAAATCGAACGCTCCGTTCTCTCAAGAACTAAATGGCCATTTTTTGCACATTTTACCCCTCATCTTCAAAACAGCTGGACCTGCCTTATCCCAAAAGATAATTAGCACGTCTCCCCAGCAATTGGAATCAAATGTTTTTGTAAATCATTAAATTCGATCCGTGCTCGCAAAATCATTGACAAAAAATTGTATCCGTACATGCATATGCACACAAACACATACATCAATTTTGGTATGTCAGAATGTTCAGGAAGCTCTGAAACGTAAAAATATATAAAAATATTTATTTTCGATTTTTTGCGATTACTATTACACTACGGAAGTTAATTTCTAGTAATGATAAACAGAAAAATAATAAGAAACCAGAGATAATGCTTAATAAAAAAAATTATCAAAAAAATATAATAACTATAAAAATAGTAATAACAATTAAAAAACTACTCCAGTATTAGAGAACTACTAGTGTAGTATTTGAACTGACAAAAATTACCATGGACAAAGTGCAATTAATTATTACAACTTCACATTATGAGCATATATGCATTGCAGCAATGCCCACGAAGGGCGATTTTTACTTGAGAATATATTCTAGATCGTGAAAATTTGTTATACTGCTCGATATTGAGTTAGTCGAGAATGGAATCAAATTCAAGACTAGTTTAACCAATACACTTGGATGGGCTCCTTTATAACAAAGTGAAGTGAAATTTAATCAAAATACAATTCATATTTCTATGAAATATAATTAACAATTATTTCTTTCGAAATTAATTTACTAGTCATTCCAAATGAATTAATGAGTTAATTTGCGAAATATTTGTTAATGTTTGATAATTACTTAATTACAAGTGCATAATTTTTCTGCATAATTTTTATTAATGTTTTTTGAACTAGAATTTAACCATTTTCCATATTTTTCATGACTCAGTATTACAAGTAGAATTTTCTGAATATATCAACTTTTTTGTACACAGTACAGAGATTCGATCCGAGCCCCTCCTAAATTCAAGCCAGACACGTTTCTGTTCGGACTAGCCGCCACTATTAAACTTATTAATATATTCAATTTCAAATTTGATTTAAACTGTAAACGGCCGAATAAATCTAGGTTGCATCTATTGGAATATAGTGAAATCATGTACAACACAAAGCACAACTGTTACTTTTAGGGTTCGGAGTTTAGGCTTGAAGCACCGCGCGAAGGTGAGGTAACTTGCTTCTCTCACAGTCGGTAGTTTAGGGACACACCATTTGCTTTTGAAACTGTAACGTGCGTATTAGTGGTGTATTGATAATCTGAGATTAAATTTCGATATCACCTTATCTTATATCAATCTTATAAGAATTATCTTTAAGATGATAAAAACGTAACAAGAAATTTTTTTATTTGTGATCGTAGCTTTTAAATATTTATCTGTGTTACTGACGTTACTTTTATGTGGATTATATATACAAACTAGTGGGGCGCATGGAATCGTGCCTTAAGGCAAATTGCTGAAACTTCCCATACCAAAAAAAAATTTTTTTTAAAAAGATTAACATTTTGGAAAAAAATTTACTCTGAAAAAATTAGATTTGTGAGGAACAATAAATTTTTGACAAAAATTTACTTTTTTTAAAAAATAAAAGACTCTTTGGAGAAAAATTTACTTTGAAATATTTTGGAAATTCTGGACTTTTTATCAAAGCGTACTGCTTTAACTGCATAGAGACAAAATATTGAAGCGCGTAACATTGCGTACGGAACCCATAGGAATGTAAACAAAATTTATACTTATTGTTAAAATCTCTATAAAATATCTGATAATTTGGTGTGCATGTCTAATGATCATTTTTGACCGCCAGGTGGCATTTTTTTAATTTTTTTTACTAGATCTCCGAAACCGCTAGACCTGCCTTCATAAAAATTTGATCAGTTCTTCATGTTGTTAATACAAGTAAAAATTTTTGAAATATTTAAATCCGACGCTCCGTTCTCTTAAAAACTGAGTTACCATTTTTGGCACTTTTTGCCTCATATCTTTGGAACGGCTAGACCTGCCTTCGCCAAAAACTAATTTAAATAAATAATTTTGACTTTGTAATTCAGTTTATATAATTCTATAAATATTAGACAATGTTGCAGTATTTATAATAATCTATTTGATAACATTTATTATTCCCCGAACATTTATTTCATTACGGTACGGGATATTCCAGCAATTTGCCTTAAGGCACGATGCCATACACAACTAGTTTTTTTTAGGTTTTCAAAAATATTTAAAACTTTCAAAATTTTTAAATTACGATACTAGAAGTACCATTCATTTCCCGTAAGGCACGATCCCATTACCAATAATTAACTTCCCGTAGGGCAAGTTATAGTAAACACAAAAAAATCGAAAATGAAATTTTTTATATATCTTTACGTTTCAAAACCCTCTGAACATTTTGGCAAACCTTAGAAAAATGGATGTGCGTGTGTGTGTGTATGTATGTATGTATGGATACAAATTTCCAGTCACGTTTTCGGGCGCACGGATCAACCGATTCCAATGGTTCAAAAAACATTCGATTCCTATTGATAAGGAGATGTGCTGATTAGTTTTTGGCAAAGGCAGGTCCAGCAGTTACGGAGATAAAGAGCAAAGAGTGCAGAAAATAGAAATCGAGTTTTTGAGAGAACGGAGCATCCGATTTGAATGATCTAAAAAACATTCCATTACAATGACTGGGAGAAGTGGGTATTAGTTTTTGGCAAAGGCAGGTCCAGCTATCTCGAAGATACGGAGCTAAATGTGCAAAAAAATGCAATTTTTGAGAGAACTAAGCGTCCGATTTAAATGATTCAAAGAACTTTCTGCTTGTTTTAACAAAATAATTGATTTTGGAAAAAAAATTGTTTCAATTGTTGATTTGCTTATTTTGGGTTGACATGGGGGGCAGGGGAGTCTGGATGATGATTACGTCATAGGTAGTATATTTATTTTTTACATTAATTGCAAAATGTTTATGGAAGCATGGAGGTAGGGGGTAAGAGCTTTGCTTACTTTTGCGAGTGAATAATTGTAATTAATCTGCTTACGTAATACTTAAACTATCCCTATATCGAAAATATTTCAGATTTTTATTTTAATTCTGTTCTAATATACTTTAAACAAATAATTTCAACTTTCCAATTCAGTTTATATAATTCTTATAATAAATATTAGACAATGTTACAATATTTATAATAATCTATTTTAAAACATTTAATATTTAGATCATTTCGTTACGGTACGGGAAGTTCCAGCAATTTGTCTTAAGGCACGATGCCATACAACCCACAAGTTTCTTATTTGAATTACACTACGACACTACGATTCCAATAAACAATCCACATCGAAAACAAAAAACATCCAGTGTCCTCTCTAGCTGGAAATTGGTATAGGTGTCGCAGCTCTCCGTGGCCAGAGTGCAAGAGTGAGAGGGCTGCCGAAGCACGCCGCGATCGTGTGTCAGAATGGGCGCGGACGTGCGCGAGTGGGAAAACGTTTCAGCGTTTCTCCAACGCTGTCGGATCGAGATCGTCAGTGTCGGCCGCGTTCCGCTGCGATCAGTCTGTCGTGCGTTCTCGGGCGAAATGACGTTGAACCACTTGACATATGAACATGTGCCACAACGGTCGCGAAAATTAGAACACAACTAATTACTTCCAAAGTGATTGTAATAAGTGATTTATTCATTCTGTTATACTGTTTAAAAGTTTCTGTGTTATAAATTTGACAGTGCTGTTGTTGTTTATCCATGTGTTTTGTGTTGTTGTAATAAGTGTTTTGAACGTGGTTTCTTATGGCAGCTTGACATGTACGTACCTTGGCATTTATAATTAGTATGAGTAATATGAATGTATAATTTAATGCTCTTTGGGAATTTCTTTACCAGTTTACAATGATTCCCAAAGTGGTCCACATGGGAAATAAAATAGGTGTCCACAGTAGTGGATTACAATGCACCACGTTAATATCTATTTACTTTATAATATAGTAATATTTTTTTAGTCATTTTTGGCATGGGGCTCGCCCGTAGGTAAGCGGTTAAGAGCGACGGGACTTGTTTCAGAGGTCCCGGGTTCGATACCTACTTCGAGCAACCTGTTGTCAGGCAGCAGTGACAACGATTTTCACTTGGAAATATAGATAGCAATATGTTTTCAGGTGAAAATAGCCCTTGCCCGGCATTGCTGCACCAATCAAAAGTCAGCTCTATTAGATTAATTCTAATAACAAAAATCATCAAATATGGATGGATTAACCATTGGGTTACCATCTAAAAATACAAAGTAAGGAGAAGTTTCAGCCCAACAGCTCATAGGACGAAAGGTTCTGATTGCTGTTAAAAATATAATAAAAAATAATTTTTTTTTGGCCTAAGTAGGCATTCGGTTTGTTGTACCAATATGGTTAAGCTTTTCAAGAGTCAATTTCCTGACCTCCAAAGGTCCATGACAACTTTCAGAGGGTCCACTTTAACGGAACAAAAATTTTGGGGTTCACAGTAATGGATCACAATAAACCACGTTAATATCTATTTACTTTATCTACGATAAAGTAATATTTTTAGTCATTTTTGGCATGAGTAGGCATTCGGTTTGTTGTACCAATATGGTTAAGCTTTTCAAGAGTCAGTTTCCTGACCTCCAAAGGTCCATGACAACTTTCAGAGGGTCCACTTTAACGGAACAAAAATTTTGAAGTCCACAGTAATGGATCCCCAATTAGCTGACTATTGAAAGGTTTGGCAAAAATTTGTGTCATAGTATTTTTTGATACTAAAGATTTTTTTTATTTGCTTATAAATTACAATCTGTCTATACAGAAAGACATTGAGTAATTAATGATACTAAAGATAAAGATCGATTTAATAGTTGTAAAATAAACAGTAGAGGTTTAGCGTTATTACTGATCTCCTAACAAAAAAAAAGGATGTAGCCTGGACATCATTTGCCGGAAGATTTAACATTAAACCTTACCACATTGTTGCCAAATGATGATACCTAAATATTTACTTTTTGCTTACTTTATTTGTTTGTTATTTTAAATTCAATTAATAAATTTTACGCATTTATATTTATTATTGTATATTATTATTTATTATTAGTAACATGTATTTTTATTAGGGGGAAGTCTCCAACTGGCGGACACCTAAGGTTATTTATAAATAAATCAAAAAATATTTTACGAAATGTTTGTTAAATTATGACTTATGTTAGATAACAAAGTTAGAAATCAAACTAAATTAACAAAAACGCAATCTTTGCTAAACAATAATTAATACTATCAATCAAACGTTGGTAACAAAAAATATGATTTCACAAAGTGGCACCTAGTACCGGACATTTCAGAATAACCAGCATTGAACACATATGTAGCCATCTCCACACTCTGGAATTTCTGGACATTTGTGTTTGACGAATATTCTTAGATATTGCAAAAAAAATCACTATGATCTCAGCTGGAGCATTCATCATAAGATTTTTATTCTTTGACTAGAAAATACGAAATATGGGGGTATGTAGTGACCGTTAGCACTCATACAGAACAAAATTAAATAACTAGAATAAATTACGTCAATTCTCACAAGAAATATCAATTTGTTTACTTCCGGCGCTAAAGGATGACTTAGTGTCCGGTGCTAAGGGACAAACATGTTTGTGTCATTTAAAATATCTAATAATATTCTACCATTTTACGGATAACAATCAAAACACTACTTTTATTTTTGAATGCCACTAAAATATAAATACATAAATACACTAGAATTACTTCCATTGATATTTATTGACGCCGTGTGTTTTGCGCCTAAAACAACAAAGGGTTGCTCCCGCCGTGGCCTTGTGCGTCACAGGTAAGTCTTGGCGCGTGATACTGCACCTGGTGACCCCCGCGCCCCTTTCACTTGTATTTTGAATTAAAAAAATTTATTCTCGCTTAAATAATACGTGTTAAATAGAGTGTCCGGCTTTAGGTGCTGTCCAGCGTTACGGGACTTCCCCCTACTTATTACTTGTATTCATACAAAAGATCGATGTCAAGTAAATAAGGGTCCATGGCAAAGCCCAAGGGGTCTAAGTCACAAAAGTTTGGGAACCTATGAAAAGTCGTTTTATATGATTTTCGAGCTTGGACAAGGTTTATTTGTTATAAGCTCCAACAATTGTCAGCCATGTGCATGTCCACCTTCTTTAATATCGCTCCTCCAAAGTCCTGATGTCTTGGTGTAATACTCTCGCTAATATCTCCAAAATTTTCCAAAAATCGTTCTGAATAAGAGTGCGGGTGATGAATTCAAATCAAATACCAATCTTATTATTACATCAAATATATCAGTTTTTAATTCTTTCGGTCTTCGCTTTTAACTTAGCTTTCTGCATCCATTACTTGGTAGGCAGGACATGCTGAATTGTTGATGTTCTAGGTTTATCATCTTTAGCTTGGATAGGGGTTGATGTCTGATCATAAGTAGACGTCAATATCATTAGGATTGTGTTTTATGACCATTTGCTTCAATTGCCCGAATTAATTTCATATAATACCACACAGAAGAAACAGAAGAAACAATCGTCGTGTGTGATTCTGAGTTTTTTCCCAAAAACGTTGGGAACCTATGATCCGTTGTTCGAAATTTCGAATTAGCGATTTTTGATTGGATAATACTGTTGCCTGCAATTATTTGTAGCACTGTGTGAATTTGTTATGATCGCAACAAAGCGTGCATTTCTGACCTCAGAGAAAACTTTCACACGTTGAAACCATTGCATCAACTCTGCCAGTACAGACAGACCTACATCCATAGCTCTGCGACCATATGCAAATGACTGATGATGTACACATTGTGATTGTAAACAGAAATTTGCACGATAACCATACCAACGGTCTCCTGTTCAACCAATCAAGTGAATAAAAAAATTAAACTATTTACTTTTTCTTATCTGAGCTACATACTTTTTACTTTACTTACATATAGTACACATTTACTTCAGTATATATTTAATTTTCTTAATGGATACTTCTCCCGCATACTCGATCATGGAGGTGTTAGAGTAGGAGATTCTATTTGGATTTTTTCTGGTCTAGAATTTTCAAAAAGTCGATTCTATTTTCTTAATACGTCCAAAGTTTGTTGTTCAAGAATATGTGTGCAAGAGGATCTTCATTTTTGATTTATTTTTGTAGATATAGCTGTTTTGACGACCATACTTCTCCTCTGTTT
>NW_020538040.1:185896036-185914062 GCF_003426905.1 Ctenocephalides felis
TCAATTTTGGTATGTCAGAATGTTCAGGAAGCTCTGAAACGTAAAAATATAAAAATATTTATTTTCGATTTTTTGCGATTACTATTACACTACGGAATTTAATTTCTAGTAATGATAAACAGAAAAATAATAAGAAACCAGAGATAATGCTTAATAAAAAAATTATCAAAAAATATAATAACTATAAAAATAGTAATAACAATTAAAAACTACTCCAGTATTAGAGAACTACTAGTTAGTATTTGAACTGACCAAAATTACCATGGACAAAGTGCAATTAATATTACCACTTCACATTATGAGCATATATGCATTGCCAGCAATGCCCACGAAGGCGATTTTTCTTGAGAATATATTCTAGATCGTGAAAATTTGTTATACTGCTCGATATTGAGTTAGTCGAGAATGGAATCAAATTCAAGACTAGTTTAACCAATACACTTGGATGGGCTCCTTTATAACAAAGTGAAGTGAAATTTAATCAAATACAATTCTATTTTCTATGAAATATAATTAACAATTATTTCTTTCGAAATTAATTTACTAGTCATTCCAAATGAATTAATGAGTTAATTTGCGAAATATTTGTTAATGTTTGATAATTACTTAATTACAAGTGCATAATTTTTCTCCTGCATAATTTTTATTAATGTTTTTTGAACTAATTTAACCATTTTCCATATTTTTCATGACTCAGTATTACAAGTAGAATTTTCTGAATATATCAACTTTTTTGTACACAGTACAGAGATTCGATCCGAGCCCCTCCTAAATTCAAGCCAGACACGTTTCTGTTCGGACTAGCCGCCACTATTAAACTTATTAATATATTCAATTTCAAATTTGATTTAAACTGTAAACGGCCGAATAAATCTAGGTTGCATCTATTGGAATATAGTGAAATCATGTACAACACAAAGCACAACTGTTACTTTTAGGGTTCGGAGTTTAGGCTTGAAGCACCGCGCGAAGGTGAGGTAACTTGCTTCTCTCACAGTCGGTAGTTTAGGGACACACCATTTGCTTTTGAAACTGTAACGTGCGTATTAGTGGTGTATTGATAATCTGAGATTAAATTTCGATATCACCTTATCTTATATCAATCTTATAAGAATTATCTTTAAGATGATAAAAACGTAACAAGAAATTTTTTTATTTGTGATCGTAGCTTTTAAATATTTATCTGTGTTACTGACGTTACTTTTATGTGGATTATATATACAAACTAGTGGGGCGCATGAATCGTGCCTTAAGGCAAATTGCTGAAACTTCCCATACCAAAAAAAAATTTTTTTTTAAAAGATTAACATTTTGGAAAAAATTTACTCTGAAAAAATTAGATTTGTGAGGAACAATAAATTTTTGACAAAAATTTACTTTTTTTAAAAAATAAA
The DNA here is from genome assembly GCF_003426905.1 of Ctenocephalides felis. Taxonomy (NCBI): domain Eukaryota; kingdom Metazoa; phylum Arthropoda; class Insecta; order Siphonaptera; family Pulicidae; genus Ctenocephalides; species Ctenocephalides felis. The sequence goes on from NW_020538040.1 coordinate 185,897,431, forward strand.
AGACTCTTTGGAGAAAAATTTACTTTGAAATATTTTGGAAATTCTGGACTTTTTATCAAAGCGTACTGCTTTAACTGCATAGAGACAAAATATTGAAGCGCGTAACATTGCGTACGGAACCCATAGGAATGTAAACAAAATTTATACTTATTGTTAAAATCTCTATAAAATATCTGATAATTTGGTGTGCATGTCTAATGATCATTTTTGACCGCCAGGTGGCATTTTTTTATTTTTTTACTAGATCTCCGAAACCGCTAGACCTGCCTTCATAAAAATTTGATCAGTTCTTCATGTTGTTAATACAAGTAAAAATTTTTGAAATATTTAAATCCGACGCTCCGTTCTCTTAAAAACTGAGTTACCATTTTTGGCACTTTTTGCTCATATCTTTGGAACGGCTAGACCTGCCTTCGCCAAAAACTAATTTAAATAAATAATTTTGACTTTGTAATTCAGTTTAATAATTCTATAAATATTAGACAATGTTGCAGTATTTATAATAATCTATTTGATAACATTTATTATTCCCCGAACATTTATTTCATTACGGTACGGGATATTCCAGCAATTTGCCTTAAGGCACGATGCCATACACAACTAGTTTTTTTTAGGTTTTCAAAAATATTTAAAACTTTCAAATTTTTAAATTACGATACTAGAAGTACCATTCATTTCCCGTAAGGCACGATCCCTTACCAATAATTAACTTCCCGTAGGGCAAGTTATAGTAAACACAAAAAAATCGAAAATGAAATTTTTTATATATCTTTACGTTTCAAAACCCTCTGAACATTTTGGCAAACCTAGAAAAATGGATGTGCGTGTGTGTGTGTATGTATGTATGTATGGATACAAATTTCCAGTCACGTTTTCGGGCGCACGGATCAACCGATTCCAATGGTTCAAAAAACATTCGATTCCTATGATAAGGGAGTGTGCTGATTAGTTTTTGGCAAAGGCAGGTCCAGCAGTTACGGAGATAAAGAGCAAAGAGTGCAGAAAATAGAAATCGATTTTTGAGAGAACGGAGCATCCGATTTGAATGATCTAAAAACATTCCATTACAATGACTGGGAGAAGTGGGTATTAGTTTTTGGCAAAGGCAGGTCCAGCTATCTCGAAGATACGGAGCTAAATGTGCAAAAAAATGCAATTTTTGAGAGAACTAAGCGTCCGATTTAAATGATTCAAAGAACTTTCTGCTTGTTTTAACAAATAATTGATTTTGGAAAAAAAATTGTTTCAATTGTTTATTTGCTTATTTTGGGTTGACATGGGGGGCAGAGTCTGGATGATGATTACGTCATAGGTAGTATATTTATTTTTTACATTAATTGCAAAATGTTTATGGAAGCATGGAGGTAGGGGGTAAGAGCTTTGCTTACTTTTGCGAGTGAATAATTGTAATTAATCTGCTTACGTAATACTTAAACTATCCCTATATCGAAAATATTTCAGATTTTTATTTAATTCTGTTCTAATATACTTTAAACAAATAATTTCAACTTTCCAATTCAGTTTATATAATTCTTATAATAAATATTAGACAATGTTACAATATTTATAATAATCTATTTTAAAACATTTAATATTTAGATCATTTCGTTACGGTACGGGAAGTTCCAGCAATTTGTCTTAAGGCACGATGCCATACAACCCACAGTTTTCTTATTTGAATTACACTACGACACTACGATTCAATAAACAATCCACATCGAAAACAAAAAACATCCAGTGTCCTCTCTAGCTGGAAATTGGTATAGGTGTCGCAGCTCTCCGTGGCCAGAGTGCAAGAGTGAGAGGGCTGCCGAAGCACGCCGCGATCGTGTGTCAGAATGGGCGCGGACGTGCGCGAGTGGGAAAACGTTTCAGCGTTTCTCCAACGCTGTCGGATCGAGATCGTCAGTGTCGGCGCGTTCCGCTGCGATTAGTCCGTCGTGCGTTTCTCGGGCGAAATGACGTTGAACCACTGACATATGAACATGTGCCACAACGGTCGCGAAAATTAGAACACAACTAATTACTCCTAAGTGATTGTAATAAGTGATTTATTCATTCTGTTATACTGTTTAAAAGTTTTTGTGTTGTAATTTGACAGTGCTGTTGTTGTTTATATCCATGTTTTTGTGTTGTTGTAATAAGTGTTTTGAACGTGGTTTTCTTATGGCAGCTTGACATGTATGTACCTTGGCATTTATAATTAGTATGAGTAATATGAATGTATGATTTAACGCTTGTTGGGAATTTCTTTACTACTTTACAATGATTTCCAAAGTGGTCCAATGGGAAATGAAATAGGAGTCCACAGTAGTGGATTACAATGCACCACGTTAATATCTATTTACTTTATCTATAATATTAGTAATATTTTTTAGTCATTTTTGGCATGGGGCTCGCCCGTAGATAAGCGATTAAGAGCGACGGGACTTGTTTCAGAGGTCCCGGGTTCGATACCCACTTCGAGCACCCTGTTGTCAGGCAGCAGTGACAACGATTTTCACTGGGAAATATAGATTGTAATATGTTTCCAAGTGTAAATAGCCCTATTAAAAAGTCAGCCCTATTAGATTAATTCTAATAACAAAAATCATCAAATATGGATGGATTAACCGTTGGGTTACCATCTAAAAATACGAAGTAAGAAGTTTCAGCCCAACAGCTCATAGGACGTAAGGTTCTGATTGCTGTTAAAAATATAATAAAAAAAAATTTTTTTTGGCGTCAGTAGGCATTCGGTTTGTTGTCCCAATATGGTTAAGCTTTTCAAGAGTCAATTTCCTGACCTCCAAAGGAACAAAAATTTTGGAGTCCTCAGTAATGGATCACAATGCACCACGTTAATATGTATTTACTATATTTATAATAGTCATCTACCATATTTATAAATAGAACTAAAAAGTAAATGAAAATATGGTTTTTTTTTTATAAAAATTTGTAAGTTGTAGCAAAAAAAGGCATTGGATTTGTTGTCCCAATATGGTTGAGTTTGTAAAGACCTAATTTTTTGCTTCATTGTATTGTTTGATACTAAAGATTTTTTTTTATTTTCTTATAAATTATAATCTGTCTATATAGAAAGACATTGAGTAATTAATGATACTAAAGATATAAATCGATTTAATAGTTGTTAATAAAAAAATATTAAAAAGTAGGTTTAGCGTTATTACTGGTCTCCTAACAAAAAAATGTAGTCTGGACATCATTCGCCGGGGGATGCAAAATTGAACCTTACCAAATTGTTACCAAATGATGGTAATTAAATATTTACCTTTTACTTAACTTATTTTTTTTATTATAAACTCAATAAATAAATGCGTAAAAGTAACATTTTAATTATTTATTATTTGTATTCATAAAAAAGATCGATGTCGAGTAAATAAGGGATCCATGGCAAAGGGATCCAATGGTTTAAGACACAAAAGTTTGGGAACCTATGAAAAGTCATTTTATATAATTTTCGAGCATGGACAAGGCCTGACTGATTTCGTCATAAGCTCCAACCTTCCTTGATATCGCTCCTCCAAAGTCCTGATGTCTTGGTGGATACTCTCGCCTGCTCTTTGCTAATCTTTCCAAAATTTTCCGAAAACCATTGTGAATAAGAGTGTGGGTGATGAATTTAAATCAATTACATCAAATATATAAGTTTCTAATTCTTTTTGTCTTCTCTTTTAACGTTGGTTTCTGCATCCATTATTTGGTAAGGGCTCGCCCTTACGTAAGCGGTTAAGAACGACGGGACTTGTTTCAGAGGTCCCGGGTTCGATACCCACTTCGAGCAGCCTTTGTCAGGCAGCAGCGACAACGATTCTCAATATAGATAGCTATATGTTTCCAAGTGAAAATAGCCCTCACCCGGCATTGTTGCACCATACTTGCCCTATTACAGAGATTGTAATAAAAATTTATCATATAGAGATGTGACAACTGTTTGGGTTGCCATCTGTAATAAAACAAACGTAGTTTGTGAAATATTAATCACAACAGCTCATAGAACCCATAAGTTCTGATCGCTGTTCAAATAAAATTTAAAAAGACAAAAATTATTTGGTAGGCAGGAAATGTTGATGTTTTAGATTTGTCATCTTTAACATGGATAGGGGTTGTGTGTCTGATCATAAGTAGACGTTAATATCATTAGGGTTGTGTTTTATGTCAATTTGCTTCAATTGCCTGAATTAATTTCATTGGTATTTACCACAGAAGAAACAATCGTCGTGATGATTCTGAGGTTTTTTTCCATCCGTTGTACGAAATTTCAAATTAGCGATTTTTGATTGGATAATACTGTTGCCTGCAATTTATTTGTAGCACTGTGTGAATTTGTTATGATCGCAACAAAGCGTGCATTTCTGACCTCAGAGAAACTTTCACACGTTGAAACCATTGCATCAACTCTGCCATACAGACAGACCTACATCCATAGCTCTGCGACCATATGCAAATGACTGATGATGTACACATTGTGATTGTAAACAGAAATTTGCACACGATATACCATACCAACGGTCTCCTGTTCAACCAATCAAGTGAATAAAAAAACTTAACTATTTACTTTTTTTCTTATCTGAGCTACATACTTTTTACTTACTTACATATTAGTACACATTTACTTCAGTATTTTATATTTTAATTTTCTTAATGGATACTTCTCCCGCATACTCGATCATGGAGGTGTTAGAGTAGGAGATGCTATTTGGATTTTTCTGGTCTAGAATTTTCAAAAAGTCGATTCTATTTTCTTTAATACGTCCAAAGTTTAGTTGTTCAAGAATATTGTGCAAGAGGATTCTTCAATTTTTGAATTATTTTTGTAGATATAGCTGTTTGACGACCATACTTCTCCTCTGTTTCATTCCTCCGCGAACTTTAAACGCGTTTTTCTAGAAACTGTCTTTTTCGATACGATACGCACTATTTCTCAACTTCTACTGAACCGATTTACCTAAAAATTTTACAGAGTTTTTGTCTGTAAAATTCCAATTTTTACTATTTTTGAAAAAAAAAAATTAAAAAAAGTTGTAAATAAATATATTTTTTTTAGATGAGCCGCTATTTTGTAAGAAATAACAAATATTCTAACTGATTTTACGTATTTTTTACGATTCGACATTATTGTTAATTTTTTTTCTTCAAATTATTGGGAGGGTTAAAATCATGGGTATGGCCAGGTGCCAATAATTGTTACAGGGCCACAGTACATACTTTTGTGGATGCATATGTGGATTTGAAAAATACACCATATAATCATTTCTAAGGTTGCGGTTAAATAAAAAAAAAAACAATATTTGCTGAGATCTCTCTGGCTTGCTTGAATAGTGAAGCCAGAGATTTTGATGGGCCAATTTTGTTAAGAATTGGACCCTCAGTATCACAAATAAAATTTTCAATCATGTTAATTATTTCAATCCATTATTAGATTGCAGTATGGCAGAGGATACCAATTTGCAGTGTTAGGAAATGTAAATGTTTAGGAATATAGCTTTGTTTGATATTATGGAGTGTTTTTAATATTTATTATGGCACCTGTGACAACAGCTTGTTGTCTTAGTTCATATTATATCATCTTATTTAAATTCTCATACTACGCAATCCATTTGTTAAAGTATTTAACAACACATATTGCCATGGTAGTAAATGTAATTATCATTAATTAGCGGATAAGTAGAAGTTGTATGTACGCACAACATCTAAATCTTTATACTAAAATATTGTATATATATATATATATATATATATATATATATATAAATAATTATGTAAGTAAGTTATAAAATAAGATTGCTCTACCGTAGCATGCAATTACAACTTTCACTGAATTGATTCAAACCGGTGGAAAAACGACAAAGATTTGCGTGGTTATGGCATTGGCATTATTTCTTTGAATAAAACATATTGATTTGAATATCTTCACGATATTCATATATTTTACTGTTTATAGATTCTTCAAATAAAATTTGTAAAAATAGATACATAATACATATTGTATATGCTACAAACAAAACCGATTTTTGGCACGTTTACGTTTTCGTATTTGTTCGATTATGTACATTCTATAGGAGTAATAGATCAATATCAATTCTTAAACAAAAATAAATTCATTTCTTTCAATTTTAAACTTAATTATTTATAGCTATATGAAGTTTTATTATCTACTTTTATTTCTGCCTTATATCTTTGAATATTTCAGTACATTTTCTTAAAATAAAATGCGTGGCTAGCAATTTAAAATTTACATAGTATGTAAAATACGCTTTTCTGTGTAATTTTAAAAGGAATGCACTATTATTGCTCCTTTCTTACGAAAGCGAATTTATGTATTCCGTTCTATGAAAGTAGGATTACATGCTAGTTCATCGAAATTTTTATAGATTGTAAAATATATACTTTATATGCGGATTGGATCATGTAAATATATATTGTTTAATCTACTTGTATAAACGATAGAGCCTCGGTCTTTCAACCACAGGGTTTTTAGTTCAAATTCTGCATTACAACCTAATGTCAAGCAGAAGTGATATTCTTTTTATAGATCACAATTATGATTTTAAGTAAAAATAGCTCTTCTGGGCCTTCGCACTCGGCAAAAAATAAGTCAAAAATTCTAATTTGAGTTATGTGAAAACCTAACCACAATTAGATATGACGAACTTTTAATAGCCAGTTGAAAAAAACATTGCTAAATGTATTCATCAAATAGTAAATTTGCAAATATGAATATTTGCAAACAAGTAAATCACATAACACGTAAAAATCAACCAGATTTCTGATCATTTCTATATTGCCACTTTCCACTAAAGCCTGCTTAGTATTAAGCAGTAATGACATCAATTTTCACTTTCAAATTTAAAATATGATTTTAGTTGAAAATAGCCTCTCAGTGCTGCAAAGTCAAATATTTCATACCATAAATAAATAAATGATAATAATCTTTTTGGATAGAGTAGGATCAACCACTGGGTTGCCTTCTAATAACTAAAAATTAACGAATGACATCACTGCAACTCATAGAACATGTAAAAGTTCTGATTCTTACAAATAAATAACAAAAGTGAATCACATAAAATCTTAGAATACAATTTATGTCAAGATATTGATTCGTTTATTGTATGTTATTGTCCCGATCACTTGGAATAGGTTTGTCGCCAATATTGAAGGGGGAGTGATGTGGCAACTCGTAGTAAAAAATATGCTACATAATAAGATGGTGTCCATTAATCACGTGATCCATTTTTTAAGGATTTTTGGATCCCTTCTCTCCCTTGGTGATACGTAGTGATATTCAAAATTCATCCCCCATCCCGTACCGAACATCAAATTATAAAGCTTTTGATTTTTTTTTTTTGAAAATGTATGAATTTTTTTTTTAAAAATGGGTAAAAAATAAATACACGTGATATTTTACTATATCTCCCCCACGTGATTTTTTGTAATTTTTTGTCAGGCTCTCCCTCCTCCTAAAAACCTGACGTGATTAATTAACTTTTCTAATAGCTTCAACCCAACAGGTGATTGCTGTTAAGATATGAAAATAAAAAAAAACTCTAATAGATTCATTTTTCGTAAATACTTTTTAACAGTTTAAAAATGTATGCAAATAATGAACTTATTTGATTGAGAGCACAGGTGTTATTTTAAAAATCGAAAATATTCTGCATTTTTGCTTTTGATTTTTGACTTTACAAAAGACTCCAAAAATTACTCCATATATAGAAGGTTTGCCACAAAATTGTATGCAATATCCAGCTTGCAAGATGCACTTAATATTTTGTATATTATACTGCCATTAATTACTCTAAGCATTTTGAGCGTGTTCTCATACCCTGTAATGCAGTGCGTTCATTAATATTGCATAAAAGGCTTAATTTCACACATACACACACATGTATATATATATATATATATATATATATATATATATATATATTATAAAGGTCTGCTTTATCCGAGTATTATATGAGCCATTGTTTGGGGCTCCGAGGGTGTTATGCATGTCATAATGCCTCGAACACAATGTTTGCTTGCATTCTGTTTCCATAATATATTGTCGAACCAGCAATACGTAATAATGCATATTATTTATTAAAGTTAAATAGATTTATACAAAATATTTATCCGTACGCAGTGATGTTTGCGCTTGGCACAAAAAATGCCGGAAAAAATAAAAGGTGCAATGCAAATTTATCATTTCAATTAAAAACTGAGGGAATAATATGGGTTTTGTTTTCCTCGGTATATATATATATATATATATATATATATTATGATTGTATTTGTGACACTAATATCTTTGTTCCAAATTGATGAAATAGTTTGCATGCTTTCATAAAACGCGAAGCATTACATATATGTGATAATCTAATCAAGCCTAATTACAATAGGAAATATTTTCAGTTACGTCGAAACATATTCCAACGAATTCCGAAATAAATGCTTATCAAAAATATATCAAATACCTTCTTAACAACAGATGTTTAAGATTTTGTAATCCAAAGAATTTGATGCGACATTCCTAAAAAAAAAAATAATCTTACTGATTTTTATAATTTTTGCTTACCTAAATCGATATGACAGAATATAATGAATAGTTGAACATTTTTTGCATATGCAAACGAAGTGTATTTTTTATTTATAACCTTATAGATTTTTTATATGTAGAGTAGTGATACTCACCAGGAGAACCTCAGGTTTACTCATCTGCGATTTTGATGAAACTTTGCCTGGTGATAGAGTCAAATTGGACAGTTTAAAATATTTTAGGTCTACAAGAAGGGGTTTAATTATAACAATTCATTAAAGTTTTGAAAAATGACCGTGTTTTGTATTGATACATCTCGGTAGCTCAGCCAGTTTGGTCTTACTTTTTGCGTTTGGATGCATTAATTTTCAGGATATAAATTTGTTCAGAATTCTGATCTTAATGGGATATTTCACTGTTGATAAATTAAGTTATTTTTGTGTAATTCAAGTAAAATAAAAATAATTGTTTTCGCACTTTGCAATAAAATTATAACAAAAGTCAGTAATCATGATTACTAGAAAGTAGAAAACAAAAATAATTCTATGGGAGTAATAAAAGATTTGGCATTAACTAATACTCTTATCACTATCTCTTGGCCGATTAATCTTTTCAATACACATGGGTTATTTTATCATATTCATATTAATTCAATGATATATCATTGAATCATATAATTTTTTATTCTGCCCACATAAGGCATTAAATCAATTTAACCATATGAAAGATTGCAATACGATGACCATCGAACCGACGATTCTGCTTTTTACATAAATGACATCGCTGATTTCATAAAAGTTGATTAATTATCCACTTTTTACCCAATATTAATACAAGTATTTTTATTTTTCTTTCTGTACTTGTACTAGTTTAGTAAATTTCTTTGGGGGCGGATTTTTGCCCCTCCCTCTCCCATGGTGATTCATGGTAATATCCTTTATTACCCCCATCCCCCACCTAACATCACGTAAAATTTTTGATAATTTTTGAAAATGTCCTGATTTAAAAAAAAATCAGGCAAAAAATAAATCCCGTGATACTTACTATACCCTCTCCATCCTACGTGACATTTTGTGATTTTTTGTCCTCCTCCTAAAACAACATTGATCAATCGTCCACTTTTTAACCAATGTTAATATTGTAAGTATTTTTAATTCTTCTTTTTCTTTTTGTACTAGCTTAGTAAGTTTCTTAATGATAAAAATAGTCAGTCATTGTATTCTTACTCTTAATTATCTATTATATAAAAATAAGTCGGGTTTTCCTTCCTGACGATATAACTCCAGAACGCACGAACCGATTTCGACGATTTTGCATTCGTTGGAAAGGTCTCGGGCTCCGTGAGGATTATAGCAAAAAAAATTGAAGAAAAATTTCAAAAGAAAAGCGGAAAACACTTTTTCTTTTTTCACATACAGCGTCATCTCTGATATTTAGCATGTACTACAAACTAATATTTTTTGTTTGACTGCTACTCATTTGTTTGACAGCTACTCATTGTTCTCTGCTCAGTCAATTTCATGTGACAAACAGGCATTGTGTTCACTGTGAAATTGTGCAAAAAAGTAAAAAAAAATAGTTATTCGTTTCTTAACATTTCGATTGGAAACCATCAAATTAATCACGTGTATTTTTATTCAATTTCAACAGCAAGCAATTTTTTTCTTCATCTTTTGATCACTAAACGGAATGTTACATAAAATGAAACCATCTGGTGGTGAAACGGAGTTCACCCGGTTTGCTAGTTTCCGTGGTATAGTGTGGAATAACAACAACTTGTTCTGGGTTTATTACTCATCCTGGCCAGCTTGATATTAGGCAGTAGTAGTAAGATTATTGATCTTGTTTACAAAGTGGTTTGAGTCTTGTCACAGCGTTATTATCGTGTACTGATAGATTGCATAGATAAATAATTAAGTAAATATCACATCCATCCTTCTCGAAAGGAGTCCGCCGCCTGGTCGCCTGGTCGGCTGGTAGCCAACTCCACTCGTTTCTCGGTTGTCGGTTGTCCAGTGTTCGCTGACCTCTTGGCCTAATGTTAAGCCGAGCGTCGCGACATTCCTTCTTGACTCGACCAGCATATTTAACATCCGGTATTCAGATCATTGTCATACAATGGCATGGTCGGGCTCGATGCCCGCATTATGTATTCTAGCCAGATCCTGGCCGGATTCGTGTGTTTTCAGACGTTAAAATTATTTTAATTATACACACAACACATGGGCATCGTTTGTACTACGCGTAGATTAAATGTATTTAAAAACCGTGAGGTGTGGGGTGCTTCTAGGATTTGCAATCGAAATGTTTACATTGTACCTAGAAATTGACACCTAATATTTGTTCATAATATTAACAGCAATCAGATCTTAATAGGTCTATAAGCTTGTTGTGACTATTTTTTATTAGGTCCTTTTAACATGGGTATTCTGGTCTAGAGGCATGTATTTCGTGCGATTTTTGAAAAGCCTAAAAACAGGCAAACTATATATATTTTTCACAAGTTATGGGAATGAAAAAAAACCTGAAAATAGTTATTAAGGTTTAATTCTAGAAAGTGGTGAGGTCGGCGGTCTCCAAAAAATGGCATCTGACCATATACCCATGATTTTAGCCCTCTAAATAATCTGAAGAAAAAATATAAATTTCATTAATCTAGAACAGGGTTTCTTAAACCTTTGTCCTTTGCGATCCCATTTACGATTGCGAATTTCTTGGCGACCCCATTTATGATGGCATGATTCTTGACGATCCCACACATATAAAAAAATAAATTAATATTTTTAAAAGATGTATTGATTTGGTAACAATATATTGTTACATAAAATCTCGCGTTTTTTATATACATATGAAAATATAAAGTTTAAGAATTTGTTAAGAATATACAAAAATCAAGACGTGATGTTATAAAATGATATAAATATTAGACATTAAAACCTCTCGCGACCTCAGAATTTTTCTAAGCAACCCCATTTGGGATCGCGACCCACAGTTTAAGAAGCCTTGATCCAGATTAATATCCTAATCGTATGAACTACGAGCAATGTTCAAATAAATGATTTTTTTTACAAAATAGTGTCTGAAAAGAATTTTTTTACAATTTTCTTTTGATATTCTCAATTTTTGCAAAATAGTAAATAGTCTATAAAGATGTGTTTGTAAAAATGTTAAGGTAATCTCGGTGTAGAAGTCAAGAAATCGTAGGTATCGTATTGCAAAAGACAATTGGCAGAAGAAGAAAACAGAGGAGGATTATTGTGATCAAACATCTACATGTCTCAAAATAATTTATATTTTCAAAAGTCCTCTAATACACGTGCTCTTGAATAGTTAAACTTTGAAAATATCCAAAATAACAATACAGATTTTTAAAAATTCTAGACCCCTTTAATTTCATTAGTGTTTCAGTAGTATTTTTTTAAGACAGAAATGTTGGCAGAATAATGTATATTTCTGTCTGCAATATGTTTGTATACATATTTGAATTTTTAACGAAGTAGTAAAATGAAAACAAATCAAGTTAAATAGAGAATATTTCTTGCAGTTGAGATTCTTCAAGTTGACATTTTTAACATATAGCTTGTATTGATCCATTTACAGATACTTATTCACTTCAAAAACATTATATTTTATTAAAAAAAAATTGTTACAGTTAAAAAATATTGTAGATGATATATTTTCTTTTGTTTCAATTATCGCCTGTTAGTTTCTTATTTCTCCAATTTGTTAAATCTTGTCAGATTTGGATTAAAAGTATCATAATGTATAGGTAGAACATTCAGAAGCATCCTATTTTAGAGCAAATCATCTTAAAAATTTTGTGGCTTGTAACTTTGGAAAATTGGTCTGTCCGTTGGCAATGCAAGAGATATATATGCTGGATTTATCACAGAATCATAAGAATGTTGAATACTATCTAAAATAACTAGTGGTTCATGGTATCATGCCTTAAGGCAAATTGCTGGTACTTCCCATACCAAATATTAAAATCGTTGAAAAAGCTTTAAATTTTTTCGAAAAATTTGAAAAAATGAGATTTTTGTAATTTTTCTGCAATATTATAACTTAATCTACGGGAAGTTAAAAAGATGAAAAATTAAATTTCATAGTTAAATAAAATTTTTAATCTATAACATGTGAACAAATCAATAAAAAAAAATTAACAAAACCAATATCATTAAACAGCATATATTTCTTTTACGTATGATAATAAATAACGCTCATTATACCGTTGTTAGCATTTTGTAATTTAAACATTTTATTTTAACTACCTACATATTTTTGCTCGAACAAAAACCAGTTGTGTACTTAATATAGAGAGTGCTTCTGCAATTTCACTAATTACTACATGCTTTATATTATCTGGCTTAATGAATTGGTCGGATATGAGGCTGTATTTAAATACATACTGCATTATATATTTGCTTTTGCATATACATAATATTTCGGCTATGTTCTATGTATTTTTTTATAATTCATTTTTTTACATAATCCAGATTTGTCCAACGCAAATATGTTGGAGACTATTGATAGCATCAGTTAATATTTAAAATACAAAATCTGGAAAATTTTATTTTCTCGTTGAGTTTTACCTAATTCAAAATTTTCCATATCGTTCCATTTCTATTTTCTTTATTTATCTCCTACGATGTAATTCTAGTCATCCGGAATTTTCATTTTTTACCAATGTGTTCATCTCGGATAAGATCACGTTCTCTCCCATAAATATTATCAGATTCATGATGTAATAACTGGATCTCGGAGAAACGTGGCCCTTCAATTCGAGGATTTACATCGACTATAATGTCAAAGTCATGAAATAAAAGTTGGCCCATAAAAAAGCTTCAGCGAACATGAATGTTAACATCCTTTAAATCTATTTTGCAGACACGTGTTACTAGGGCTGTCAAGGGTAATGATTTTATTTAAAAACAAAATATTGCTCCCAGATTTTTATTTATAATTATTATTTTTTAAAGAGCAATTAATACTTCAATAGGCTTTGTGATGATACTCCTCCTCAATATCGCTTTTGTAGAAGGCAATCTAATGGTTGCCCTATCTAAATTCCAAATTTTAACCCGATATAAGATGGTAATTAGTAATAGGAACCAAATTAGTAGGATTTTTAATTCTTATCGTCCACTCTATATTTTTGCTAATCACTTAGACTTTCATAAAGAATAATCCTAAATCTTTCCATTTTATTCTCAATGCCAAATTTTATTACAAAACAAGAAATGTGACTAGTAGTAAACGACCAATTTAGTAACTTCTTGTTCTGATTTTGCAACAAGTTGAATAATTTAGGAATGCAACTTTATAATTTACCACCACTACATATTAGAAAATTAGTCAAAGTTTCAAAAAATCCTATATTTTTAGAGCATTTCTATTTTGATCTTGGATAATATTTTGTATATGAATAATATTTAATACAACATGTTGTTTTCTTATTTAGACTATTTTCTGGTTCAAAATTATTCAAACGATTAGTTTTAAAGCTTCCCAATATTTTTCAAGATTTTGTATCATTACTATTATTTTTATACTTAATTTCCTTTCTAATACGGAGAAAGTTATAAATTTCACACTGCGCATAATTAAATGTAATATTATTCGAAACTTTTATCAATTACAAATCATTTATCAAACTACCAAATTACTACTAATTGGCACGTCTCGCCATCAATAGGCATCGAATGTTTTTTGAATTATTCAAATTGATTAATCCATCCTCCTTCAAATCGTCGATAAAAAATTGTATCCGCACATACATTCCTACACACGCACGCACACACACATCTTTTTTTATAAGGTGTGCCAAAATGTTCAGTACACTTTGAAACGTAAAGATATGCAAACATTTTGATTTTCGATTCTTTTGCAATTATTATAATTTAAAAAACCTTTTTTAACTTCCGTAGGGTAAGACTGCGATGCGGCGCTTACGCGCTTTGATATTTCGTCTCTAAATCAGCTATGCAGCACGATTGGTTGAAAAAAATGTTCAAAATTTTCAACAAAAGAATCAAAATACAAAAAATTCAAAATAGAAAAAATAAAATTTTTCAAAAGTTAATTTTTTTTCAAAAATTTCAAAATTTCTCAAAAATCTAATTTGTTCAGTTTTACAAAGTTTTTTTAATAATTTAGTTTTCGATACGGGAAATTTCAGCAATTTGCCTTAAGGCACGATGCCATGCGCCCGACTAGTTTTAAAATAGGTTTATAAATTTTTTTCCCCAGCCCTATGTACCAGACTCTGCGTTAGTTTACAGCTTTCATTTGCATACTCGGATTGATAACAAATTATATTTTCACGAAGCGAAATTCCCGAAGTTATCACATAATTCTAGGAATAGAATGCATCGGATTTTCATTTAAAAAAAAATCACGACGCCTAGGCTGTCGCATGCACGCTTCGACTTTTAAATAAATTTTATTCCCTGTTTATTTTATGGCTGTTTTCGAAATATTAATAATAAATTTCGAAATATATGTTTAGTCGGGATTTATGAATGTATAATAAATTATTTACTTAATTGTGTTGGGGCTCCTTCGTGGTCTAGTGGTTAGAGTTATGGACTTTGGACTAGAAGTTCCTAGTTCGATATCTGCTTCGGACAACCTCAAGCAGTAGTGATATCGGTTTTTACTTGAAAATATAGATAGCAATAAATTTCAAAGTGCAAATAGTACTTCACCACATTGCTGCACGAATAAAAAAAATCTTCAGTATTACAGAAAGTGTAATAGTAAATTTATCATAGAGATAGGGCAACCGTTCGGGTTGCCATCTATGAACCCACGTCGTTTAAGAAGTCATTACAACAGATTATAGGGTTCATTAAGTTTTGATTGCTGTTAATAATAAATTAAAAAGATTTCCCAAGTCCTAATAATATTGATGAAAATTTATTACATTTTATGAGAGATGTCGTCTCTGAGTTATAAATAATATCCTTATTTTTGAATAGTTTGGAATTTTTTTGAATAAGTTAGAAAATAATTTCAAGGCGCATATTTTACTAATAATTTCCCAAGTGTATTTCTCACGCCTTTAGATAAGTCTTTATCTATTGCAAGATTTAACGCTCGACTAAAATATAATTTAATTCATATTAATTGTGAAGATGAACAATGAATCGTTTGTTCAGATTATTAGTTATTTTCATTTCCTAGAATTTAATACTATTGACAAATTAATCGAATTGCTTTCAGAATAACATTCAACAAGTGCTTTGTTGTCTTCAAATACAGTGGACTCTTTTTTAATTCGAAGTATAAAGAAAAGCTTACAAATAATAAGTTGAAATTTTCTTTTACTGGGAAATTAGATGTTAGAAATTTTTTATTAAACACGTTAATCGCCACGATAATATAAGATTTTTTTTTACATCGGTTAAAAATGCATTAAAAAAAATTTGCCAAAATTCATAAAAAACACTATTTTTTGTCATACAAAATTTTCTCGATTTTCTGACATGGCACATGTAGACATATGACTGACATGGCAATTAACGTGTTAATTTTGACTTGTCGAGCAGTATTTTCTATGGATAATGATGATGTATATCATTAAATAATTTAGGTTATGAGATAACAAAAAATAAATTTATAGTGATAGAGAAATAGTCCATCCCTTGGGTTGCCTTCTAAAAAGACACATAATTAGGAAAAATCATCACACAAGAAAAATTATTAATGATAAAGTTATAAATTTGTTCCAGTTATAAATAAATTTCTACTAACACAATAACTACAATATTAATACCAGAACAACTGATGCTAAATAAATAATCAAGAAGCCTAATGACATCCTTGAAAATTTCTATATAGGTATTTAACTACAATCATAATTGATATATTTCATTTTATTATTGAGGATGGTAATTGGTACCAGAACCAATTATCATTTATTATTTCTTTAAGTCCATGTATTGATTATATTAACCTGAATTCAGTCTTATAATACTAAGGCAATTACTGTAAATACATGTCACCATATAAAATAGTTGTACGTACCTACTCATTTCCATAATCGTTCTGGTAAGTTACTGCATTTTATACATAACATTAAATTATAGATGTTGATTACTAAATAGACT
>NW_020538040.1:185915062-186173487 GCF_003426905.1 Ctenocephalides felis
GAGATACAGGGCAAAAAGTGCAAAGACTATCAGGTTTTTTGAGAAACAGAGCATCCGATTAGAATGATTCAAAAAACTCGGTTGCACCGCAGCCTGATTAATTTTTGCTGGAAGCAAGTTTAGTGTTCCGGAGATATGAAGCAAAAATGGTAATTTTATTTATGTATTTCATTAATTTTATTATCTTTTCATTTCATATTAAATTATCATTATAAGGATTCATTTTAATGGAAATACTGTCCTTTACTTTTGTAATATATTTTATTTCTAATTTTTATCTAATGTTACTAGATGTCATTTAGCAGTTGCAACTGAAGTTTAAATTAACCTTTTCCACTCGAATGACTCCGGCGGCAAAATACATATAAATCAGTCTCTCAACACTCATAAAACTGATACGTTTTGACCCTATAAATAAAACAAAAAAACTTAAAAAAAATTCAAAGATTTGTAAATGAAATTAAGATAGAAGGCTGCTTTATTAGCGAAATGTGATAGATTTTTTTTTCAATTTGTTAAAAAAATAGGCATTACTTAGTCTTTTTCCCGCCTTTTTGGAGATACAGAGCAAAAATGCAAAGACTAGCAGGTTTTGAGAGAACAGAGCATCCGATTAGAATGATTCAAAAAACATTCGGTTCGTACCGACGCCTGGTTAATTTTTGCCGGAGGCACGTCTAGCTGTTTCGAAGATGTGAAGAAAAAATGGTTAGAAAATGGTCATGCAGTTTTTGAGGAAACAAAATTTTTTTTTTATAAATGTTTTTAAAAATCGAAAATGAATATCAACTTTCATTAAAATTTCCAAAAATATAATAGTTTTTTTTGTAAATTTCAAGAAATGCTAAAGTTCACTTACATATTGAATACAAATAATTTTTACTTTGCCATTAAATACGACAGGAGTAAATTGGGACGGTCATTCGGCAAACAGATCCAATGTCTTTTTTATTTTAATTTGAAATTTTGAAATTTGATTTACAAAAATATTAGCTACATTATACAACCAATGCAAAAAATAAATCTCACGGGTGCATGTCTACAGAGATAATACTACAAATAACCTTGATCTAGTTTTTCGTCAGCAATATTTATCAGTAGAGATTAATCAGATATAACTTAATTTACTTTTTTATTTGCTATTTTTATTTTTTGTGTGCTTGCTAGAGTAACGGTTTAGTTGGTTCCATTTACCCAACCCAGGGGGTATATAAAAAAGCTATCGAATTTAATTTAAAATTAACATTACATCTTATAAAATAATTAGATAACGTATACTTAAAAATTATATTAAAGTCTCGTGAACTAAAAGCACCAATGCTTACAACCAAAAAGATAACAGTGAAAGAAATATTTTTTCTTGATGATTCTCCATTGCCGTTTTTCTTCTGAATCGTCGCAAGAATCAAGATGATATATACTTGATGGCAGTATGTTTTTAATAGCACTTTTCATACCTATATAAGTTAATTGAAACAAATATATACGAGTATTTCGTATATGCAAACAATATTATATATGAAGTATAATGATATTCCCAGAATAGGCGTATACATTTGTATCTTTATGTAAAAATCAATGTATGTATTTAAGTCAAATAAAGCAAATTTTCAAATTAAAATTAAAAAATCAAGATTATGGCTGGTTATACATCTTTTTTCTTCTACTTGCAAATATTGTTTTTTTTTTAACTTTACTGATTTACTGAGATAATGGTAGTGAACTTTACCTTGCAAAAACTTTTACCTGCAGATCTTAAAGCCCCGCTCTACCCTATATTTTTTTTCCTGAACTTTTTCCTTAGCAGTAGTAATCCGGCCGGCGCTCGTGGGCTCGACGCTGCCCGCGTGTGGCGTATATTGAATTCTGGGTCCTTTCCTCGTAGGCGCAGTGTATTGATGCGCCTGTTCGCCTGTATTTGGTAACATTATAATAGTTAATACGGAAAAACACAGGGTTGCCGGTATCGTACACAAAACGGAATTACAATTAGAGTATTAGATTACGGCGCTCGATACGCGTCGTCGATCGTGCAGGGTGTGGCTTTGGTGTCTGCCATGGCAACCGGAGCGCAGGAATTCGTTGTGCAGAACGCGTCTGCGTCGTCGTTCGATTCGTCACGCACACAGCAAAGCAGGGTTATTCGACTCGTTATGTTTTCATCCGGGAAATCCCGTTTCGTTCCCGTACCGTTCCCGTACCGTTCCCGCACTATTCGCATCCTTCGCAGTTCTCGCACACGCACAGTAGTCCAGTCATTTGGTCGTTTTTGCCGGTACAGTACTCCGGGAATTCTGAAAATTGGTAATCTTATAGATTTCGAGGTGCTCTTTACGAAAATCAACTTTGCCACCTGAAATTTGAACGGCAAGTTGCCGCCATATCGGAAAAATGGCGCCAAAAAACAGCTTTTTCAAAATAACTCCACTCTGGCTCATTTTACGATAAAAGTATCTATGTACGAATTAAACTAAATAAAATTTCCTACAATTCTTCAGAAAACCGTTTTTTTTGTAAAATTGATAGTTTGAGAGTACGGCCGCCTCAAAGTCTTTGCTGCTCTCGCCGCAGTATCAAATCTCTCCATATATTACAGCACTTTGAACTTGACCACATTCTTTCTAATAAATAAATTTTCATCAATGTTAAATTAAGCGAATAAGATCTTGAAATAAAAAAAATTGGTTTAACAAAATAAAAGATATTGAATAAATTATAAAAAAACTTTCTCTAGTTTAATTTTGTTTAGGGCTACTTTGCTATGGAAGTGTTAAAAAATCGGCAAAAAAACAGAAAATATTTGATTTATTTCATTTCTAGATCTTATTTTCTTAATTTAACATTGAAATATTTATTTATTAGAGAGAATGTGGTCAAGTTCAAAGTGCTGTCATATATGGACAGATTTGATACTACGGCGAGAGCAGCAAAGACTTTAAGGCGGCCGTACTCTCAAACTATAAATTTTACGAAAAAACAGTTTTTTAAAGAACAAAATTCATACTTATTGTTAAAATCTCTATAAAATATCTGATAATTTGATGAGCATATGTCTAATGATCATTTTTGACCGCCAAATGGCTCATTTTTTTACTTTTTCCTCCATATCTCCGAAGTCGTTGCACCTACCTTTCCAAAAATTTAAACAGTTCCTCATTTAGTCAATACAAGTAAAATATTTTTTGAATTATTCAAATCGGACGCTCCGTTCTCTTAAAAACTAAGTTACCGTTTTTGGCACTTTTTGCCCCATATCTTTGGAACGGCCAGACCTGCCTTTGCCAAAAACTAATCAGCATGTCTCCTTCTCAATACGAGTCGAATGTTTTTTGAATTATTCCAAACGCTTCATCCGTGTTGCTGAAATCGTCGACGAAAATTTGTATCCGTGCCTTGTAGGAAATTTTATCTAGTTTAATTCGTACATAGATACTTTTATCGTAGAATGAGCCAGAGTGGAGTTATTTTGAAAAAGCTGTTTTTTGACGCCATTTTTCCGATATGGCGGCAACTTGCCGTTCAAATTTCAGGTGGCAAAGTTGATTTTCGTAAAGAGCACCTCGAAATCTATAAGATTACCAATTTTCAGAATTCCCGGAGTACTGTACCGGCAATAGCCTTTTTTCCACCAAATGACTGGACTACAGCCGGAGCCCGACCGTCGCAACGGCATCTCTCCCGCATCTCTCCCGCATCTCTCCCGCATCTCTCCCGCTCGCCGGGCGACGAACGCTGCGGCCTTTATTACAGGGATAATATGCTTCGCAACGCAACTTAATTTGATTGGGCTGCTCACGCCAGTTTATTTATACATATATAAATTCATGGGAGCGCTATTAGGATCGCCTGACAGAGGGCTGCTCGACGTTGTGTAATTTACACATTTATAACGGTCTTCATTATTGAGACTGTTTAGCGGCACAGAACGTTTTGTCTCTACATCGCATATGGTGATCGTCTTATCGGGATAATCAACTATGAGATGGGAAAGCGATAATACACAGATTTCATAAGAATTCATCTATTTCGTCAGATACGACCGTCTATATACTAACTATGTATTATGTGTAACTCATCCAACTGAATTTATTCCTCTTGTTACATGTGATTTTAGTGTAATTCATTAATAATAAGAAACTAATGTGGCGCATGGTATCGTGCCTTAGGGCAAATTGCTGGAACATCCCGTACCAAACATTATTATTTTTTTAAAAACGATTAACATTTTTGAAAAATTACTTCGAAAAATTAGATTTTTGAGAAACTATAAATTTGAAAAAAAATTATTTTTTTTTTGAAAAAAAAAAATGTTTTCTTTATTTTGACATATTGTGGAAATTCTGAACTTTTTTTCAAAGCAATCGTACTGCTTTAACTGCATAGAGACGATATGTCAAAGCGCGTAAGGCTAACAGATAAACATTGGTACGGAACCCATAGAAATGTAAACAAAATTTATACTTGTTGTTAAAATCTCTATAAAATATCTGGTAATTTGATGTCAGATCTCCGAAACTGCTAGACCTGCCTTCATGAAAAATTGATCAATTCTTTATCTTGTCAATACAAGTAAAATGTTTTTTGAATTATTAAAATCGGACGCTCCGTTCTCTTAAAAACTGAGTTACCGTTTTTGGCACTTGTTGCCCCGTAAATTCGGAACGGCTAGACCTGCCTCCGCCAAAAACTAATCAGCACGTCTCTTTATTGAATCGAATGTTTTTTGAATTATGCAAATTGCTTCATCCGTGTTCCCGAAATCGTCGACGAAAATTTGTATCCGCACACACACACATCCATTTTTTCTGAGGTATGCCAAAATGTTCAGAGGGTTTTGAAACGTAAAGATATATAAAAACTTTCATTTTCGATTTTTTTGCGATTACTATAACTTGCCCTACGGTAAATAATATCTGTGTATAAAATTTAGCTTCTGTTTTATATAAATTCATTGAAATATTTTACTAATATTCTGTGCGGAAAGCAAACAGAGAAAATATAAAAGATTTTAAAATTAATAATAAATCAAATTAGTGTTGCATGGCATCGTGCCTTATGACAAGTTGCTGAAACTTCCCGTATCGTAATTTATTTTTTTTTTTGCAAAAATTCAAGTTTTTTAAAAATTTTGAAACTCATTTTATCGTTTTATTTATAACCTATAATATGGTTATAAATGTCGAAAATGTCTTGCACATTTATTTGAACTGAATGAGTGAACTCATTTAATTTTCTTTTTATTCCTCATCAAGCTATTTACTACTTTTCTTTTCTATTATCTCTAACGGTCTATTTTTCACAACTTTTTTTATTTTGCTCGTAGGTAACTGTAGTTTACTTAATAAATGTCTCCTTTTTCAATACATATATCACTAATATAAAAATATGCCAATTTTCCAAGTATGACACTAATCAGTTGATTTTCACCTATCATTTTTACCCTACAAGTTTACTACTATATAATAATAATAATGGGTAGTGCTGCCCTAGGGCAGGTCCGTGAGCTGAGTTAAACTCCAACTCGCTTCAGGGAAGAATTCTACTATATAATAAGAATTTAAAAAAATCTGCTTCCAAATTTCCTAGTCTTGTGCGATCGGCTTTAGTATCCGTATAATTTTTTGGCTCAAATAGTCTATCATCTGTGTTTTTCTTTGTTCAAACCCTTTCAGTTTTTATTTTTTTTCAATATGGATTTTTTTTTTAAATTTTTGCAATTATATTAAAAAAAACATTTCTCTCCGAATCTTCACCGAATTTTCTTGCTATATATCCTCATTTTTACCAACTGCATGTTTCCGAAAGTGCATACAATTTTTATACTATCAATCTTTGCTTCTATACATCAGTGTTTTGTGACTTGGTTTTCAGATCCCTGTATATATTCACTTATTGATCAATTGGGCTATCATCAGGATTTTTCTTCGTTCTAGTCCTTTTAGTTTATCTATTTTATTTTTGATGGAGTCGTAGTTTTTTTTTCAATATGGGTTCACTCTTGCCTCATTGTATTTTTCCATCATATCAAACAACCGTCCAGCTTACACTACATTATACGCAGAACTTCCTCATTTTTCTCGAACTACATCTATCAAAAGCCTCTAAGTGTTTGCTTAAAATCCATACCTCTGATCTATACAGAGCCAAGCTTCATTTTATCAGTTTTTTGCATAAGTCAGTTTGCTCACCAGTAGTCTCCTTTTTTACTTGATATCCGCTCTGGCGCAGACGATTCTCTTCCTGATCTCTATCGTGCAGCATCCGTCCTCAGTTAAGTTTATTTCCGAGTACTTAATATATACATATATGTTTCAGTATACATATTATTCTTTGTATTCATCCTGTTTATTACATGTTTGATATCGATACGATTTCACTCGCGATCTAGATGACGACTCGTGCAGGCAGCAAATATAAGAAAGAAGGCAATTCATAATTTATAACATCGCTTGTTACATGCGATTAATGGCAGCCGATAAGAATAATACGGCGATAATATAGATAGACTAAAGTTAGCATTCTAGTAGATCCTCATATGATAGGAGAGAAGAACGAGGGCGCGTCTCAGCTCCGTGCCGAATCGCTTCTGCCCGATAAAACAGTATAGGAACATGAAAAATATGAATGAAACGAAAAATTGCGAGATAAATTCGTTCCATTCTTTTCCAATTGATGCCTCTTATCTTGATCTAAATCACTTTCAATATCTGATATCATTGCAATGCTATTTCAAACGATTCTGTGCTACTTATTTATTATTTATATCGTTACGGATGCGTGTATCGGAGAGAAGGCGAATAATATTCTTATAAACAGCGTCGGGTGCCTATTTTTTCCATCAACCCCCTCCTCGAGATGCTGCTCCAGTGGCGGCAAGAAAAAGACTAAGTAATGCCTATTTTTCTTAACAAAAATCTATCACAATATAATTAAGAAATTGTGTAACTATAGATGCAAATTTTGCTAATAAAGTAGCCTTTTATCAACGTGTTTCACTTACAAATTTGAATTTTTTTTTAAAGTGTTTTATTTATAGCGGTCGGGACGTATTAGTTTAATGAGTTGTTGAGAGACTGATTTATATATATTTTGCCGCCGGAAGCATCCGAGTGGAAAGAGTCGATTTCAATATCAATTGCAATTGCTAAATGACATCTCGTAACATTAGATAAAAACTAGAAATAAAATTTATTATAAAATTATAGGACAGTATTTCCAGTAAAATGATATCCAATTGATATAATTTAATATCAAATAACAAAAAAATATTGATAATAATAAAATTAATAAAAAAAATAAATAAAATTTGAATAACAGAATAATAATAGAAAAACAATAAAGTACAATAAAAATAATAAATGGCAAATGATATAACAAAAGAACAATATTAAAAATAATAAAATAACATAATAATAATAATAATAATTTTAATAATAATAATTTTAATAATAATGATAATAATGAAAGAATAAATAAATAGTGTGATGTGTGATGGATATTTATGAGATCATTGAGTATTTTTTGGGACCCTGGTTGGGCGCGCTTCTGATATATTTTTACTATTAGGATTTATCTAAAATTGTTGATATAGAGTTGGGCGGGGCACAAAGGTCAAATTTGACTTTGAGCAATTATATTATGTAAACTAAACCATTATATCACAACAAATAACACATATCAAACAAACAACTATCTGACGATGTAGTTCCAGTAGTAGTTCCAGCTAATTTATTTTTGTAGAATTTTTTAAAATTGGTCATTCTTCCTTTTTTTTCTTCATAGGCGCGGCAAAATAGGACATCATAGGGTAAATAGATCAAATGCCTTACTTTTCATTAAAAGGGATTTTACGAAATAATAGCTACATTATTCAAGCAATGCAAAATATAATTTTCATGTGTACATTTTTTACAGAGATAGATACACTATAAAAAATCTTAATCTGGTATTTTGTCAGGTATTTTATCTGGTACTTTCCTGTGTACATTTCGTTAGAAATATTCATCAGTAGAGTTGGTATAATTATTTTATTTAATCATTCTTTTGTGAATTTGCATTTTTTAACTTAATTTACTTTTTTATTTGTTATTTTTTATTTTTACACCTTTGCCAGAGGTTTCTGAACATTTTGGCATACCTTAGAAAAAATGGATGTATGTGTGTGTGTGTGTGTGTGTGTATGTATGTGTGTGTATGTATGTGCGGATACAAATTTTCGTCGACGATTTCGGGAACACGGATCAACCGATTTGAATAATTCAAAAAACATTCGATTCGTATTGATAAGGAGACGTGCTGATTAGTTTTTGGCGAAGGCAGGTCTAGCCGTTTCGAAGATACGGGGCAAAAAGTGCCGAAAACGGTAACTCAGTTTTTAAGAGAACGGAGCGTCCGATTTGAATAATTCAAAAAACATTTCACTTGTATTGACAAGATGAATAATCTATTTTCATGAAGGTAGGTCTGACGGTTTAGGAGATATGGAGGAAAAAGTAAAAAAATGAGCCATTTGGCGGTCAAAAATGATCATTAGACATATGCACACCAAATTATCAGATATTTTATAGAGATTTTAACAATAAGTATACATTTTGTTAACATTCCTATGGGTTCCGTACCAATGCTTATGCGTTAGACACCGACGCGGCGCTTACGCGCTTTATATTTGTCCCTATGCAGTTAAAACAGTACGATTACTTTGAAAAAAAGTTCAGATCTTCCACAATATGTCAAAATAAAAAAAAAATTTTTTTCAAAAAAAAAAAATTAATTTTTTTTTTTTTTTTTAAATTTTTTTTTTTAAAAAAAAGTAATTTTTTGTCCAATTTATAGTTTCTCAAAAATCTTTTATCAAAGTAAATTTTTTTCAAAAATATTAATCGTTTTTAAAAAAATAATAGTTTTTGGTGCGGGAAGTTCCAGCAATTTGCCTTAAGGCACGATGCCTTAATTGCCTTAAGACAGAATTCCACTTACAGCTAGTTTTTTTTCAACTTTACTGATTTTTCAGGACCTTTTCACCCGCGAACCTTTAAGCCCTGCTCTACCCTATATGTATGTATGTATTTATGTATGTATATATATATATATTCAACGTCGAAAAAACTATCAAGATATATATATATATATATATATATATATATATATATATATATATAAACAGTGTTTTCACATTATCTTCCAATGTAATAACTTCTTATAAAAAGCCTTTCATCTAACACTATATTGAAATAATTTTATATTAATGCCACTCAGACAGATAATATTCAAGTGTTAAAACACTTATGATTAAAAAGTTGTCTTCAAAACATTTTTTTTCTTTCATTTTAATTAAATGTGTCGTTGCACATACATTTAATAACTATACGAATGAATTCTCATGTAAAGTACAATCATCAGTTTTTTTTTATTGAGTTATAAAATCGTTATATATAGAGTGTGAAAGTATTTCTTTAGAGTCAATATTGATAATATATTTTATAAGAATAATGAAAAATGAGAGGTCTTTATAAAACCAAAAATTTAATGAAAAATTTAAAAATTTAAATAGTATTTATATTTGCTAAAATTATTATCAGCCCAAATTTATGGTATTTCATATTTTTGTTAACAAAGTTTGTACAAGTACAATAATCAGTTTTTGAGATTTATAATTAATCAGAAAGTAATAAATTTCTATGAGCTAATGCACTGGTTTATAACTTTTTTTGAAGTTATAATAATTTATCAACAAAATTTTACAAGTAATATCATCAGTTTATTCTTACAATTATACGTTGAGTTGTTATATTTTTATACCTAAGTATTTGAAAGAATTGCTCCACCGTTCATTTTGGAATAATTAATATACTTTATGAAAAAACTAAAAATGAGAGAAATCTTTAGAAAACCTTGAATAATCTTTAAAAATTTAGATATCCATAAGTTTCAAAAAAAAAAAATAATAATAATAAATTTAAATATTTCCATTGGTCTCATTATTAGTCATATTTTTTCCAATGCAAATTTATGGCATTTAGTAATTTTTTATAATGAATATTTTTTTTTAATTTTTTGTTATTTTTTTTATTTTTTTTATTTTTAATATACATACATTTTCATATCTCACAAGGCAGTTATGCCTCGTATAAAAGATTATGAATAAATTTATACTACAATGACTATTTTATCAAAAAAACTTTGTCATTGAAGGAACGTTGAACTAATGTTATTAAATAATGTTATTGTATTATATAACATTAATAAATATTAATGTTTATAAATACATTTATAATGATTATTACATATAACGGCAAATAAAAGCCCATGTTGCATCTAAATAAATTTAATTCAAGGAAATAAGTATTGCCATCTATATATAAGGAAAAGACTTCGAAGAAATATATGCTCCCTCTAAATTGTACAGTTGTACAGCGTGGTTTTGTGCATTGCTATCATTTATACCTACAGTGTTATACAGTAAACCCCGTTAAGACGATTCTCCAGATAACTGGCCAAAAGAGCGTCTTATACGGGATAGCGTATTATGCGGAATAGGGATCGTTCAAGTATTACGTAAGCAGATTTAGTACATTTACCCCCCATCCCCCTTTGTCAGCAAAAGTAAGCAAAATCTGTCACTAAAATGTCACAAAATAAGCAAATCAATAACATTATCTGGCAATTATTTTGATCAATTCACAAGTTAGACAAATTTCAACATTTTTAGGCAATTTGGAGCATTATTAATAAATTTGAAACATTTTGGGCAATTTGCAGCAATTATAGGCAATTTTAACTCAAAATCTTGAGCAAATTAGCTCCAATATGGATTAAGGGTGATATGATTTTTATATAAAGAAATGTCTCAAAAAGATTGATGTTTAATAAAATTATTATTGAATTGCTAAATATTGATTTTTAATTAAATCTGCATAATTAGCAAAACCAAATTAAATCAAAATATTATTAAAAGCGTTTCAAATTACAATCGTGAAATCACATGAAGAAGATTTATGGAAAAGCTATACAAATGATTATTTGGATTTCATTAAGAGTTCCTTTTTTATCAAATTTGAAAAAAGTGTATAATTTGTTCGACATGCACTGTTGTTGTTTTTGAGTTCAAAATATATTATTCATTTTTAATTTTTTTATTTAGTGAACAAATGATTTGCAAAAACTTTTTATACATAATTTGTAACAATGTGAATTACAAGTAAATAATAATAGGCTGTTGGTTTGAAATTCAAAATAACAATTTTAATTCACAACAAAATGTGATAATAAATATAATTCAATGTTAAGTGTTAAAAGATTTTATCAGTGAAAATTAGTAGTTTTTGCTTAGTAATTTTATCAATTTTAACTGAATGAACAGCCTGTGCTCTTAATTATTTTACCATTTAGATATGATGATATTTCAACAATATACATACGTAACTATACGTCTTATTCAGAATATATTCTATAATTTTATAATAATATTATTTGTGGAAATAAATATATCGCAGCGAATTGCTCATTTAAGCCGATTTAAGCCTGACTAATTATATATAATATAAATAATAATAAAATACATGAAATTCATACACATGTAATTTATAACATTTAGTTTGTGCACTTAAATTATTTTTATATCTTGCAAAATTTCTAAACCTAACATCTAACCAATTTGTAAAATAAACTTTTAATTATTTATTTTTTATAATAACATTCGTTATAAATATGTGTTACACTAGTGAAATAAAATTCTGAACAAGTATTCTAAAACCTAACTTTGTAACAATTTTTATCTCAAATGTGCAGAGTAATGTCTTGCTCAAACATTTAAAGCATTTTTGTCTTCTTCCAAAGCATATTAATGCAAAATTGAGCAAACATTTACATATATTTATTATATATTGCAAACAAATGCGTTTGCAAATAAATTCGCTACGATTACTGATTTCCTATTTATAAAGGTGTCCTTAGGCACTTGTGCAAGATATCATCTGACATCCAAGTCTGTGGTCCAAAAATCTTTAACGACGTCTACTCGAAATTGAAAATTGAGCTTTTTTGTGCCCTCAGCACACATCAAAACACTTATTTATTTGCATTACTACATGTGACAATTGTTTATGTAAAAATTGTGGCCTACGTTATTGAAGTTCTTGGATGGATTATGTATGCATTTCTACGTTTTAGACATTAATGACTGCACGATATATTATGTAGTATTATTCCTCTGTTTTATACCTAAGGTATGATATAATATTTAATATATAACATTGTGTAATTGATATAAATTTAAATTTTACACTCATCTACTACGACACGCCTGCGTTAAGCAATATGCTACAAATATATAAATATAATCAGTACCTTTTTTAGTAAAGTTTATGGTCTGACAAAATAACATTCACACTTGTTAACAATCCCTAATATTCTAGTAAGATGGTCCTTTTCCAGTTTATTAGTCAATAAAAATCAGTTTATCTAATTTTTAACGGAACAAATTAAACAAACAAAAGTTTGGGTTCAATTTACGCCTGGGATGAATTCAAAAAAAGGTGTTCGTCCAATTTACGCCTGGTATGACCTGGTTTTGTCCTAACATTCCGGAATGAAAGACTTTTTGCCGCCTGCGCAAGAAAATGGTCAACCCTCCGATAACGCGGTGAGAGTGATATGAAAACCGTGGTATAAGAATAACAGATTTAACGTAGAGTTCAGATTAATTTGTAGCGCGTTGTATAGGAATCATGGTAAAAGAAATTCAAAAATAGTACAAATCACATTATTTGTATCGTATTATAAGCAGTTCAAAAAATACAAAAGGTATGATACATCATACATTGTTTTTATTGAATTGAACGGATATATAAAGATTTGATAAAAAATAGAAATTATTTTTCTTGAATTGAAGAGTTTATATAAAAGTATGATACAAAAATGAAACAAAAGCTAACCTGAAAATTAAATTTTCAACCAATAATTTTCAAGCAGTATTTTTTTTAGAAAGACTAACGTTTTGTTAAATAGGTCTGACACTACTAAAACCGATGTTGTGCACAGCTATGATATAAACTGGATATTTACATAAACATATTGTAAAAAATAGAATAGCCGGTATTCAAACCTTTTACAATATCTAGTTACTAAAGTCATTCATAGGTGGCTCGAAAAGAACTTATGGACTGCTGAACGAAAACCGTGTTATAGGGATACCGTGTTATAGGAGGGCTGTCGTAATTCAAACTCTGCGTAATATGTAAATTGTGTTCTCAGAATACCCAGGCTGCGTCTTTCAATTTGCTTTCGATATGAAATATTTCATATTTAATTTACCAGGACCTATGTAGTAATAAACAATGTGCTTCAAAAATAGATTTCGAGTTAATTTATGAAAATAAAAACTTTACAACTTAGCTCATTTTTTGTTACCAGCGTTATTTTTCATTTCAAGAGCTTATTTATGATAAGGATGATAATATAAAATATTTTGTACAATTGTGAGTCCCTGTGTTTGTATTTCCTTTGGTGCATTTTATGTGAAAATATTTATGCGCGATTTGTTTATTTCAAGAAATTCGATATTTAATAATGTAATGGGACTATTGTTTAATTCTCCTACTATGACTATTGCAAATACACATATAAAATTTTACTATCTATTTTGTTTTTATTAACTCTTTCGCTACGAGATCACCTTGACGACCTGTTAGTACGAGTGTCGTCCATAGACGACATCCAATGCGTCAACTATTGCTTCAGTATTTATCACTATGAGTTAAATTGTCAATGCAATTTTCACTTTTTAAATGCATTTTTATTGATGACTAGAAAATTTTGAAATACTTGGGGGGCTTGCTTGCTCGTACAGCAGTGTCACTTGTGCGGAAAATACTCCCGTAGCAAAAGAGTTAATGAGTTTAAAACATGGTATTCCATTTTTGTGCAAATGGATAATTGATGTAGTTAGTTATTGTTATTGCAGCAAAGTTCTAACAAAGGTTTTCCAAATTTTATGGTGCAGATCCACACATTTTCTTTACTGATAACAATAATTATTAACGTGCCACAAAATTAGCTTATTAGTAATTCTCAAAAATCGAACCATAAAACCTCAACTCCAGAAATTGAAATTTTGTATTTCATATTTTTTATAATATATTGATAAGATCATCCTAAAAATTTGTACCAATATTCTCCAACTATTTCTTCTTTAATACTAGGGACCGATTCTGCCGCATAACAGAAAACTGTTATGGCAAGGCCATGTTACGCTCCAACTTCCATACATTATGCTACTGAATCATACTGAATACTGTTGCAATGCTATATATTTGCTGTACATTCAGGAATTTAACACATAAACCTCACCGTCACTTGTATGTTATCAAGCTGGGTCAGAAAAACCCTGTTATCTGAAATCGTTTTTTTTTGACATTTATGCGGTTAGGTTCTCTATCTGACAACCTGAAAAATGCGCCTGACTGCACAGCAACTAGATGGCTTTTTTAAATATTTACTATGGAAAGTTTTTCATAACATAGCCTTGCCATAACATTAGTCTGTTATGCGGCAGAATCAGTCCACCAATCTTTTCTACAACAAAGCTCCTGAATTTTACTATTAAATATAACTTATGGTTGGATTTTTGAAAACATCCTTACTAAATATCAAGGTTAAAAATTACAATTAACAAAGATATAATTTTTTCTGTAATTTGACATACTTGGATAATATCTTTGCTTAAATTCTCATATTTTATTCCACGTGTTAAAGATTATTCTAATTCATTTACAAAATAACATGCAATAAATTGCGTTTTTGTAGAAACCTTTAAATTCATGCCTACTTTTTTCGACAATAAAAGTTGTTTGGTATGAGATGTATGTTTCCAGTTTATGTACTGTTTTACATATAACTCCTATCCCTGTAATTAAAAGTTTTATTCTGTGTTTATGATACATCACAATATAAATTTTAGCTCATTTTTATGTGTATATCTTATTGAAGCCCAGGTGAAAACTATCCATATTTGGATATCTAACTAATCCCAAATAGAATTTCTCAATTTCTGGGCCAAGATGTGTTTGCATTACATATGCATAGTACAATTTTAGATCAAAACAATTTGCGCTAACAAATTCCATAAAATCTGAACATTATATCAGATTTCTGGTTATACCTGTTTTGATCATTTCAGCATAAGTCTAAATCTATATTCTTACAATTAATTTACTTTATTAATTATTTACTTATTGAATTTTTAATACGTAACAACTTTTAACTGGCTAAATTATTTGCATCGTATAACCTTAATAATTAACATAAAATTTTTTAATTTTTCAAAAATTATTCGTTTTATCACCTGGTTTTTGATATGTCACTTATTAAAATTGCAAGCATATATGGAAAAAACTTTGTCATATATGCAGCACAAAATAAGGTGACCAACTTTTTATTAGAGGATAAAATGATAGAATTGGTTAGATAAAATTATTTTTACTTTATCACCTAATTTTGAAACCATTCCAAATGCTTTTTGAGTTTATAGGTTGTTCGGATTTTTTTTTACTTCTAACAGAATAGAATTATTTTTGAGCCATTTGAATGTGAAAAGTCCTCCAAATGTCTAAAAGATTATGCAGTAGTTCCTGGTTGATTGTTTTAAAAAATGTTTTAACTAATGTAAATCTTCTAAATTATTTTTGAATTGATAGGTTCTTCGGAATTTTTTTGTTTTCTACTAACAGTAAATTTAATAGGATTTTTGGGTCCAAAAGTACGAAAGTCCGAAAGTCCTAGCAGTAGATTTTGGTCAATTCTTTTTTAAATAAATACAGTAGGGAATTTGAAACATTTTATTATACATTAGAATTTTTCTAGAAAACAAGAATAACAGAAATAATTTGGCTAAATTATTAATCGATGTGGTGGCAGCAGTATGACTAGTTAACAAAATTTTGATCTCAATAGTAATATCAATTTTACTTGAAAAAATTAAATAAAACTAAAATAAACTAAATATGATTTCAAGTGAAATAGAAATTCACACACCATTTTCACGCCATTAGAAATATCTGATAAAAATCTAATCAGAGAAACTGGTCAATGACTGGTTTGCCTCTCAATAATGTTAAGTTGTGAGGAATCACATTAAAATAGCTCATAGAACGTATAAAAATAGCTTTGTTTGCTCTTTATAAAATAAAATTAATAAAAAACATGGCAAATCCTGAATTGATCCAAGATCTGTAGAAGCTGGTGAAAGCATATGTTAATGCAACCACATTTGCTATCGTCAACCACTAATTCCGAGTTCGGTACCCACTTTGGTCAGCTTAGTGGGTACTGAAATATCGAAATAAACTATGATAACAAGTCAGAATAGCCTTTCGGGGGCATTGCTGCAACACTCATCAGTTGAATATTCTCTATCTGATGAAATTTTTTATCTACGAGTTGCATTCTAGAAAAAGGACTTACATTACAACAACTCATTGTTCAGAACCAAAATTGATACATGGTACCTGGTAAATAGAACGCATTATCCGAACAACCAAATACTTCTGCCAAAGCCACAACTATATCTTTAAAAAGAGTAAATAATAAGTTTATTAATTTAATTATCGTTTTTCAATTGGCCACCTTATTAATTATTGAGAGAGTTATCACGATACACCTTATAACATCCATTTAGAAATATGAGATAAATACAACGATCAACTGTGCACTTGGTGCGAAATGAATAGAATTAATTAATTGGTCTGCGGCTTAGAAGCGACATTTTTTTGTGTGGTGTGTGGTTTATATATACGCTGGTTTATCAAATTTATATTGGTTTCTTGTCGTTTCTGCTGCGTTAGCTGAAAGCAGCCCTTAGGAAGAAGGCCATTGATATCAGTGCTTCCATTGTCGTCATCTGTCTTGAGGGAGCCGCGTTGCACGCGTCGGCGTCGTTGCAACTCTGCAGGCAGCCGTGGACATACCTAATAAAAAAAAAAAAAATAGTGAAAAGAACTAGTGGTGCATGGCATCGTGCTTTTTAGGCAAATTGCTGGAACTTCCCGTACCAAAAACATTTTTTTTGTATTTTTTTGAAATATTTGAAAAAATTCGATTTTTGAGAATTTTAAAATTTTTGAAAAATTTGATTTTTTGTTTGTTTTGAATTTTTCTCAGAGTTTTTAACATTTTTTTAAAGCAATCGTGTTGCATAGCTGTTTTAGAGTCAAAACCCAAAATTTGTATTTATTATTATAATCTCTTGTAATATTGAATTAAAGTGTGTTGGCAAGTTTCATCAAAAGCTGGTGCATTTAACCAGGATCATAGATAAACAAGTATAATTGATGTTGATCAGGATTGTATAATGGTAAAATACTTGATGGTTTCATAATAAAAGAAAGAGTAAACAATTCCTGATTAAATGCTCAAACCTTTGACGAAACTTGCCCACAAAATTTAGTACATTTTTTTAAAGAATGGATTTTACTAAATTCATATTTGTAAGTTGGGATTATTTTATTCAGTGTATTTAATGTAAAAATTAATCTCATAAGATATATGCAATGGTGAATTAATACACTTTAATTAATATTTAATATTTTTATTTACAGCATGTTCCTGTGCTTTGTTATAGTGATGGTTGACAATTACGAGGTAAGATTTTTTATTTACTTCTATTTATTAATAGATGACGGCATTATAGACATATAATATTCTCTATGCTTAAATTATAGGGGTCAATTCCTCGATAAAATAGAAATGTTATAGTAACGCTATGTTACGGGTCTTTATTCGTATCAATTGGTAGTAACGAACTGTTAAAAAGCTATGCATTTGCTGTGCTTTCATACGCTTTACACATTAAACCTAACCTACAAAATGCACAAATAACATAACAACTTTATCATAATTGCATCTTTCTGATGTCTCATTGATAACACATACGTGAAGTTAGGTTTTAAGTAGAAAGCTTGATCGCACAGCAAATACATAGATTTTTGACAGTTTCATACTACTAAACATGAAGATAGACCCGCAAAATAGTGGTACATAATATTTCTATTTTATCGGAAAATTGGCCCTAGCATTAAATCAAACTTTGAAATCAATATCGTATGGGTTTGTCTAAGTGTTACAAGTAACAATTACTTGCAACACTTTGACAGTCAGTATCTCGATTACAATTTGAAGATTGTCGAAGTGCTCGGAAAGTTTTGAAACTTGTAAATCTGAACATGTTCCATATATAATGTGGCAGATGTTAAATCTTGACGCATTCTGCGTCGTCACATGGAAATATCTCATAGAATAACTATAAACTATACTTAAAATGTTTTACTTTTTTAATGTTACCTGTCATCGTAGTAAAATCTTCCGCAATGTGACATCCTGATTATTTCCGTGTCCGTTGTTAAGGTTCCACTGTCCAGAGCGCAACCTCTGACTGTCATCCTTTCGCCAGTATCATCTATCAAATATTACACAAAAATAAGAAATTTATTTTATGAAATTTAGTATTTTTACCTTCTTCAGCAAGTCACAGATTTTTTCTGGCATGGTATTTTTTAGCCGAACTGTTTCGCATAAAAATTAACTTAGATGTGTCATTTTGCCTTGGGGCAAGTTGCATGATCTTTCAAAGTAGTAAATAATAGATGAAAAAAATTGGGATTTAGATATTTAAAAAAAAATTCAACAGTTTATTTTCTTTGGACTTCAACGGCGATTTGTACCAACCTCAGAATGGATTATTCACAGTGTAGGTCCTAAGGGCCTATTATTTTAATGACTCTATAAATAAACTTGACTATAAAAATTAGGAAACCAAATCTTTTGTCAAGTAATTGAGCACGTTGTACTAAAATAATTTTGTACACTATAAAAAAAACAAAAAAGTAAGAAGCGTTCTAAAAATATACTGCATGTCTGTTTACGTTAAATTTTATGTATGTACACGCGACGGTTGGTTTAATTTTCGTTTCTAATTCTGTAAGACATTCAAAGTAGAAGTAACACTGGTAAAATCTACTTATTGCTATTAATTTATTATGTTATTTATTTATCATATTCTCCACGTTTCATTCTGAATCGTTTGACACCAAAATTGAATAAAAAATGTATGAATGTGAGCCAAAACTTGAGCTTTCCAGAAAAGTAAACCTGAAGTTCTCCTTGTTAACAAAACATTGCTAAATTTTTTAATCCACGTTTTGAACTGATAACGAATATTAAAAAGTTGTTGTTAAAATAATACATAATAATTAATTTCCTGAAATCATATACAGAGTATCCCAATACTTAACGTCAAGCTAAAACAGGGTGATAATATTGATCATAACTATCATGAAAAAAAAAAATAGAAAAAGAGTTGAGAATTGTGCTGATTAGTTTTTGGTAAAGATCGGTCTCGTCGTTACTTCTAAATTAATAGTTGAAAGTTTTTGAGGATTTTGATAAAACATAGTCTGGTTAAGGAATAACCTAAAATGTGATATTATAAGCTTACAGTGAGTGTTTAATTATAAAATTTCATCGACGGTTGGAATAATAAGTCGCGACTAAATTTTAGAGCATTTTATCGTCACAATTTGAATAGGTGCTAAATCTAAGGTGACCATATTTTTTTAAGTCAAACCGGGACGGCAATTTCCAGTTAAGCTAATCTTAAAAAAAAAAACAAATGCTATTTAAGGATTCAATGAAAACAGTTTTCTTATATGAATCAATTTTTTTTATGATTTTTTTTTATTTTATATTTGATTTTATATATGATTTTTGTAGAAGTTTTTTCTTCGATTATATGTAATACTTTTTTATTTAGGACATAAATTTTATATTATATATTATATTTTCTGAATTATATGTTTTTCTCGCTTTCGAGCCTTGTAATTTTTGAAATTCTATTCAATTTTCTTCATAAATAATCTTAAAAAAATAGCATAAACGAACAAGTTTGTTTTCATATTTTTTGTTAATTTATCTATTAATTTTTAAAACAACTGTGACAATCCGGGATAAATATTTTTTTTGAAAAACCCGGGACTGTCTCGGTCAAACCGGGACGTATGGTCACCTAACTAAATATGAATTCTTATTAAGTCGAGTATTTACAGATATCCGTAAGTTCATGCAACTTGTATCAAATTCAAATACCACTTACACCAAATTTTTCACTGAGTTCTCAAAATAACAAAATTACTTTCTGAGCACCCCAACACATTTTAAGAAACCCTGCTTGTCCTGATTTTTCAATCGTTTCTCGATGCTCCACTATGTTTGTAATATAAAAACTATCACCGATAATGTTTTTTTAACGCGACTCACCATAAACGCCAGCGATCTTTATGCAGGACGTGGCGGGAAATAGTCCGTCCCTGCCCTTTCGTCCTCCCATGCAGGGACTCTCCAGGATTCCCGTCGTGTAATTGTTGTGAAATGGGTCATCGCACTCGACATTCGCACCGTTCATCGATACACACTTGAAACAGTCGATGGCTCCAACTAAAGCAATCAAAGTCCATTAAGTTCGGTAAACAATTTGCGATCAATTCAATAGAACAATTCAATCAAACAATGAGCAAATCCTGTAATGCGCGGTAAATTACAATTATAAAGCAAGTATAGTGTATCTTGAGATACGTTGATTATATTTTTACGAAATGAAGAAGGATATATGCTGAGACTATTCCTCTACCGAATCCAGTAAAAATAATTCTATTGTTCATTATTTTACAAGTATAAGTCAAGATTGGAGAACCATCCAAATGAACTAGCAAAGGACCTACTTTCTGCGAACACTGTCAAGAGACTTAGAAGATTAGATCCATTAGACTTAGTATAGTTATATATTTAGTATAGTGCTTGTAATTATTCTCACATAATTATATTTATTATTTGCTTGCAATTATTGTCACATATTTATATTTATAATACTAACTTGAAATACTACCAATGGTTAACGCGAAAAAGAATCAAAATATATATCAACACCAAACTCACATATTTCAATATATATATATATATATATATATATATATATATATATATATATATGTGTATGTATATATATATGTATAGTAAAACATCGTTAAGACGATTTTCTAAAATCAAAAACGCGAAAAAGCGTATTAAGCGGGATACTGACAATATGTTTCAAAGTTCGGGGACCGGCGTAAAGTGGCATATATAAAGTTTATGGGCGTTTTATATAGCCAAAATATTATAAAATATCTTATATAATATTGAAGTGCGTTTCATTGCCCATAAAAATTACATCAAGGTCTGCGATTTTTTTGTTATGAGAAAAAAACATTAAAATATTTGTATATATATATATATATATATATATATAGATATTTATACTAATAACGTTCTGTCCCAAAAAAGCGTTCGATTCAAATTTTCATTCGATTTGTTTTCAATAAAAGTTTGGCGATCGTGGAAACATATTACAGCTGAGTCCCAACATATGTATCGAAATTGCTTTTTTTGCATGAGAATTTTTCCACATAAAAACTTATCTTGTCTCTGCTGAATAAATGCATAATATCGGGGACGATCTGATTTTCGTTTCTCGATGGTAATATCATGTTACATTTCTATTACCAGAACGAAAAATGTTACATATAGTGAAAAAGACACAAAGATTGCAAGAGCCTTACAATTTTTTATTTAATGAATTTTTCAGAAAATTAGCGATTTTGATGTTAACTTGAAAATTTGAACATCCATTCATTTTGAAAATATTATGAATAGCACCTGGTTCAATATAAATATTTTGCGCGCATGTAGCTTTTCTTGTACATAGCTTTTAATTGGGTAAGTAGGATGTTTATAATACATTTCTATTTTCACATCGATCATTTTATAGTCAGTATGAACGTCATGTTTCTAAAAATATATATCACGGTGATTTAGTTTTGGAAACGTTTACTCACCTGACTTACATAAAGTTCACAGATTAAAGAAAGAAAAATAACCAACACCCATGTTCGACAAATAATTGATTACTTCAAAATTTGTCATGACTAAACATTTAATCCGTGTTCAAATTTATTCGTAAATATATTTAAAAAATCAATTAAATTGAAATCGCCAAATGCAGAGTTTCTTGCATATATACTGTCCCGCAGACCGCCGCAGTAAACAGAAGTGTGCAGCTGCGTCAATTGTGAGAGGTAAATAAAATTATTCTATCATAAAATTTCGATTTCGGTATTGTTTTTGACTAATTTCAAATTTTATAAATCCTATTTCGTTCCATTATCAATCAATCTTTGATAATGTGTAATAATTTTTGTAATTGGTAAATTGTTAAAAGAGTTACCTTGATTAATGTAAAAAAATGATACCTGGGGTTAGTTGAAACATACAAGAATTATATACACCTCTCACAAATGACGCAGCTGCACACTTCTATTTACTGCGTCGGTCTGCGGGACAGTAGTATGACAATATTATGCAAGAAACTCCACATTTGGCAATTTCAATTTAATTTTTGAATATATTTACGAATAAATTATTTAGACATGACAAATTTCAAATTAATCAATTATTTGTCGAACATGGGCGTTGGTTATTTTTCTTTCTTTAATCTGTGAACTTTATGTAAGTCAGGTGAGTAAACGTTTCCAAATCAAGTGAAGATAATTGGGTGAATATAGAGTTCCTAAGATTTGGTCACATATAAATTGGAGACACTAGATATTTTATTTATATTAATCGTAGTTTACATTTATTAAAAGAATTGCTTAGAAACATGTCAATTTTAAGATCAAAAGTTACAACAAGCCCTTAGCTCCACCACCTATTAAGTTTTTAGTCATGACAAAATTGAAAATATTTTTTTTTAACATTGGTGATGGGTTATTTTTCTGTCTTCTACCTCTTGTTTATGGAACAAGATGTTCCATCCATGACTACTGTGTCTCTAATATTACAATTTCCTACTAACCTGGCAGAGTGAGGTAATTCGCCGTCGCTATAAATATTATGAACCATCTGTATACCTTGAGAACAGCGTTGCCAGTCGCCAATGGTTCGAACATTTCTCTTCGTTAGCTGAAATTGAAATCATTAGATTAACTCGAGCGGAAGCAATCAATAGCAAAACTCACTATGTCACGATTTGGGCATAGGAGTTACATCTACCTACTACGAGTACGTTGATTTACTATATTGGAAGTTTGACTGAAAACTAATCGATCGAAACTGATAACCATCGGTTGTGAGACTGGGAAACTTTGGGAATGGTAATCATCTATCGGGGATAGATGATTGAAATCATATGCACGTCTGATTTTTTTTAACTTTCCAAAGGATTTTGTATGTATGTGTTTTCCAATAAATGCAATTTGGTTACATTTATGATTTCTCTCAAGCCACTCTGAATCTCATTGAATGAACAATTGACTTTCATTAACTTCTTCTTCAAAAATAGCCACTCAGCTTCTTGATGCACCAATTTCAAGAAGACTGAAAAAGGAGCTTTCCAAAATAATATTGAGAATCTTTAGCACTACTACACATCCTTATAGAAATGAACAGAATTGGTGAATCACTCGTTGGAGTGATCTCCAACTACTATCGATAAACTAACCCTTTCCACTCGCGAATTCTGAGATTTATATGAATTTTGCCGGAGCGGCGGCATCCAAGTGGAAAGGAGAAGAAAAAAAAAAAATGATAAAGCCAAATAGCTCATAGATTGTACTGTATTCTGATTGCCGTTGAAAATAAAAAATATATATAAAAAAAATTATGCAACCGAATTCAAAAATGTAAAACCAATTCGATGAATCTCGATAAGGACTCGCGTTCATTAGTTTTTCGAGACAATCAGACTAGCCGTTGTTTACAATTAACAGAGAAGTTCAAAAATTTTTGCCCTCATCTTTATCATAAATTCTGAAACTTTTTTAAAACTTGCTCCAAAGATATCAGATGGGAATCTCCTTTGATGTTGATGATCACCTTTTGATGAAATCCTTCAGGTCGTTACTTTACAATAATTTGTTAAAATTTTTGTTTACAATTTCATTGAAACTTTGCATAGTGATACAGTTTGTGGTCTAAGTGTACATCCTAATTTGATAGGTCTACGAAACGTGTTTAATAATTACAAAAGTTTATTAAAGTTTTGAAATATGAGCTGCGGCTGCTTTTTATGGCATGCACCAGTATGTTCTAAATGTTGTGTTTGTACAGTATAATTAACATATATAAATAAAAATATCAATTAGAAATTGCTCTGATTAGTTTTTTTTGTGAGATGTGAAACTTTGTTTTTTAAAATAGACAGTTGAAAATTTTACTACAGTCGTCACAACATTTTACTACATCCTAATTGCTATTGATAAGTCGATTATTTACACATATGGGAAAATTGTCTGAAGGCAAAATGTCAACCTAGTTTTTTTTTTTAAATCAGAACTTAAGAATATTTTTTTTTAACTATATGTGGCTTTTTTAAATGGTAGCTATCTATCAATTATTTTTTCATATTTTCATTTTCACTTGAAAATATAGCTCAGAAATATGTTTCTAATTAATAATCGCACATCTCGGGCACTGAGGTGTGAAAATGGCAAATGGAAATCTCTCACACTATTCTTTTTCCTGAATCACGTTGGAAATTAACCCAAATCATGGACCTGCCCTAGGGCATTACTACCCATTATTATTTATTTTATATATTTATGTGTGTGGGTTGTGAATGTGTATTTGCAAAATTTTTGCGATAAATATGCTCCTTATTAAGTTTTTTTTTTAAATCGCATTCATTAGGAATTTCTTTATTATAAATACACTAGGGTACTATTGAAAGTTTTTCAATATATAGTATATCAGTACAAATTTAATAACTCTTAAGCATTTTACGTTTTCTACCTACTACGAAAACTTTTTGAGAGAACTTCTCTGATAATGGGAAAAAGAAGTAGATTTATGTGCTATTAAATCATTTTAATGTGAAAATATAACATACAAGCAATTACGTTTATCGATGTTCTTCTTACTGAATTTACTTCAAACTTTTACATTTAGCACACCATTATTGAAACTCTTAAGTATACAGTGTGTACAAGAACTTCTAGTCAAGCCGAAAATGGGTGAAAAAATTAAAAAATATCGAATAAGAAAAAAAGATCTATGCTAGTGCATTTTACTCACAATCAGTTCAAATATTCAATGCTCAAATGTTCAAACATTTGATCTGAATGTAAGTAAAATGCGTTAGCCGTTATGGTGTTAGGTTTTTATATTTTACTCAAAAATTTTCAATAATAAAATTATCAAGTGTTTCACTATTTTACAATCCTAATTTAATACGCCAACTTTTGTTGAAACTTGCCAACACACTTTAGTCCATTTATTTTAAAGGGAGGGTCTCTCATAGTCGACTGATTTTCAATAATTTTAATTTCACCACAAATGGCCATCATTTTACCCAAGCTCTAAGTTGCACTTAAAAGCTCATAATTTCATAACATCGTGAGATAATCTTCTAACTTCCTGTAGGGTAAATCGCAAAAAACCGAAAATGAAATTTTTTATGCATGTTTACGTTTTAAAGGTTTTGGAACATTTTGTCTACGTGTGTTTGTGTGCGGATACAAATTTTCGTCAACGATGCTTTAAAAAAAGTTCAAAATTTCCAAAATATTTCAAAATAAAGAACATTTTTTAAAAACATTTTTTTGCAAAGAATTTTTTTCACAAATTAAAAATTACTCAATAATCTTTTTTTTTCAAAGTTTAAAACAAATTTTAATCTTATTTAATTATTTTTTTGTACGGGAAGTTCTGGAAATTTACCTTAATTAAGGCACGATGCCATACCCACTAGTTTTTTCTAATTTTTTTCAGGACAGTTAAGGTCTATACCAGAGGTGGGGAACCTTTTTGCCGTTAGAGGCCGCACTTAAATTAGGCAGCAATAAAAGAGGCCGCATAAGCTGATTGACCTAAAAAAGTGACTTTTGTGAAAGTATTATAATTTTTTTATAGTTTTAACAATTTATTGCATTATATAGATAAAAGTAAATAAAACACTTAAAAATTTTAAATATTTTATAAATTAAATTTTAAATGAATTATAAATATTTTAGTTCGTTTTAATTTCATTTAAAAATTCATTTTTTGTATAAAAATGATATTAAAGTGTTTTGATTTGAAATTGATTTTCATTTTCTTATTGTTACATAACTATTCGAAATAAGAAATTATATATTTTTCTTATACCAGTGAATTCACTGATAAATTTTTATTTTGCAAACTAAGATGTTAACGGTTAATTTAGGGAATTTCGGGCTTTGAAAAAAGCCAGATTAAATTCATTTGTAAACTTTCGGTATGAATATTCCTTTTGCCATTAAGGACAATAGTTGTTATAATAAAAAATAGGATTAATGCATTAAACGCATCGTTACCTCTTGCCAAAAGAAATATACCTAGACTAGACACTATTGACAGACATTTAAAAATATAATTTAAAAAATATTATTAATAAATGATGTACCTAATCTATTTAGAGAATGATAATGTTAACCCATAAGAATAAGCGTATTATTTGATAATGTATAAACTCATAATAATGCACGTGAAAGAAATATTTTAATTAAAATATGTATTTATTATGCACAAAATGTATTGTTACTTTATATTTTGCATTTAGTTTTAGTTCTCATTTCAAAAACCTTACTCTATATTTATATTTCAAGATTTAAATATAAATAAATTCTATATATTATGTGCATATAAATACAAAAATTTATTACGCATTACATACTATAAATAGTGGTGCTTGGCATCGTGCCTTAAGGCAAATTGCTGGAACTTCCCGCACAAAAAATAAAAAATAAAAAAAAGAACTTTTTTTAAAGCGATCGCCCTGCTTTAGCTACCTAGAGACAAAATAAAGAAGCGCGTAAGCCTCGCAAAATAACGCCTCGCAGAATAAATAATGATACAGAACCCATAGTAAAATGTAAACAAAATGTATACTGATTATTAAAATATATGATAATTTGATGTGCATATGTTAAATGATCTTTTTTGACCGCCAAATGTTTCTTTTTCAAATTTTTTATTGGGCCATCGAAACCGCTAGACCTGCCTCCCACAAATTTAATCCGTTCTTCGTTTTGTCTATACATGTAAATTTCTTTTAATGATATTGGACGTTCCATTTTTCAAAAACTGAATTATTATTTTTGGGGCCTGCTTTTACCAATAACTAATCAGCACGTCTCGCTATCAATAGGAATCGGATCATTCAAAGAAAATTTAATTTTAATAAATTTAATACATAAAAGTTAATAATTTACAAAAAAAAATCGAAATATGAAAAAAAGGTTTCTTAAATTCAATTTTCATCATTTTTCAAAAAAAATTAAAACTTTTTATAAAATGTAATTTTCAGTACGGAAAGTTTCAGTAACTTGCCAATTTTTAAAAATATATTTTTGTGTTTTATGAAAAAAGGTATAGTTTTGTGTCATTTTATAACTATGGTCTCATAAAA
The DNA here is from genome assembly GCF_003426905.1 of Ctenocephalides felis. Lineage (NCBI taxonomy): Eukaryota > Metazoa > Arthropoda > Insecta > Siphonaptera > Pulicidae > Ctenocephalides > Ctenocephalides felis. Next base: position 185,942,565 of record NW_020538040.1, read on the forward strand.
TTGCCAATATATCTAGGTAAAATCTGGTTGCTCCGATCTCCGCCAAAGCTACGGATTTGCTTTTGGTTGCGAGAAGTATAAATTTTTATCATTTTACTACGGATACGCATAAAAATCTTCAACCCGGGTGCTAACGATTCTTTTGCACTGTTAATTTTTTTTCATAATACTTCTTGTATCATATAATAGGCGATGTCTTGCGAAATCGAAAATATTGCTTATATTAAATAATATTAATATAATATATTACATCTCTATTTCGTATCTGCCTAAGAGTCTGTTTTTCAGGCTAGTAATCTGATGTCATGTTACAATATGTCTGTTTTTGGTGGAATTTTTGTACAATAGTTGTTTAAAAGTAACTCTGCTATTTTGTACTAGACGGCAAGGGGCCGCACAAAAACCTCCCGGAGGCCGCATGCGGCCTCGAGGCCGCGGGTTCCCCACCTATGGTCTATACTATCATCCCATTTTGGCTTGATTGTTAACTTCTGAGACACCCTGTATATATATATATATATATATATATATATATATATATATCGTAGTCATGTGAATTGAAATATCAAATTATTTCTTATAACACAATTGTGACCCTTCGACCCTTTTTGGAATTGCCAGAGGTAATCCGCAAACATTAGCGACGATTGAATGACATATATACATAATGTGATAAATTCGCAGATTTTTGGACAAAAATGTAATCCATCTTCAATACCTTTTTTCGTAATAACATTATATTATATGGATTACCATATGTTCCCAAAAAAAATTAGGCCTTATAAGTCATTATTCCATTCAATAAGAGCCATCAGTATTAGAGTAATTGTGATATAGAGATAACCCAACCTTTGGGTTGCCATCTATAAAAAGCCACATTTTTTGTTCTCAAAATTGTATAATTTTAAATTAATAGTAATAGCTATGTATGCATTTATGTATATATGTGTATGCATGTACATCATTTATTGTGATTATATATTAATCTCATTTTATGAGCCATTTGCATTTGTTATGAGGAGTGTGAGGTAAAATTGATTGTTTTCCATTTGATTGCAATAATGGCATATAAATAAATGTTGAGCTTTAATAGAAATATGAATTTTAAATGAAACGTAACCAGCATAATGAAAACGTACTCGTATTAATATTAAATTTCATTGCTTCGAGGAAAACCATATCTAAAATTGAAAAAGAAAATTGTAAATTTTAAATAAAAGTTGATATATGTACAACTACGTATAGTATCTAGGCAAACGAAAATATAAATTAATTAGTGAAATATATAATTTTTCACTGTTTAGTTAAATATATTAAAACGTGATCAATAATCAATATTCAAATAATATATCAAATCTGTGATTTATTTATTTTTTCTATAATTTAAATTTTTTTTGTTATATAGTAATTTTCACACCTATCCTGAAATGGACATCTAAAAATGTAGAGAAAAAAATATGAATAAATAAATGAATATATGGGTATTACATACATATAATTATGATTTCAACATGAATAACAGTTAATTAACATATTGCCATATGTTTCATAAATAGTTTTCAAAAATTAACAAAATTTTTATTTTTACTAGATACTTTTTATATAATATTTTATCTATCATTCGATCTCGTAAATGTTTTATTAAATTTTTATTGAAGGATAATAATACATTTTATTAACGTATCAATTATATTTATAACCACTGAGTTTCAACCTAAATTAAAACGAATGCCAATAAAAAAATAGCTGGATTTACTGTCATATAATTTTTTATATTGATTTGGAATCAGCAATTTTATATAATAAATGATTAAAAATTTTATTTATGTTAAAAATAAATTTATTTGAAATCGTAAATTTCAAAATTAAATGTGTATCCAACTGCAATTTTTTGCACTTTTAACTCCAAAATTGTTGGATCTGGTTTTGCTAAGAACTAATCAGCACGACCCCCATTAATACGAATTGAATGTTTTTTTAATCAAATCGTGTGATTCGTGCTTCCGAAATTATAGACGAAAAATTGTATCCGGACTTACACACACACACATTCATTATCTTTAAGGTATGCTAAAATGTTCAGTGTTCAAATGTATTTTTAGGTTAGAAAACCACCTGAATTGATAATGAACATTGTGGTTCTCAGTTTATTCTCAAAATTTTTTTACCTTAAAAATCAATAATTTTGACAGCTATTTGAAAAAAAGGTAACACAAAAATGTAAAATTAATAAATAACATTATTTATTGCTATGATTCATTATTTTTTGTTTTTTATGAACTTAATATGCTCCATTGTTTTTAATAAATAAATTTTGTATTTGATTTTTCATAAATAATAAGTTCGGCATTTTAGGGATAAGGATATATCTTATTCTCCAGCAGAAATTATTGAAACACACGTTTTTTTATGTATATACATTTTACAATGATTTCAATTATTAACAAAAATATTTTTTTTATTTTTTTTTATTAATTTTCATTGAATTTAAGCTTAATTTAAGTATTTATTATATTTATACATATTTTCAAAGTAAAAAGTGATCTCCAATAGTATTTAAAATAATTACAAAGTTTATAAATCTAAGTTATACACTACTAAATTGACGAATTTATAAATAAAACAAGTTTTTTGGGAAAAAACGAGCTCTTCAGTTCAGAAATAATATATATATATATATGATATATATATATATATATATATATACATATACAATGTAAAAAATATAATTGATTTCATAATTTGGTAATCATGTGACTAACTACATAATTTTATTATTGTAGATCTAGTAATCTTGTAATTTTTTTAAATTTGAAAAAATATTTTTTAGAATTCGTTTAACGTACTGAATGATGACACGCATGCAGTGTCGAAACGTACATAATGGCTAATTATTAATTGCTTTTTATTTCGACTATTTGACTGCAAATAAACATTCCATAAAATACATATATGTATGTATATATGTAAGTACGTATGAAAGTATTCACCCATTTATACGCGTGTTTCTTCCCCACATACACATTCCATATAAATATCTGTACCAAGAAAATCTCATCCATGTGATGTATATATTACGTGAACAATATTTATATAAGCGTTCTAATACATTCCTACACCATGGTGTTCATCAATATGTCTACAAAAGCTTTTGAGTACAGACAAAGCTTAAAGCTCAACAGACTATATAGCGGAGCGTGTACACACCGAACAAAGCATTCGCATATATAACTAAAATGGGCGTGTATCTCTTTGAGATCAGAACACACATTCAATATGGTAATGGATAGATCAGAGGCAATAGATGGATTGGAATTAAAATGAAATATAAGGCACTGAGGGAATAGAGTTAGGTGGAAATTGATTTATAAATAGTAAATTACTTGGACAGGCAGGTAACGATTTTATACACTTTTTCTGTGGTGTGAGGGTTTGTATAACAAGTAAGTAACATACCTTTGATCACCATAAGACAATTGATAACAACCGAATGTCGCTCAAGAATCTTTTATCCCACATAACCCAAAATCGTCTGACAGATTGTACACACTGTATTAGCACTCAACACAGGTACATCGACACAAAAATCATTCCACATAATGTCAATTATCCCATAGTCAATTACCTCACGTGTTTTCTCACTTTGTTAAAAATCAATTCCTTCGACATGACACTGTCGCCGACTCGAACACGTTGATGTGTAAGTGATGCGGTGTACTGTATTGTATTAGGTCTGGGGGCGCAATACGCGCTGTTTTCTGAAGTGAACTCGCGGAGGCTAAATATCCAACGCGCAGACGTACAAACACCGAACGCAGTACGACGCGGTGGCGCGTACACGTTCGAAAGGTGAAATCACATACGTGGGTTCGACTAATGTTATTTTTCATTTAGATATATGTACTATTTCCAATTGTTCTTTAAGCTGACACATTGTGCATGGCATCGTGCTTTAAGGCAAATTGCTGAAACTTCTTCGTACCGTCATTTACCTGCCTTAAAATTTTTACCTGCTTCAATTTTTTTTTGAAAAGTTTGAACAAAAAACCTATTTTCTCTGAAAATTTGAAACTTTCGAAAAATCAATTTTTTTATTGAAAAATTAGAATTTCTTTGTAATTCTGCAAAATTTTGAGAGTTCTGAAGAGGACTTTTGTTTGAACTATATAAGTGAACTTTAAACATTATAAATATTAGTACGGAACCTATAGAAATGAGAACAAAATTTGTACTTATTAAAATCTCCATGAAGACTTAAACGAAACTGGCCCATAGATCTACTTGAGTAGATTTATTTTCTTTAAGTGGTCACTCAATGGAGTGATCCTAATACTATTATTTTATTATTATTATTATTATTTTTATTTTTATATTTTTATTATTATTATTATTATCATTATTACTATTACTATTATTATTCCTATTATTATTCTTATTATTATTACTGTTATCATTATCATTATCATTATTATTTATATTATTATTTCATTTATTATATAAATTTATATTTTGTTGTTAAATCATAGCAGAATAGCTTATAAAATTTTATGTAATTTTCATTGCTGTTTATTAATAACAAAAAACTCCATAAAATATCTGACAATTTATGTGCATATATCTAATGATCATTTTGGACCGCCAAATGGCATTTTTTAAACCTAATTTATTAGATCTTCGAAATTGCTGAACCTGCCTTCCTAAAATTTAATAAATTCTTTATTCAGTCTATATATGTATTTTTTTTAAATCATTCAAATCGAACGCTCCGTTCTCTCAAGAACTAAATGGCCATTTTTTGCACATTTTACCCCTCATCTTCAAAACAGCTGGACCTGCCTTATCCCAAAAGATAATTAGCACGTCTCCCCAGCAATTGGAATCAAATGTTTTTGTAAATCATTAAATTCGATCCGTGCTCGCAAAATCATTGACAAAAAATTGTATCCGTACATGCATATGCACACAAACACATACATCAATTTTGGTATGTCAGAATGTTCAGGAAGCTCTGAAACGTAAAAATATATAAAAATATTTATTTTCGATTTTTTGCGATTACTATTACACTACGGAAGTTAATTTCTAGTAATGATAAACAGAAAAATAATAAGAAACCAGAGATAATGCTTAATAAAAAAAATTATCAAAAAAATATAATAACTATAAAAATAGTAATAACAATTAAAAAACTACTCCAGTATTAGAGAACTACTAGTGTAGTATTTGAACTGACAAAAATTACCATGGACAAAGTGCAATTAATTATTACAACTTCACATTATGAGCATATATGCATTGCAGCAATGCCCACGAAGGGCGATTTTTACTTGAGAATATATTCTAGATCGTGAAAATTTGTTATACTGCTCGATATTGAGTTAGTCGAGAATGGAATCAAATTCAAGACTAGTTTAACCAATACACTTGGATGGGCTCCTTTATAACAAAGTGAAGTGAAATTTAATCAAAATACAATTCATATTTCTATGAAATATAATTAACAATTATTTCTTTCGAAATTAATTTACTAGTCATTCCAAATGAATTAATGAGTTAATTTGCGAAATATTTGTTAATGTTTGATAATTACTTAATTACAAGTGCATAATTTTTCTGCATAATTTTTATTAATGTTTTTTGAACTAGAATTTAACCATTTTCCATATTTTTCATGACTCAGTATTACAAGTAGAATTTTCTGAATATATCAACTTTTTTGTACACAGTACAGAGATTCGATCCGAGCCCCTCCTAAATTCAAGCCAGACACGTTTCTGTTCGGACTAGCCGCCACTATTAAACTTATTAATATATTCAATTTCAAATTTGATTTAAACTGTAAACGGCCGAATAAATCTAGGTTGCATCTATTGGAATATAGTGAAATCATGTACAACACAAAGCACAACTGTTACTTTTAGGGTTCGGAGTTTAGGCTTGAAGCACCGCGCGAAGGTGAGGTAACTTGCTTCTCTCACAGTCGGTAGTTTAGGGACACACCATTTGCTTTTGAAACTGTAACGTGCGTATTAGTGGTGTATTGATAATCTGAGATTAAATTTCGATATCACCTTATCTTATATCAATCTTATAAGAATTATCTTTAAGATGATAAAAACGTAACAAGAAATTTTTTTATTTGTGATCGTAGCTTTTAAATATTTATCTGTGTTACTGACGTTACTTTTATGTGGATTATATATACAAACTAGTGGGGCGCATGGAATCGTGCCTTAAGGCAAATTGCTGAAACTTCCCATACCAAAAAAAAATTTTTTTTAAAAAGATTAACATTTTGGAAAAAAATTTACTCTGAAAAAATTAGATTTGTGAGGAACAATAAATTTTTGACAAAAATTTACTTTTTTTAAAAAATAAAAGACTCTTTGGAGAAAAATTTACTTTGAAATATTTTGGAAATTCTGGACTTTTTATCAAAGCGTACTGCTTTAACTGCATAGAGACAAAATATTGAAGCGCGTAACATTGCGTACGGAACCCATAGGAATGTAAACAAAATTTATACTTATTGTTAAAATCTCTATAAAATATCTGATAATTTGGTGTGCATGTCTAATGATCATTTTTGACCGCCAGGTGGCATTTTTTTAATTTTTTTTACTAGATCTCCGAAACCGCTAGACCTGCCTTCATAAAAATTTGATCAGTTCTTCATGTTGTTAATACAAGTAAAAATTTTTGAAATATTTAAATCCGACGCTCCGTTCTCTTAAAAACTGAGTTACCATTTTTGGCACTTTTTGCCTCATATCTTTGGAACGGCTAGACCTGCCTTCGCCAAAAACTAATTTAAATAAATAATTTTGACTTTGTAATTCAGTTTATATAATTCTATAAATATTAGACAATGTTGCAGTATTTATAATAATCTATTTGATAACATTTATTATTCCCCGAACATTTATTTCATTACGGTACGGGATATTCCAGCAATTTGCCTTAAGGCACGATGCCATACACAACTAGTTTTTTTTAGGTTTTCAAAAATATTTAAAACTTTCAAAATTTTTAAATTACGATACTAGAAGTACCATTCATTTCCCGTAAGGCACGATCCCATTACCAATAATTAACTTCCCGTAGGGCAAGTTATAGTAAACACAAAAAAATCGAAAATGAAATTTTTTATATATCTTTACGTTTCAAAACCCTCTGAACATTTTGGCAAACCTTAGAAAAATGGATGTGCGTGTGTGTGTGTATGTATGTATGTATGGATACAAATTTCCAGTCACGTTTTCGGGCGCACGGATCAACCGATTCCAATGGTTCAAAAAACATTCGATTCCTATTGATAAGGAGATGTGCTGATTAGTTTTTGGCAAAGGCAGGTCCAGCAGTTACGGAGATAAAGAGCAAAGAGTGCAGAAAATAGAAATCGAGTTTTTGAGAGAACGGAGCATCCGATTTGAATGATCTAAAAAACATTCCATTACAATGACTGGGAGAAGTGGGTATTAGTTTTTGGCAAAGGCAGGTCCAGCTATCTCGAAGATACGGAGCTAAATGTGCAAAAAAATGCAATTTTTGAGAGAACTAAGCGTCCGATTTAAATGATTCAAAGAACTTTCTGCTTGTTTTAACAAAATAATTGATTTTGGAAAAAAAATTGTTTCAATTGTTGATTTGCTTATTTTGGGTTGACATGGGGGGCAGGGGAGTCTGGATGATGATTACGTCATAGGTAGTATATTTATTTTTTACATTAATTGCAAAATGTTTATGGAAGCATGGAGGTAGGGGGTAAGAGCTTTGCTTACTTTTGCGAGTGAATAATTGTAATTAATCTGCTTACGTAATACTTAAACTATCCCTATATCGAAAATATTTCAGATTTTTATTTTAATTCTGTTCTAATATACTTTAAACAAATAATTTCAACTTTCCAATTCAGTTTATATAATTCTTATAATAAATATTAGACAATGTTACAATATTTATAATAATCTATTTTAAAACATTTAATATTTAGATCATTTCGTTACGGTACGGGAAGTTCCAGCAATTTGTCTTAAGGCACGATGCCATACAACCCACAAGTTTCTTATTTGAATTACACTACGACACTACGATTCCAATAAACAATCCACATCGAAAACAAAAAACATCCAGTGTCCTCTCTAGCTGGAAATTGGTATAGGTGTCGCAGCTCTCCGTGGCCAGAGTGCAAGAGTGAGAGGGCTGCCGAAGCACGCCGCGATCGTGTGTCAGAATGGGCGCGGACGTGCGCGAGTGGGAAAACGTTTCAGCGTTTCTCCAACGCTGTCGGATCGGAATCAGATCGTCAGTGTCGGCCGCGTTCCGCTGCGATCAGTCCGTCGTGCGTTCTCGGGCGAAATGACGTTGAACCACTTGACATATGAACATGTGCCACAACGGTCGCGAAAATTAGAACACAACTAATTACTTCCAAAGTGATAATAAGTGATTTATTCATTCTGTTATACTGTTTAAAAGTTTTTGTGTTGTAAATTTGACAGTGCTGTTGTTGTTTATCCATGTGTTTTGTGTTGTTGTAATAAGTGTTTTGAACGTGGTTTCTTATGGCAGCTTGACATGTATGTACCTTGGCATTTATAATTAGTATGAGTAATATGAATGTATAATTTAACGCTCGTTGGGAATTTCTTTACCAGTTTACAATGATTCCCAAAGCGGTCCACATGGGAAATAAAATAGGTGTCCACAGTAGTGGATTACAATGCACCACGTTAATATCTATTTACTTTATAATATAGTAATATTTTTTTAGTCATTTTTGGCATGGGGCTCGCCCGTAGGTAAGCGGTTAAGAGCGACGGGACTTGTTTCAGAGGTCCCGGGTTCGATACCTACTTCGAGCAACCTGTTGTCAGGCAGCAGTGACAACGATTTTCACTTGGAAATATAGATAGCAATATGTTTTCAGGTGAAAATAGCCCTTGCCCGGCATTGCTGCACCAATCAAAAGTCAGCTCTATTAGATTAATTCTAATAACAAAAATCATCAAATATGGATGGATTAACCATTGGGTTACCATCTAAAAATACAAAGTAAGGAGAAGTTTCAGCCCAACAGCTCATAGGACGAAAGGTTCTGATTGCTGTTAAAAATATAATAAAAAATAATTTTTTTTTGGCCTAAGTAGGCATTCGGTTTGTTGTACCAATATGGTTAAGCTTTTCAAGAGTCAATTTCCTGACCTCCAAAGGTCCATGACAACTTTCAGAGGGTCCACTTTAACGGAACAAAAATTTTGGGGTTCACAGTAATGGATCACAATAAACCACGTTAATATCTATTTACTTTATCTACGATAAAGTAATATTTTTAGTCATTTTTGGCATGAGTAGGCATTCGGTTTGTTGTACCAATATGGTTAAGCTTTTCAAGAGTCAGTTTCCTGACCTCCAAAGGTCCATGACAACTTTCAGAGGGTCCACTTTAACGGAACAAAAATTTTGAAGTCCACAGTAATGGATCCCCAATTAGCTGACTATTGAAAGGTTTGGCAAAAATTTTGTGTCATAGTATTTTTTGATACTAAAGATTTTTTTTATTTGCTTATAAATTACAATCTGTCTATACAGAAAGACATTGAGTAATTAATGATACTAAAGATAAAGATCGATTTAATAGTTGTAAAATAAACAGTAGAGGTTTAGCGTTATTACTGATCTCCTAACAAAAAAAAAGGATGTAGCCTGGACATCATTTGCCGGAAGATTTAACATTAAACCTTACCACATTGTTGCCAAATGATGATACCTAAATATTTACTTTTTGCTTACTTTATTTGTTTGTTATTTTAAATTCAATTAATAAATTTTACGCATTTATATTTATTATTGTATATTATTATTTATTATTAGTAACATGTATTTTTATTAGGGGGAAGTCTCCAACTGGCGGACACCTAAGGTTATTTATAAATAAATCAAAAAATATTTTACGAAATGTTTGTTAAATTATGACTTATGTTAGATAACAAAGTTAGAAATCAAACTAAATTAACAAAAACGCAATCTTTGCTAAACAATAATTAATACTATCAATCAAACGTTGGTAACAAAAAATATGATTTCACAAAGTGGCACCTAGTACCGGACATTTCAGAATAACCAGCATTGAACACATATGTAGCCATCTCCACACTCTGAAATTTCTGGACATTTGTGTTTGACGAATATTCTTAGATATTGCAAAAAAAATCACTATGATCTCAGCTGGAGCATTCATCATAAGATTTTTATTCTTTGACTAGAAAATACGAAATATGGGGGTATGTAGTGACCGTTAGCACTCATACAGAACAAAATTAAATAACTAGAATAAATTACGTCAATTCTCACAAGAAATATCAATTTGTTTACTTCCGGCGCTAAAGGATGACTTAGTGTCCGGTGCTAAGGGACAAACATGTTTGTTCATTTAGTGGTACCTACTAAAATTGTTTAAAATATCTAATAATATTCTACCATTTTACGGATAACAATCAAACACTACTTTTATTTTTGAATGCCACTAAAATATAAATACATAAATACACTAGAATTACTTCCATTGATATTTATTTGACGCCGTGTTTTTGTGCCTAAAACAACAAAGGGTTGCTCCCGCCGTGGCCTTGTGCGTCACAGGTAAGTCTTGGCGCGTGATACTGCACCTGTGTGACCCCCGCGCCCCTTTCACTTGTATTTTGAATTAAAAAAATTTATTCTCGCTTAAATAATACGTGTTAAATAGAGTGTCCGGCTTTAGGTGCTGTCCAGCGTTACGGGACTTCCCCCTACTTATTACTTGTATTCATACAAAAGATCGATGTCAAGTAAATAAGGGGTCCATGGCAAAGCCCAAGGGGTCTAAGTCACAAAAGTTTGGGAACCTATGAAAAGTCGTTTTATATGATTTTCGAGCTTGGACAAGGTTTATTTGTTATAAGCTCCAACAATTGTCAGCCATGTGCATGTCCCACCTTCTTTAATATCGCTCCTCCAAAGTCCTGATGTCTTGGTGTATACTCTCGCTAATATCTCCAAAATTTTCCAAAAATCGTTCTGAATAAGAGTGCGGGTGATGAATTCAAATCAAATACCAATCTTATTATTACATCAAATATATCAGTTTTTAATTCTTTCGGTCTTCGCTTTTAACTTAGCTTTCTGCATCCATTACTTGGTAGGCAGGACATGCTGAATTGTTGATGTTCTAGGTTTATCATCTTTAGCTTGGATAGGGGTTGATGTCTGATCATAAGTAGACGTCAATATCATTAGGATTGTGTTTTATGACCATTTGCTTCAATTGCCCGAATTAATTTCATAATAATTACCACACAGAAGAAACAATCGTCGTGGTGATTCTGAGTTTTTTTTCCCAAAAACCTTTGGGAACCTATGATTCGTTGTACGAAATTTCGAATTAGCGATTTTTGATTGGATAATACTGTTGCCTGCAATTTATTTGTAGCACTGTGTGAATTTGTTATGATCGCAACAAAGCGTGCATTTCTGACCTCAGAGAAACTTTCACACGTTGAAACCATTGCATCAACTCTGCCATTACAGACAGACCTACATCCATAGCTCTGCGACCATATGCAAATGACTGATGATGTACACATTGTGATTGTAAACAGAAATTTGCACGATATACCATACCAACGGTCTCCTGTTCAACCAATCAAGTGAATAAAAAAACTTAACTATTTACTTTTTCTTATCTGAGCTACATACTTTTTACTTTACTTACATATTAGTACACATTTACTTCATGTATTTTATATTTTAATTTTCTTAATGGATACTTCTCCCGCATACTCGATCATGGAGGTGTTAGAGTAGGAGATGCTATTTGGATTTTTCTGGTCTAGAATTTTCAAAAAGTCGATTCTATTTTCTTTAATACGTCCAAAGTTTAGTTGTTCAAGAATATGTGTGCAAGAGGATTCTTCAATTTTTGAATTATTTTTGTAGATATAGCTGTTTGACGACCATACTTCTCCTCTGTTTCATTCCTCCGCGAAACTTTAAACGCGTTTTTCTAGAAACTGTCTTTTTCGATACGATACGCACTATTTCTCAACTTCTACTGAACCGATTTACCTAAAAATTTTACAGAGTTTTTGTCTGTAAAATTCCAATTTTTACTATTTTTGAAAAAAAAAAAATTTAAAAAAGTTGTAAATAAATATATATTTTTTTTAGATAGCCGCTATTTTGTAAGAAATAACAAATATTCTAACTGATTTTACGTATTTTTTACGATTTCGACATTATTGTTAATTTTTTTTCTTCAAATTATTGGGAGGGTTAAAATCATGGGTATGGCCAGGTGCCAATAATTGTTACAGGGCCACAGTACATACTTTTGTGGATGCATATGTGGATTTGAAAAATACACCATATAATCATTTCTAAGGTTGCGGTTAAATACAGAAAAAAAAAACAAATATTTGGTGAGATCTCTCTGGCTTGCTTGAATAGTGAAGCCAGAGATTTTGATGGGCCAATTTTGTTAAGAATTGGACCCTCAGTATCACAAATAAAAATTTCAATGACGTTAATTATTTCAATCCATTATTAGATTGCAGTATGCCAGAGGGTACCAGTTTCAGTGTTGGGAAATGTAAATTTATGGGAATATAGCTTTGTTTCATATTATGGAGTGTTTTTAATATTTCTTATGGCACCTGTGACAACAGCTTATTGTCTTAGTTCATTTTATATCATCTTATTTAAATTGTCATACTACGCAATCCATTTGTTAAAGTATTTAACAACACATATTGCCATGGTAGTAAATGTAATTATCATTAATTAGCGGATAAGTAGAAGTTGTATATACGCACAACATCTATATCTTTATAATAAATATTGTATATATATATATATATATATATATATATATATATATATATATATATATATATATATATATATATATAATTATGTAAGTAAGTTATAAAATAAGATTGCTCTACCGTAGCATGCAATTACAACTTTCACTGAATTGATTCAAACCGGTGGAAAAACGACAAAGATTTGCGTGGTTATGGCATTGGCATTATTTCTTTGAACAAAACATATTGATTTGAATATCTTCATGATATTCATATATTTTACTATTTATTGATTCTTCAAATAAAATTCGTAAAAATAGATACATAATACATATTGTATACGATACAAACAAAACCGGTTTTTGGCACGTTTACGTTTTCGTATTTGTTCGATTTTGTACATTGAAGTAATAGATCAATAACGATTCTATTTTTTTTAAAATTGTTTGTATGGTTTAAATCCTTAAACTTAATTATTTATAGCTATATGAAGTTTTATTATCTACTTTTATTTCTGCCTTATATCTCCGAATATTTCAGTGCATTTTCTTAAAATAAAATGCGTGGCTAGCAATTTAAAATTTACATAGTATGTAAAATACGCTTTCTGTGTAATTTTAAAAGGAATGCACTATTATTGCTCTTTTCTTATGAAAGCGAATTTATGTATTCCGTTCTATGAAAGTAGGATTACATGCTAGTTCATCGAAATTTTTATAGATTGTAAAATATATACTTTATATGCGGATTGGATCATGTAAATATATATTTTTTAATCTACTTGTATAAACGATAGAGCCTCGGTCTTGCAAACACAAGGTTTCCAGTTTAAATCCTACGTTGCAACCTTAAGCAGTTCATTAATATATTCATTTTATAGATCAAAAATGTATTTTGAAGGAAAAAATAGCCCTTGTTGGCATTGGTGCAAAAATAAACCCAAAAATACATGGTGATGTTCAAAATTACCCCCCCTTTCCCCACCAAACATTACATGTATTTTTAGTTACGAGAAAAAATTTAAATTGAAAATGTTTGGATTTAAAAAAAATTAAGCAAAAAATTAATACTCATGATATTTTATAAAAGCCCTCCCTCCCTCATGTGATATTTCGTGATTTTTTGGTAAACCCTCCCTCCCCCTAAAAACCTCACGTGATTAATGGACACCCCTTAGTATTAAGCAGTAATGACATAAATTTTCACTCTCAAATTTAAAATAGGATTTTGGTTGAAAATAGCCTCTCAGTGCAGAAATGTCAAATATTTCATACCATTATCAAATAAAAGCTAATAATTTTAGATGGAGAATGGCCAACCGCTGTTTTGCCTTATAATAACTAAAAATTAAGGAATCACATCACAGCAACTCATAGAACATGTAAAAGTTCTGATTCTTAATAAAAAATCAATAACAAAATGAAAATCACAGGAAATCTAAAAACACGATTTATGTTACGATATTGAATTGTTCATTTTATATTATCATTAAAATTATCCCGATCACATTAGAATAGGTTTGTCGACAATATTGAAGGGGGAGTGTTGTGGCAACTCGAAGTAGAAAATATGATACATAATAAGGGGGCGTCCATTAATCACGTGATCGATTTTTTTAAGGATTTTTGGATTCCTCCTCTCCCTTGGTGATACGTAGTGATATTCAAAATTCACCCCCCATCCCGTACCGAACATCAAATTATAAAGTTTTTGATTTTTTTTTTTGAAAATGTTTAGATTTTTTTTTAATAGGTGAAAAAATAAATACACGTGATATTTTACTAAATCCCCCCCACGTGATTTTTTGTAATTTTTTGTCAGACTCTCTCTCCTCCTAAAAACCTGACGTGATTAATTAATTTCTCTAATAGCTTCAACCCAACAGGTGATTGCTGTTAAGATATGAAAATAAAAAAAAACTTCTCTAATAAGTTCATTTTTCGTAAATACTTTTTAACAGTTTAAAAATGTATACCAATAATAAACTTGATTGAGAGACTGAATTCGGAGCACAGATGTGTTTTTAAGAATCGAAAATATAAATGCAAAAATGACTTTAGAAATGATTCATAAAATTACTCCATATATAGAAGGTTTGCCAGAAAATTGTATGCAATATCCAGCTTGCAAGATGCACTCGCCATGCACTTAATATTTTGTATATTATACTGCCATTAATTACTCTAAGCATTTTGAGCGTGTTCTCATACCCTGTAATGCAGTGCGTTCATTAATATTGCATAAAAGGCTTAATTTCACACATATATACACATGTATATATATATATATACATATATATATATATATATTATAATATATTATAAAGGTCTGCTTTATCCGAGTATTATATGAGCCATTGTTTGGGGCTCCGAGGGTGTTATGCATGTCATAATGCCTCGAACACAATGTTTGCTTGCATTCTGTTTCCATAATATATTGTCGAACCAGCAATACGTAATAATGCATATTATTTATTAAAGTTAAATAGATTTATATAAAATATTTATCCGTACGCAGTGATGTTTGCGCTTGGCACAAAAAATGCTGGAAAAAAATAAAATGCGCAATGCAAATTTATCATTTCAATTAAAAACTGAGGGAATCATATGGGTTTTGTTTTCCTCGGTATATATATACGAGTATATTTATATATGTATGTATTTATGTAGGTATTTGACTGTCACTGATATCTTTGTCCCAAATTGATGAAATAGTTTGCATGCTTTCATAAAACGCGGAGCATTACATATATGTGATAATCTAATCAAGCCTAATTACAATAGGAAATATTTTCACAGTTACGTCGAAACATATCCCAACGAATTCCGAAATATATTCTTATCAAAAATATATCAAATACTTTTTTAACAACATATGTTTTATAAGATTCTGAAATCCAAAGAATTTTATGCGGCATTCCTAACAAAATTATAATCTGATTTTTATAATTTTTGCTTACCTAAATCGAAGCGACAGATTGTAATAGATAGTTCAAATTTTTTTGCATTTGTAAATCAAGCATATTTTATATTTATATCCTATGATAGATTGTTTTTGTGTAAAGGAGTAATACTCACTAGGAGAACCTCAGGTTTACTTTTCTGGAACTTTGATGAAACTTTGCTTGTTGATAGAGATGATAGTCAAACTGGACAGTTTAAAATATTTTAGGCCTATGAGAAGTGGTTTAATTATAAAAATTTCATCTTGATAGCTCAGTCAGTTTGGTTTTACTTTTTGCGCTTAGATTCATTGTCAGGATAAAAATTTGTTTAGAAATTATGATCTTAATGAAATTTTTCACTGTTGATAAGTAAATTGAATAACAAATAATAAACAAAAATATTTCTACGAGAATAATAAAATCTCTTTGTCAATCAATCAATCTTTTCAATACACATCGTTTATTCCTTCATATTCATATTGATTCTATCACAATGATATATCATTTTTTTATTCTGCCCACGTAAGACATTAAATCAATTTAATCATATAAAATATTACAATACTATCACCATCAAACCGACGATTCTGTTTTTTTACGTAAATGACATCGCTGATTTCATAAAAGTTGATTATCCACTTTTTACTCTATCTTAGCACAAGTATTTTTAATTTTTCTATCTGTATTTGTACTAGCTTAGTAAATTTCTTTGGGGGCGGATTTTTGGACCCCCCCTCTCCCATGATGATTCATGGTGATATTCATAATTAACCCCATCCCCCACCAAACATCGCGTAAAATTTTTGATAATTTTTGAAAATGTCTTGATTTAAATAAAAAAATCAGGTAAACAATAAATCACGTGATACTTACTATAGTCCTCTCTACCCCACGTGACATTTTGCGATTTTTTGTCAAATCAGGGGGGGGGGTTTGACCACTAAAACAACATTGATCAAATTGTCCACTTTTTAACCAATATTAATATTGTATGTATATTTAATTCTTCTTTTTCGATTTGTACTAGCTTAGTAAATTTCTTAGTGATAAAAATACTCATTGTATTCTTATTCTTGATTATTAACTTCCCGTATGGTAAGTTATAGTAATCGCTAAAAAATCGAAAATGTCAATTTTTATATATCTTTACGTTTCAGAGGTTTCTGAATATTTTGGCATACCTTAGAAAAATGGATGTGTGTGTACGTGTGTGTGCGTGTGTGTATATGTGCTCGGATACAAATTTTCGTCGACCATTTCAGGAACACGGATGAAGCGATTTGAATAATTCAAAAAACATTCAATTCGTATTGATAAGGAGACGTGCTGATTGGCGAAAGCAGGTCTAGCCGTTCCGAAGATATGGGGCAAAAAGTGCCAAAAACGGTAACTCAGTTTTTAAGAGAACGGAGCATCCGATTTGAATAATTCGAAAAACATTTTACTTGTATTAACAAGATGAAGAACTGATCAAATTTTTATGAAGGCCGGTCTAGCGGTTTCGGAGATGTAGTAAAAAAAGTAAAAAAAAAATGCCATCTGGCGGTTAAAAATGATCATTAGACATATGCACATCAAATTATCAGATATTTTATAGAGATTTTAACAATAAGTATAAATTTTGTTTACATTTCTATGGGTTTCGTACCAATGTTCATCCATTAGACGGCGACGCGGCGCTCACGCGCTTCGATATTTCGTCTCTATGCAGTTAAAGCAGTACGATTGCTTTGAAAAAAAGTTCCGAATTTCCAAAATACACTTTTCTTCAAAAAGTCTTTTTTTTCAAAAAAGTGAATTTTTGTCAAAAATTTATAGTTTCTCAAAAATCTAATATTTAAGAGTAAATGGTAATCTCTTAAAAAAAATTTTAGGTATGGGAAGTTCCAGCAATTTGCCTTAAGGCACGATGCCATGCGCCCTACTAGTTTACTATAAATTGTTTTATTGCTAATTCATAAATTTAGAGCTTAGGCATGTTTCGTGGTATAGTGTGGAATAACAACACCTTCTTCTGAGTTTAGTACTCATCTGGCCAGCCTGATATTGGGCAGTAGTAGTAAGATTATCCATCTTGTTCACAAAGTGATTTAAGTCTTGTTATAGCGTTATTATCGTTTACTCATGGATTGCTTAGATAAATAATCAACTAAATATCGAATCTATCCTTTCCGAAGGGAGTCCGCCGCCTAGCCAGGCCGCCAACTCCACTCGTTTCTCGGTTGTCGGTTGTCCAGTGTTCGCTGACCTCTTGGCCTAATGTTAAGCCGAGCGTCGCGACATTCCTTCTTGACTCGACCAGCATATTTAACATCCGGTATTCAGATCATTGTCATACAATGGCATGGTCGGGCTCGATGCCCGCATTATGTATTCTAGCCAGATCCTGGCCGGATTCGTGTGTTTTCAGACGTTAAAATTATTTTAATTATACACACAACACATGGGCATCGTTTGTACTACGCGTAGATTAAATGTATTTAAAAACCGTGAGGTGTGGGGTGCTTCTAGGATTTGCAATCGAAATGTTTACATTGTACCTAGAATTGACACCTAATATTTGTTCATAATATTAACAGCAATCAGATCTTAATAGGTCTATAAGCTTGTTGTGACTATTTTTTATTAGGTCCTTTTAACATGGGTATTCTGGTCTAGAGGCATGTATTTCGTGCGATTTTTGAAAAGCCTAAAAACAGGCAAACTATATATATTTTTCACAAGTTATGGGAATGAAAAAAAACCTGAAAATAGTTATTAAGGTTTAATTCTAGAAAGTGGTGAGGTCGGCGGTCTCCAAAAAATGGCATCTGACCATATACCCATGATTTTAGCCCTCTAAATAATCTGAAGAAAAAATATAAATTTCATTAATCTAGAACAGGGTTTCTTAAACCTTTGTCCTTTGCGATCCCATTTACGATTGCGAATTTCTTGGCGACCCCATTTATGATGGCATGATTCTTGACGATCCCACACATATAAAAAAATAAATTAATATTTTTAAAAGATGTATTGATTTGGTAACAATATATTGTTACATAAAATCTCGCGTTTTTTATATACATATGAAAATATAAAGTTTAAGAATTTGTTAAGAATATACAAAAATCAAGACGTGATGTTATAAAATGATATAAATATTAGACATTAAAACCTCTCGCGACCTCAGAATTTTTCTAAGCAACCCCATTTGGGATCGCGACCCACAGTTTAAGAAGCCTTGATCCAGATTAATATCCTAATCGTATGAACTACGAGCAATGTTCAAATAAATGATTTTTTTTACAAAATAGTGTCTGAAAAGAATTTTTTTTACAATTTTCTTTTGATATTCTCAATTTTTGCAAAATAGTAAATAGTCTATAAAGATGTGTTTGTAAAAATGTTAAGGTAATCTCGGTGTAGAAGTCAAGAAATCGTAGGTATCGTATTGCAAAAGACAATTGGCAGAAGAAGAAAACAGAGGAGGATTATTGTGATCAAACATCTACATGTCTCAAAATAATTTATATTTTCAAAAGTCCTCTAATACACGTGCTCTTGAATAGTTAAACTTTGAAAATATCCAAAATAACAATACAGATTTTTTAAAAATTCTAGACCCCTTTAATTTCATTAGTGTTTCAGTAGTATTTTTTTAAGACAGAAATGTTGGCAGAATAATGTATATTTCTGTCTGCAATATGTTTGTATACATATTTGAATTTTTAACGAAGTAGTAAAATGAAAAACAAATCAAGTTAAATAGAGAATATTTCTTGCAGTTGAGATTCTTCAAGTTGACATCTTTAACATATACATAGCTTGTGTTGATCCTTTTACAGATACTTATTCACTTCAAAAACATTATATTTTATTAAAAAAAAAATTGTTACAGTTCAAAAATATTATAGATGATATATTTTCTCTAGTTTCTATTATCGCCTGTTAGTTTCTTATTTCTCCAATTTGTTAAATCTTGTCAGATTTGGATTAAAAGTATCATAATGTATAGGTAGAACATTCAGAAGCATCCTATTTTAGAGCAAATCATCTTAAAAATTTTGTGGCTTGTAACTTTGGAAAATTGGCCTTTTCTTTGGCACTGCAAGAGATAGATATGCAGGATTCATAACAAGATCATAAGAATGTTGAATAATATCTAAAATAACTAGTGGTGGATGGCATCATGCTTTAAGGCAAATTGTTGGAACTTCCCGTACCAAAAATTAAAATCGTTGAAAAAGCTTTTAATTTTTTTTGAAAAATTTGAAAAAATGAGATTTTTGAGATTTTTGTATTTTTTTTGCAATTACTATAACTTAACCTACAGGAAGTTAAAAAGTTGAAAAATGCAATTTAATAGTTCAATAAAACTCTCAATCTATAACATGTGAACAAATCAATAAAAAAAAAAATTACCACAACCAATATCATTAAATTGCATATATTTCTTTTACTAAACGTATGATAATAAATAACGCTCATTATACTGTTGTTAGCATTTTGTAATTTAAACATTTTATTTTAACTACCTACATATTTTTGCTCGAACAAAAACCAGTTGTGTACTTAATATAGAGAGTGCTTCTGCAATTTCACTAATTACTACATGCTTTATATTATCTGGCTTAATGAATTGGTCGGATATGAGACTGTTTTTAAATACATACTGCATTTTGTATTTGTTTTTGCATATACATAATATTTCGCCTGTGTTCTATATATTTTTTCATAATATATACTTAAATTGTTTAAAATTTTCAAAAGAAGCAAATTTTTCAATAACGTCAATTTTTTTTTTCAAAAATCTTAAACTTTCTCAAAAAGCTAATTATTTCAAAGTGGGTACGGGAAGTTTCAGCAATTTGCCTTAAGGCACGATGCCATGCACCACTAATTCCTTTATCTAATTTAAAAATTTCCATATCGTTCCATTTTCTATTTTCTTTATTTATCTCTTACCATGTAATTCTAGTCATCCGGAATTTTCATTTTTTACCAATGTGTTCATCTCGGATAAGATCACGTTCTCTCCCATAAATATTATCAGATTCATGATGTAATAACTGGATCTCGGAGAAACGTGGCCCTTCAATTCGAGGATTTACATCGACTATAATGTCAAAGTCATGAAATAAAAGTTGGCCCATAAAAAGCTTCAGCGAACATGAATGTTAACATCCTTTAAATCTATTTTGCAGACACGTGTTACTAGGGCTGTCAAGGGTAATGATTTTATTTAAAAACAATATATAGCTTTCAGATATGGTTTTTTAACAACAATCAATACTTATTATTATTTCTATAGGCTTTGTGATGATACTTCTCCTCAATGTCGCTTTTGTCCAAAGGTAATCCAATATCTAAACTAAATTCCAAGTTTTAACCTAATATAGAATTGTTTTGGTAATCGTTACCATATTAAGTTGTATTATTTTTTACTTCAGTAGGATTTTTTATTCTCATCGTTCTCTGTATACTTTTGCTAATCACTTTGACTTTCATAAAGAATAATTCTAAATGTATCCATTTATATTCAATGCCAAATTTTGATACAAAACAATAAATTTGTCTAGTAAACGACCAATTTTGCAACTTTAAGGAGTACGACTTTCTAATTTACTACCACTATATATACGAAAATTAGTCAAAATTTTAAAGGTCCAATGTTTTTACAATATTTCTATTTTGATCTCACTCAGACAATATTTTGTATATAAATTACATTTAATACAAAAGTTTTTATTTTCTTATTTAACCTAATTTTCTGGTTCAAAATTATTTAAACGATTACTTTTCAAAATTTCCAATATTTTCCAAGATTTTGTGTCATTAGAATTTTATAAATTTCACACTGCAGATAATTCAAGGATATCTTATTTTTATCAATTTCAAATCATTTATCAAACGACCTGCACAATTACTGCTAATTGGCACGTCTCCCCATCAATAGACATTGAATGTTTTTTGAATGATTTAAATCGATTAATCCATGCTCCTCCAAATCGTCAATAAACTAGTCGGGCGCATGGCATATAGCCTTAAGGAAAATTGCTGGAACTTTCCGTACTAAATATTATTTTTTTAAAAACGATTAACATTTTTGAAAAAAATTTACTTCGAAAAAAACTGGATTTTTGAGAAACTATGAATTTGACAAAAAATTACTTTTTTTGAAAAAAATTTTTTTTTTGAAAAAAAAATGTTTTCTTTTTTCGACATTTTTTGGAAATTCTGAACTTTTTTTCAAAGCAATCGTACTGCTTTAACTGCATAGACAAAATGTCATAGCGCGTAAGCGCCGCGTCGCCGTCTAACGGATAAACACTGGTACGGAACCCATAGGAATGTAAACAAAATTTCAACAACAAATCAAAATACAAAAAAATTCAAAATAGAAAAAATAAAATTTTTCAAAAGTCAATTTTTTTCAAAAATTTCAAAATTTCTCAAAAATCGAATTTTTTCAAAGTTTTACAAAGTTCTTTTTAATAATTTAGTTTTCGATACGGGAAGTTCTAGCAATTTACCTCAAAGCACGATGCCATGCATCACTAGTTGTATAATAACTTTATAAATTTTTTATACATGAGTCTTTTTCTCCAGCCCTATGTACCAGACTCTGCGTTAGTTTACAGCTTTCATTTGCATACTCGGATTGATAACAAATTATATTTTCACGAAGCGAAATTCCCGAAGTTATCACATAATTCTAGGAATAGAATGCATCGGATTTTCATTAAAAAAAAAAATTACGACGCCTAGGCTGTCGCATGCACGCTTCGACTTTTAAATAAAATTTATTCTCTGTTTATTTTATGGCTGTTTTCGAAATATTTGCTTTGTGTAGTCGGGAATTATGAATGGATAATGAAATATTTTTTTAATTGTGTTGGGGCTCGTTTGTGGTCTAGTGGTTAGAGCTATGGACTTTGGACCATAAGTTCTTAGTTAGACAACTTCAAGCAGTAGTAGTGATATCGGTTTTCACTTGAAAGTATAGATAGCAATACATTTCTAAGTAAAAATATCCCGAGTAGTAATCAAAAAATCATTAGTATTACAGAAAATGTAATAATAAAATTATCACAGAGATAGGTCAACCGTTTGACTTGTCATCTATAAACCTACGCCATTGAAGAAGTCAACACAACAGATTATAGGGTTCATTCAAGTTCTGATTGCTGTTAATAATAATTTAAAAAGTTTTCCCATAGCCTAATAATATTGATGAAAATTTATTACATTGAGTTTATAAACTTGTTTGAATAGTTTGGAAATTTTTTTAATAAGTTGCGAAATAATTTCAAGACGCATATTTTACAAATAATTTCTCAAGTGTATTTCTCACGCCTTTAGATAAGTCTTTATCTATTGCAAGATTTAACGCTCGACTAAAATATAATTTAATTCATATTAATTATGAAGATGAACAATCAATCGTTTGTTGAGATTATTAGTTATTTTCCTTTCCTAGGATTTAATACTATTGACAAATTAATTGAATTGCTTTCAGAATAGCATTCAACAAGCGCTTTGTTGTCTCTAAATACAGAGGACTCTTTTTTTAATTCGAAGTATAAAGAAAAGCTTACAAAAAATAAGTTAACATTTTTTCGACGTACTGAGAAATTAAAAATTAAAATATTTTTATTTAACACGTTAATTGCCACGATAATATCAGATTTCTTCTTATATCGGCTATGGTAACTTTGTTAGATAATTGAAATTGATGTTAAAAATGTATCAAAAAATTTGTTTGCTAAAATTTATGGAAAACACTATTTTTTGTCATACATATATGGCTATATATTAAAACTTTTCTCGATATATTGCAGTCGCATATGTCAGACATATATGACAGACATGGAAATTAACCCGACGAGATAACAAAAAATCAATCTATTGTGATAGAGAAATAGCCCAACTATTTCTAAAAAGCCACATTATTAGGAAAAATCATCACACAGGTTATGGGACGCTCTGATCGCTGTCCAAATGATAGTGTTCAAGTTATAAATAAATTTATACTAACACAATAACTACAATATTAATACCAGAACAACTGATGCTTAATATATAATCAAGAAGCTTAATGACATCTTTCAAAATTTCTATATAGGTATTTAACTACAATCATAATTGATATATTTCATTTTATTATTGAGGATGGTAATTGGTACCAGAACCAATTATCATTTATTATTTCTTTAAGTCCATGTATTGATTATATTAACCTGAATTCAGTCTTATAATGCTAAGGCAATTACTGTAAATACATGTCACCATATAAAATAGTTGTACGTACCTACTCATTTCCATAATCGTTCTGGTAAGTTACTGCATTTTATACATAACATTAAATTATAGATGTTGATTACTGAAATAGACTTGGAATATTATTTGCGATCAGGCACAAGTAGCTTGATGAAGTAGAAAAACGTATTTTACAGAAAAGGAATTCATTGAAACCTCATTTAGGCGTTTTCTTTGGGACTAGACTGGCGTCTTATTCGAGAAACGAGATTGTTTTTTTGGATGGTTGTTTTGATTGATTGCCTTATCAAGGACCAATTGTAAAATACTTTATTGATAACTGTATACATTTATTTTATAATTAATTATAATTTATAATAGTATTTACAATAATTTTAATATGTTTTTGATAACGTATTGATTGATTTGATTTTTTGTATGAATTTATCGATTGATGATTTTTTGTTTATATATCAATATAACCGCATGCTTTGATTGGCGCGAACAGAGATAAAGACAATATGTGTTACAAGCGTAAGACGTATTATGCGAGAAATCGTCTTGCCGGGGTTCTACTGTAGTTAGCATCCGCAGTTGGTCCACTGAGTTTGTTATATTTTTTATACATATTTTATTCAGTGTATTAATTTTTTAGCTTCATACATTATTTTTGTACATTTTGCACAAGGTTGTATTATGAAATTTTAGATATTGATTTTACATCCTACGTTATATATTCTATTCACTTAGCTTTATATATTGAAGTTCAATCATGTTGGTTCTTACATATTTTTATTTAGTTCACTACATGCTATTATATTTACTTTCATATTCTGCGATCAAATTTCATTACAAAGATTTGTGCATATATATGTATGTTTGGTATATTCCAGGTATAACTTCTTGAGTATTGGTTCAACAATTACAATTAACATACATTCATTGACTGCTTGTATTTTTTTTACTTTTTTGCTGGCGATACAATCTCATTCCTTGAGCAGCTGTAATATATAATATCTATAAAAATATTTTCCATTTTAATAACTTCAAACATTTATAGAAACTACGAATAATATAGAAATTACTTCAATAAACTTACGTTCCTCACACGGCACAAATGTTTCATTTGTTTTATTATTTTCATTATAATTACGGGGGCAGGGTAAAATATTCTTTTGATTCAGGCATTTTTTATTAAATCAAGATTTGTATTACGATGTAACCTTAAAATCTAATGACGCATAAAAAATTGCTACGGCCATAGTTTTACTAAATGAGTATCTCATTTTTGGGGATACCAAATTTTATGGATTTATGGATCTTAGCATATCGTGTATGTCCGTATCTCTGTCAATTAATAATTTAATAAATATATAAATATGAAACACAGCTTTTGTACATGCGAACGATACTGATCTTGAATAAATTTATGCTAAAACGTTTTACAGCGGTACAAGTGAACGGGTCGCCAGTATAAAAAGAAACAACTCGAATAAATCACACATTACGCGTGTGCATGTTGATTCTGAGGGCTTTTAGGCGACAAGCTGGTGTAAAAAATACTAATATTACTTAAAACTTAAAGAACTTTGATTCACCAAAAAATTTGATGTGCTGATATTATGGTTTGTTTATCCTTGATCTATTTGACGCTCCAATACGAACTAAGTCACAGTGTATACTAAAGATGGGCTTATCATATCCGAAGCCGGATCGACTCGGATTTGACTCCGCTTCAGGGAGGAGTTATATCCGCTTAACAACTCCACGACTCCGACAACTTTGAAACCGAAATACTCGACACAAATGTGTTCTATAGTGCGTTGTTTATGCAATCTAAATTGTTACCATTTAATTTTTTAAAATGAAAATTTATGAATAAAATAAAATTAAAAAAGATCAATAAAATAATTTTTTTTAAAAATTCACAATTAAATGACAAGTTGTAAAATTTTTCGGTTGACCACATGATCGAGTCAATGATTCATAATTTTAACAGTGTTGACCAAAGTAAAAACGCAAAACATGTGAATCAAATTCAATTTATTTTCTTTTGATGAGAAAATAATTGATTTTTTGGATTAATTTTATATAAAAATAATATAGTAAACTTTGTAATGAAAGCAGAACATTTATCATAAAATATTTTCACCAAATAATAATACTTCTGCTTTCTAAATTTTTCTATTTGAGAATTAATATTATACCGGGTAGTTCGATTAGCATATTATTACTTTTACACAATTATATAATTGTGTAAAAGTAAAAATTTAATACTATATATTTTTGCTGCTTAAATACTATTGGCGTCACTGATATATTTCGCACTCTAAAATATTGTTATTTCAGGCTATGGAAAAACCAGATTAAATATATTTTGGTTCGTGTATTTTTCGGTATGTATATATTCCTGCTTGCCGCCATTCACGGGCAAAGATTGTCGTAGTTAGAAATATGACCCCTTACTATACAATAAATTATATATTTAAGCTATTCACACTTGAACACAATTTCATTGTTCTGTATCTTTGAAGTAATATTTTTGTATTTTTTGGCAAAAACCGTATACCTAAAAGATCATAAAACTGCCTGTGAGACGAGAAAGCGATAGCTTCCTTCCCAAAGAAAAAACGCAGTAACAGATTTAGTATCAGTTTAGGAAAGTCGGATATGACAAATCCTGTGAGACAACTCCACTCGGATTCACTCCGAGGGAGGAGTTGTATCGGAGTGATAACTCCGGAGTGAGTTACCCATTTCTAGTGTATACAAACTGCCGATTGATATGCTAGACTCACTTTGTCCCCTCAGAGGGACAACCGAGTGGAAAGGGTTGTTATCCGATCATAATGTTATCTTCTTCTGCTATAGGATTGAGCGGGGCTTAAAGATTCTTGGGTAAAAAGGACCAATACTGATATCTCAAAAACAAGTAAAGTTGAGAAATTTTCAACACCAATATTTGAAAGTAGAGAGAACAAGATGACTGAGCTATTTCCGCTACTATCGCTTCACATTTGCTATGAAGATTAAAATGTTGATCACTTAAGGGGGTATTCTACTGTAGAAGCATGAATTTTGCCCGGTTTTTGAAGCGCTGTATAAAGGAAACAAATAATATTTTTACTATTGATTTTTTTATCATTTGTTTATTGATATTTTATTATTACATAAAAAAATTATTAAAGAAAAAAAATTAGAATTCACAAAGTTATGAGCAGTCAAAGTGGGAGCTCAAAAAAAAAGAGGGTGTCCTGGCGTGCATGATTCCAACCCTCCTGGTGATCCGAAACATAAAAAATAGATGGATTCTTAATTATTATAGATGTCGCTATCGTATGAACCTTGGATAAGCAAAAAAAAAAATTTTTGTTTGAATGGCGGCAGTTTGAAAAAAAAAATTTCTTTTTCATGTTTTTTTTAACAATTCCGAATTTTTTAAAAATACTAAATGAAAAGTTATAGTTTTGGTTTACTTCTTCAAATTTGAAGTAAATCGGTTCATTAGAACTCGAGATATCCTTACCGCCAGCTCGAAAAAAGTAGTTCCGAGAAAAACGCGTTCAAAGTTTTGAGACTCGGTCGGACCCGAACCGAGACCACGTCACTAAAGCGGCTATAACTCAGGAAATAATAGTAATTTTGAAAAATCCTTTTAATGACATATTTTTGAATAACTAAACTTTGAAAATATGAAAAAAAAATTTTTTCGATTTTTTCAAAATTCTACAGTAGAATACCCCCTTAAGAGTGATTTCTTACAAATCGTTTATGAAACAAGTATCGATTATAATTTCGGTTAGCAACATGGACATCCCCATCCATTGAAGACATCTCAAGAAAATATTACAAAAAACCCATCCGTCGATCGTATACCCATCTAGCCATGTGTCTATTATATTTATTGTGCGGAGAGCGCTTCTGAGCTCTCGGATCGGTCCGACGCGGCGTCTCCTGATTTGGGTTACACAGTTGTTAGATTTGAAATATCGCACTAGGAGTTCCTTTTCGGGCGACATGCCCGGAATACAGATATCCGTTCTGGAAGTACGTGGCCGTTTTGTGTGTAAATATAGATCCCTCACTGCGACACGCCAGAGGCGGTTCAACAATGCCATCACAAACAATCCACAGCGACGGCAATCACCGACTTACGAAACTCTCGACGGTGGTGACGGTGTATAATAATATTTCACGTTTGCGCTAACATAATGACGTTTTCGGCAGAATCAACGAGGGTTATGAACAATATTGTTTTTGTGCAGAAAGAGAGAGATGGTGCAAATAATATTTCTAAAACCACGGAAACGTAGTAGGTGATAATTACTGACTTTGCGGTATATTGGAATGAAGCAATTCAATGCCACCATAGGTTACGGTTTTTTATTGTCCTTGACAACATTCACCGCCAATCTCAATCTAATTTAGTTATTATGCCTTAAACAAATAGTTTTTTTTATTTCAGTTTTACAAATAGATTACCTTGCTTACTGCACATTTCTAGTACTATTTTTCTCCAAAATATTCTTCGATCGATGCAATACTAACTTCTATTGCATGCCACTTACTAAATTTCACATTTAGGATAAAAACAACAACCAGAACTATCACATGTTTCATAAGCTGTATTGAACACTCCTTATTACTAACAAATGGACCCTCAGGTTTACTCTTCTAATATTTTTATAAAACTTCGCATAATGATAGATAGATTGATAGTCAAACCGAATCCCACAAAATATTATAGGCCTATGAGAATTGGTTTAATAATAAAAATTAATTGAACTTGCGAAAAATATGCTACGCGCTATATCTATGCGAATAACGTTGTAAGAACGACATTATTAGTAGGCAATCCATTGATATGATTTTGTTTTTAATACTTGAACGCTATTAGAAGACAACCTCTCGAATGCTTTCAAATTGGGATACTGCAGCAATGCCCTTAACATATTGATATCTGTATTTTCAAGTAAAAACTAAGTAGTAAGGTTATTACTGCTTGTCATCTAGCTCTAACTACTAATCCAACGGGAAGCCAATCTTCACATGTATGAATATGTCATATATTTATGACCGATTCTGCCGCATAACAGAAAAATGTTATGGCAAGGCTATGTTACGCTTCAACTTTCAAGCATTATGCTACAGAATCATACTGAATACTGTCAAAATGTCATGTATTTGCTGTGCATTCAGGCGTTTTATACATATACTGCAACGTCACTCGTATGTTATGAAGCTGGGTCAAAAAGACCCTGTTATGTAACATCGTTTTTTTTGATATTTGTGTGGTTTTTAGGTTAGGTTTTCTATCTGACAACCTGAGAAATGCGCCGGAATGCACAGCAACTACATGGCTTTTTCAATATTTAGTACGTAAAGTTCTTTATAACATAGCCTTGCCATAACATTGGTCTGTTATGCGACAGAATTGATCCATAAATAATCGTTAATAAATTTTGTGGTATATTAGTATTAATTGACACTGAAGTGTAATTTTTGTCATTAATATACATATTCAGCAAGTTTTCCACTGATAGAGATACTTTTTTTATCTTGATGAAAGTATTAGATTCAACATTGATGATCTTTTAAAATTAGTTACTTTGTCTTGAAAATTGTCATTATTTCTTGCATTTGACACTAAAGTGAACATTTCTTTTTTGTTTTATATATATTGAGCAAATCTCACACTGATCGAGATATTTTATTTCATTATCATTTTGCTGTTTTTTCACCTTTTTGATGATTTCAGCCATAATTATTTTTTGATAAACCACTGTTGGCTTAAAACTACCAAATCGACGACAAAGATTTAATAGGTCATATATAAAAATATTTGTATTTACATTTACGTTTCAATCTCGAATGGATACACTTGTATGTAATATGGATGTGTGGTTACATATGTGTAACACGTTTTCGAGAAGCCAATCGATTTGGATGTTATTCGATTTGTATCGACACTGTAAGGAAGTTAATGGTTTTGGGAAAACTCCATTTATTGGTGAATTTTAGATGCTAAAAATAACACATTAATAAACCCAATTTCGGGTAAAATAATTATGCTAGACTTACCTAGCTTAACTATATAGTACTCAAAGTGGAAATGTAAGGTAACAAATGAAGAAGTGTTGAAAAGAATGGGCGATAAAAGAACTACTGAGCAAGATCCTGAAAAGAAAACTAAATCGGACCAATTCTGCAAAAAAAGTGCCTTCTACATGATGTCGAAGGTACAATGAGTCTAAAGGGTTTGGGAAGAAGAAGAATGCATATAAGTGAGAGAATACAGGGAGCTCAAAGCCGAAGCACAGGACCAAGGAGCATGGAAGAAGTTTAGGAAGAAAAATATGTAAAAGTGGATAATAGTAACAAAATGGCAATGGAATTAATAGTCTAGAGGGGGATAAAGGAATCAATGATTTGTGATGCTCTCACACCATGGACCTGCCTTCGGGCATAGTATAAGAAGAGAAAATACAGAGAACTAAAAGACGAAGCACAGGACCAGGAAGCATGGAAGCAGAAGTTTGGAAAGGCAAATGCATAAAAGTGAATAATAGTAATAAAATCACAATGGGAATAATACACAGGGGAGGAGAAGGGAATTATTGATTTGTGATTCTCTCACACCTTGGACCTGCCTTCGGGCATAGTATAAGAATAGAAAATACGGAAAACTAAAAGACGAAGCACAGGACCAGGAAGCATAGAAGCAGAAGTTTGAAAAAGAAAATGCATAAATGTGTATATTAGTAATAAACTGACAATGGGATTAATAGTCTAGAGGAGGGTAAAGGAATCAATGATTTGTGGTGCTCTCACACCATGGACCTGTCTTCGGGCATAGCTTAAAGTGCACCAGTACTTAAAGTACACCATAAATGTGCCATATACTCCAATTTCACTACATACTATTCAAACATTTATTGCAATAATTTAATGTTGATATTTATTATATTCTTTATAAAATAATCAAACTATCGCCACAATTTTAAAAGTTCTTTTACATCATACGATGAATAAATATTTAAAGTGATAATATACGTTATCGCTTCAAAGTCAGATTTATAAACGAACTATCGGTAAACATTGTCTTGTCGTATAGCAAAGTTATCATCAAATATTATTATAACAACGCTGGAATGGAAAATGTTTTTATATTAAATTGTCCTGTGTCTCGTGTCTCGTTCTGTGACTTGGGGGCATATGAGTTCGAACGCTGGCGAAAATCATCTCCCAGAATCGAGTAGCTGGGAATTAAATTATTTCCTTTTTGCTTTCTTCACTATTCCCCGGTATCATCCTTTTGTTCCACGTCCACCGCTCTCGTGTTGTATTTGTCGCCACGGCGCAGAATCATCGACATAACTGCAAATTGCCGTTTCGAGTGCAATATTCTAGTCTAGGGGAGGCCGGGGGTAATAGATAGCTAATTGTTATTTGATATTTGTTATTTAATTATTAGGTCTTATTATTATTATTATATATATTTTCGTACTTCATTATTCATTAATTATTTCATTTACGAACTTCCTGAAGAAGTTTGATTTTGCCAGAAAATCCGTTTTAGTAACTTAGTTTTTTTACACTTTAAGTCTTTCTGAATCACTTTAAGACCAAAATTGTATTATGTGTTGTATATGTGAACCGATTTTTGCCCACAAAAAGCTATTTTATTTCAGATCATATTTGAGATCTATGATCTCAAGTGAAAATGTGATATCGGGACTAGATCCGGGACTAGAGTTTGGGCTTCAATATAATTGGCAGAAATGTGCAAAATTTTTCGTTCATGTTTTAAACATTTTCAAGTCATTCTGAGTTACATCAAGACCAAAATTGTATTACTCACAAAAAGCCATTTTCACTTGATCATATTTGAGATTCATGATCTCAAGGGAAAGTTCGATATCATACTGCTTGATACCGAGCTGATAGAGGTTGAAACCGAAACCAGGACTAGGGTTTGGGCTGCAATATAATTAGCAGAAAAGTGCAAAAATTTTCGTCTATATTTCAACCAAAGTTTCTGAACCACTTTTCAAAAAACTCGAATAATTTAACTGTTTAAAATGAATTAGTTGGGAAACGTGCTGATTAGACCTTGTCAAAGATCGTTCGCGTCGTTTTCTTTTATTCATTTTTTTTTACAAAAATGTGCAATTTTTTTGTTGTTTTGACATCATCAATCAACCAAAATTCTGAACCACTTTTCGAAACCCTTGAAAAATTTAAAAACTGTTGAAAAGGAATTAGTTAAGAAACATGCTGATTAGACTTTTGCAAGATCGTTCGTGTCGTTTTTTTTGTTCAATTTTTTTTTACGTTTTTGATCAAAATTTTTGATGATAGATCATGATCTTGAAAAAGATACTTGTATTTTACGAGTCTGTGATAAGTGGTTTAATTTAAAAACATTCAAATTTGGCTAAACTGTCAGCGCTTTAGATTTTTTTATTATACAATAATTATTATACATATCCTAAAAAGACAATAAGTAAAATTGTAGGATTCGAAATGCCTTTTAAAAATACAAAATCTTATACCGTAAGAGATTTTGAGATTTGCAGAGATGTAAAATAAATTGTTTTTTCAACCTGGCCTTGGCAGTGTTCTGAAGGAGTTGTCTGGCAAGAGAGTTTTGGTCATCTTCGAGGTGGCTTTTGTACTTTTTCGAGTGACTCCAATTTGGAACGCACTTGACGCATTCAAAATTTTTTTGGTTAACAGTAATATCTTTGAATTGGTAAGCTTTTTTGCAGACAAAATTTGATCTTTCATCGACGATTACTAAAAACGGCTGCACCGATATTATGATTGTATGAACTTTACATACAAATTTGTTCTAAAGATTGACAATTGCCATGTGGTTGCTATGCAGTCAGGCGATTTTTCCGGGTTGTCAGATAGAAAACATGTCTTAGAAACCGCACAAATGTCATAAAAACGATCTTAGATAACAGGGTCTTTCTGACTCAGGTTCATAACATACGAGTGACGTTGCAGTTTATGTGTGAAACGCCTGAATGCACAGCAAATATACGACGTTTTGGCAGTATTTAGTATGATTCAGTAGCGTAATGTATGGAAGTTAGAGCGTAACATGGCCTTGCCATAACATTTGTCTGTTATGCGAAGAATCGGTTCCTAAGAATAGTTCCGATTGCTTTGCGTTCATAAAAATTTCGATGAATCTTCGATGTTAACTATTATTTCACTCAGTATTGTGCAATTTGTGTGATTGATTTCAATTCAAAACCGATCGATTTCATCCGGTCTCCTCTATGGACAGCACTAATTGAGTGAGCGCTCAGCTTGACATTGACAAAGCTTGTAATTCTATTGCGAGTTACGGGTATCATAAAATTGCAAGCGTTTTATTATCTCCGCGGATTTATTATCTCAAACTGCATGTACCGTGGTTGGAAGATTTAATAGAGACTTAGGCAATATTATAGGAATTATCCAAAATTTAAATCTTTTGTTGTGTAAAAAAAGGATAGAAATCTAAAGAGTTGTGAAAAAATAATTGCTAATCAACATATCTGATCAAGCCTAAAACCAAGATCTCAAAAACAAGATGAATTAATAATACAATTAGTGCAAAAATGGAAAATTATATAAATATATATATATATATATATATATATATATATATATATATATATATATGATAAATAAATCAAATATATATATTATATATATATATATATATATATATATATATATATATATTTGATTTATTTATCATAGCCAACTATACAAAGTACTTTATTCAGCTATATTTTGTTAGAAGTATATATTATTCGTTATTATAGTATATATATTATTATTCGTTTGGATGACGACTTAGACGAGCTTTGTATCTGGAGCAGTAAAGACTAATTTTTTCTTCTATAGTTGGAACTTTGAGATCTTGTTGTATCAACCAATTTGGCACATATTCTGGAGCGTTCACGATTTCTTTCAAAATTTTATTTTGGAACCTTTGTAGAATAGTTATGCTCGATTTACTGGCCGCACCCCATAGTTGTAGGCCGTAGGACCATATTGGTTTAATAATTGTCTTGTATATTAGGAGTTTATTTTTTATTGTGCCTTGTGATTTCCAGCCTATTAACCAATTAAGTTGCCTACGTGTTAATTCAAGCTGCTGGCGCTTCTTTAGAATATGTTCATGCCAGGTTAGTCTTCTATCTAAATGTATTTATTGAGAGTCGTATTTTTCTAATCACAATTACCTTGGCACTGAGTAATTTTTATTACAAACAATTTTATTCTTCTAACACTATTTTAGGAGTCATGTCATCAATCGTTAAGCCCAAAATTATGATGGCTCATTTTATGTGACGGTAATAAAAAATATAACGAATTTCGAATATCACTTAGCATTAATGATTACATGACTATCAGCAATTATTCTGGTTATATAAATACATTTAGTGATCTTCTACTGGATGTTTGATAAGGTCTTACCAAATGGAAGCTTTTAGCAAACACACCCTGTACAAAGCTTTCATGTTATATGCATCTGATATTCGATGCAAGTAATATCAGATTCATCCTGGACGGATATCACATCGGCTTTGTCACATCCATAATACCGTATTGTCACCAGGATTGAAATTAAGAGCGGTTAATAGTGATTTTGCGGTTTGAATATTATTTAGAGATTGATGCTGAAATGGTTTGAACTAATATATAAACCATTGAATTGATTACCTGGACTGTAGATTAATATATTTGCGTTTGAATATCTTCGATCTTTTGGGACAACTCCCAAAATAGATTTACGTGTGTAGTATGGATATGTGGTTACATATGTATAACACGTTTTCGAGAAACCAATCGATTTGAATTCTATTCGATTTGTATTGATACTGGGAAGTTAATGGCTTTGGGAAAACTCCATTCATTGCTGAATTTTTGAACCTAAAAATAACGCGTTATCAGACCCAATTCATGATAAAATAATTGACACGCTTAGTGTATTATAGTACTCACAGCTCTAATGGAAAGTACCTGCAAGATATATTAGGTATTAGGTTTAGTATTGAATTATCAGAATGTGCTCAGTATAATCCTATTGATAGTCATCTTATGACCACATGTAAGATTCATCATGCACGAAATTAGCATCAGCTTTGTTACGTCCATAATACCAATTCGGTTAGGACTTACATTAGTGCGGTTAATGCTTGTTTGAGGGTTTGATTATTATTTAGGAATTGATATTGAAATAGACCAATTTAACCTTTGATGGTAATAGTTTTGATGATGATTAATATGTATGTTGATTGGTGGTTTGTGCTGGACATTGTAGTCATCCTTTTGATCTGTAAGTCGACCGAGACATATTTTGTACAAAGGATTAAATTGCATATTAAACTATGAATGGGAATTGGTTTTCTTAACATCGTTAATATTCGTTTATTGCCAATTTATTTTAAAAGAAATTATTTATCCATAGTTGATACATTTGCAATGATAATTTTTATGAGTATGTGAAGAAATGTGTTGAGTTTGCTTAACTAAACCATTATAAATATATTACAATTCTAATAAATAATAATAAAATAATAATTCTAATGAATAAAATAGTCATCCAATGAAAATCATTTTTACAACAATTAGAAAAAAATCATAACATGAAAATTATTATCTAAATTGTACTAAATATATTTAACTTTCCGTAGGGTAAGTTATAGTAATCGCAAAAAATTGAAAATGAAAATTTTTGCATGTCTTTACTTTTTAAAGATTTCTGAACAGTTTGGCATTCCATAGAAAAAAAATGATGTATGTGTGTGTATATTTGGATACAGTTATTTATTCAAAAATTTAAAAAACTAGTGGGGCGCATGGCATCGTGCCTTAAGGCAAATTGCTGGAACTTCCCGTACCAAAAATTATTATTTTTTTAAAAACGATTAACATTTTTGAAAAACTTTTACTTAAAAAAAGTTAGATTTTTGAGTAATTTTTATTGAAAAAAAATGTCTTCTTTATTTTGACATATTTTGGAAATTCTGAACTTTTTTTCAAAGCAATGGTACTGCTTTAACTGCATAGAGACGAAATGTCAAAGCGCGTAAGCGCTGCGTCGTCGTCTAACCGATAAACATTGGTACGGAACGAATGATCATTTTTGACCGCCAAATGGCATTTTTTTCACTTTTTTCATTAGTTCTCCTAAACCGCTAGACTTGCCTTTATGAAAATTTGATCAAATCTTCATCTTGTCAATACAAGTGAAATGTTTTTTGAATTATTAGAATCGGACGCTCCGTTCAATTAAAAACTGAGTTACTATTTTTGGCACTCTTTGCCCCGTATCTTCGGAACGGCTAGACCTGCCTTCGCCAAAACCTAATCAGCACGTCGCCTTTTCAGTTCGAATCGAATGTTTTTTGAATTATTTAAATCGGTTGATCGGTGTTCCCGAAATCGTCGACGAAAATTTGTATCCGAACACACACACATACACGCACACACACATACACATAAACACATACATCAATTTTTTCTAAGGTATGCCAAAATATTCAGAAACCTCTGAAACGTAAAAATATAAAAAAAACAATATTTTTGATTTTTTGCGATTACGATAACTTACCCTACGGGAAGTTAAAAAAAATAACCTCTAAAAAAACAAAAAAGCTTTAATGCAGTTCTGAATTAAATGGATATCTATATTCACGATTTATGAAACATATATTAGTGAAACATATATAAGTGTACAATACCATTCGTCATCTAATTTATAAACTCTTATATTTTGTGTATAAAATACGAATCATAATAGTTACAGCATTTATAATAATTTATTTAGAAATAATAAAAAAATGTTAATAATCATTGATCAATTTTTGACCATTGATTATTTTTATTTTTCTAATGTTTAATTATGATTCAGAAAGTTCCAGCAATTTACCTTAATGCACAATGCCGTGCACCACTAGTTATTTATTAACCATCGTTCAATTCGGAGTTGTACGTACCGAGTTATTCCAATAATAAGTTTATTTCATCTATTGGAAAACTGGCAACATACTCAGATCTGGAAATATGAGGGTGAGAAGAGCGGAACGTTTTAGGGAACTCGTCGAATGACTTCCTCGAGCTTGATGGCGGAGTAATTGACTTCGATTATTGCATTTGCACGTCCCCGAATCACTACTACTGGTACGGTTACTGGTACTGGTAATGGTACTGGTACTGGGGCGACTCGTACGAATCGGTACGTTCGGCTCCGGGCTCCGGGCTCCGGGCTCCGGGGCCGTGTCGAACGCGATCCGCGTTGACATGCCGGATTCCGATTCCGATACGAAAAAGTCGATCGCACAGTTAGATTTTCACGGACTTTTCGAATCGTGTCTAATCGAGAAATGATAGATTCTGTATGTTTGAACATTGAATTAAATATACAAAAAACTTACAATTAATGAAATAGGTGAATTTTTAAAAAATAAATAGCACTGTCCATAGACTTGTTAAATCATGTCTAAATGAGAACTGATGGATTTTTGTTTGTTTTGTTTAAATTAATCGGAGGATGTGGGTGAAAATTGAGCTACTTATGAAGGGTATTGAGTCTTGAAGTCACTGTTTTTTTTTCTTTTTTTTGACCAGCTATCAGAACTTAATAGTCCTATTATCTGTTATCCAACCCAAACAGTTGCCTCATATCTGTATGATAAATTATACAATTTACAATTTATATAGTATAGCGAACATTTTCATTTGTGCAGCAATTCCAGATGAGGGCTATTTTCACTTAGAAATATATTGCTATCCGTATTTCTATGAGAAAATCGTTATTACTGCTGCTTGACAACAGGCTGCTCGAAGTGGAATCGTAGCTGAAAATTTGTGTTTTGTAAATATTTATTTTATATATTTCATATTTATTTATTTACTTACTATTTATCTTATTACATAAGCCCACACAGTAGATCCAGAACGATTTAAGCTAGTAAGAGTAAGAAATTTTGCTCATTGGTAAGAGCTTTGGTCTTGTAATCACAAAGTTCCACGAATTTGTGATCTAGTAGTAATGATATCAGTTTTCACTTGAAAATATAGATATAAATATTATATCAAGTGAGAATTGCCTTTCGATGCATCACTGTATTTTTTGGTTTAATATTTTATTTTGATTATTATTATTTTAGGAAAAACTGAATCTAGATAACTTCTCGTATAGTAATATATCTCGTATAGTAATCACAAAAAAATCGCAAATTAATTTTTTTATATAAAATACGTATCTGTGCGTTTCAAAGTTTTTTGAACATTGGCATATCATATAAAAATAGATGTATTGTATCTGTGCGTGTGGATGTGCGGATGCATTTTTTCGTTCACGATTTGGAAAGCTCGGATCAACCGATTTAAGTGATTCAAAAAACATTTCCTTATATTAATGTTATGAAAAATTGATTGAATTTTTGGGAAAAGGTTTTGTTCAGTGGTTTCGAAGATTCAGAACAGTTAAAAACAATTCCATTCGGTGGTCAAAAAGGACCATTGGACATATGCGCATCAAATTATCAGATATTTTATAGAAATTGTAATAATAGGTATATTGTTTTATTTCGATGGGGACCGTACCAAGGTTTATAAAGTTTAAAGTTCCTTCATATAGTTCAACCAAATGTGTTGAATAAGAATAAAAATTCAAGGAATTTTAAAAATTCCAGAAATGTCTTATTTTTCGAAAATGTCGATTTTTTCAACTTTTCTTAAAGTTTTTAAAAAATTTAAATTACGGTGCAGGAAGTTCTAGATATTTTCCCTAAAGCACGGTGCCATGTCTCACTGGTTTTTTATGATTTTGTCAAAAAGGCAGTAAAACGATTTGAATCCAGTTTTCCGTCAATATCTCGCCATCGTTCTAGACACTATAAATAGTGTATCATGAAATCTATAAAATATTGAGATTTGTATATAACAAAATTTGATTGAAATATATTGCAGAATACTTTCAACTCTCGCTTGCTTGATTCTCTGGGAAAATAGCAATTTTCTAGTAAGTTTCTCTGATCCGTGTATCTATGTTTCTATCATTTTCAATATATTGAATTGGACAGCTATCTCGTGATTCTATTTCCGCGCATATGCGATATCTGATACTTGACACAAATCTCGGTGGCAAGTAAGCTTTCTGTATCAGGGCACGTATCGTATGAGCTTAAAAAATAAAATTCTCTAAGATATTTGTTTTTGTCAAAGGCGTAAATGAAATTTTTCAAAACGCGCACTATGCAAATCGTATTTCGCTACGATTTTGCTACGCGTGGAATCAGTGCGGAGGCGCCGTGTTATGTAGATATTGGAATTTTGGTTTTGATAGAAGATAAATTTATATATACGTACAGGGAGCACCAGAACTAAATATCAAGCCGTAACGGGGTGATAAAATTGACCTTAATTTTCCTACAAAAATTTAGAAGAAAAAAAAATTATCTCACGGTGTTTATAAATTATGAGCTTTTAAGTACAACCTACACCTTTGATGAAAT
Source organism: Ctenocephalides felis (assembly GCF_003426905.1). Taxonomy (NCBI): domain Eukaryota; kingdom Metazoa; phylum Arthropoda; class Insecta; order Siphonaptera; family Pulicidae; genus Ctenocephalides; species Ctenocephalides felis. Next base: position 185,982,125 of record NW_020538040.1, read on the forward strand.
TATGACCATTTTTCGGTTATTGTGGTTCATTTTTATTGATTTACTAGCAAAAACATGTCATTTTTAAGTTTTTCTTTTTTACTAAACTGTCAAGTATTTTATCATTTTACAATCCTGACTAAATGCGCCAACGTATGATGAAACTTGCCAACACACTTCAGTACAATTTTTTTAAAGAAGGGTCTCTCCAAGTAGACCGATTTAAAAAAAATTAAATTTATCAACAAAAAATCTTGATTTTTGAACACTGGACAATTGTGTTATTATTTTTGAAGGTGGTTCTATGAAATGTTATTCACGATTACGGTTCCAAAATTTAAATGAATAAAATTAATGAAAATTTGTCATAATAACAGAAAAATGATCAACATTTTACCAAAGCTCTAGGTTGTACTTAAAAGCTCATAATATGCAAACGTGAAATACGTTTTTTATCTAATTTTCAGGACAGTTAAGGTCAATACTATCACCCCGTTTCGGCTAGACTTATGGGACACCCTGTAAATATATTTTAGTATCAATCAAAGTTATTTGAATAAAATTTTTATAATGAATATTTTTGGGTAGGTCTAAAACTTGGCGAATGTAACAAACGTAGTCAAAAATATGGTAATATAGCTTCTAATTACTTACATTTAAACGTTGACAATCCTATTTATTACAATCAATTTTGGAATTACACGTAACTTTATCGAATTTGCATTGTTATAGCTCATTTTGTAATAATCTGTAACAAACGCCTACGCTTTGTCACTACGATGTTCCAGCTTCAAATCCGTTTTTTGGACAATCTGATATCAAGCATTGGTGATTTCTAATTTTAGTTGAAAATATAAATGTTTCCAAGTGAATAGCCCCTTCCTTGCATTGGTGCATTAAGTTGAAAATATATCGTCACTATTAAAAAAATTCTAATAAAAATATACATATGACAACTATACTCTATTATCAATAAGCTACATAGTATTAATACAACTCATAAGGTTCTTAAGTTTGAATTGTTTAAAAATAAATTTTGTGTACATCTTTACCAGTATATTATACCCGGACTGGGTTGGCATACGATTTTGATATTCCAACAATAAGTACTACACAAAATTTGCTAATGTTTCATTATGGAAAAAAAAATTCACTAGTATTCAAATGTACTAAAATATTAAATATAATGCAATTTTTAGGTAAATTATTGAATGCCGAATAACAGCTTCCCATCGATTACAAATCGTTCACAAAACCGTAATAACAGTAAAATTCGCTAAGCATTCAAGAAGCACCCGATTCAATAAAACACGATCGCCGGATAGTACATTGAAATTGTGGAATTTCATAGTCGATTACACGGCTTATTCAAATTTCGAATGATAGCAATGACTCGCGCGTAAAATCACACTGTTATTTCATTAAACGAAAGCGAGTCCGTTGTTTGAACAGCTCCACCGCTCCAGCGCTTTAGCGCTCTTTTGCGGCTCGGTCTAGGCTTCGCGTTCATCAGCGTTTTCTGCCCTTATATTAGTCTTTACTTTCATTGTTTGTCTGTCTGTTTGTTTGTTTGTTTGTTGTCTTTGTTTGTGTTGTGCCAAATTTTATAGGTAGCCTGCTCGAATATGATATCTCATGTGAGGATTGGGGGCAATCACATATCAGCTCGCAAGCAGATGGCGAGCGTGGTCATCCATATCTGCCAGGGTGTTGTCTTAACGCTAACGACCCACTAGGACTTATAGACACATACTCGAAAATCACAAGAACGAAGTGTAATCAATTTGAACTTCATACACATTACAAATCTTTTTAAGCACTGGTATTGATCTACATTATTTTAGAGTTATGATATCCCTTCACTGACATTGCTGCATAAAATTAAAAATTATGACTAGAGATGGGTTAAGTTGCTTTCTAAAAGTCCACGTATTTAAGGAGAATATTTATCACAACACCTTACTGTTTTTTTAATTTTTAACTTCCCGTAGGGTAAGTTATAGTAATCGCAAAAAAATCGTACACGAAAATGTTTATATATCTTTACGTTTCAAAGGTTTCTGGAAACTTTGGCATACCTTATAAAAAAGGATGTATGTGCATTTGTGTATGTACATACAATTTTTTGACCACGTTTTTGGGAGCACAGATCAACCAATTTGAAATATTCAAATACCAATCGATTCCTATTGAAAAGAAGACGTTCTGAATAGTTTTTGGTAAAAGTCGGTCCAGCCATTTCGGAGATATTAGGCAAAAGAGTGCAGAAAATGGAAAATGAGTTTTTGAGAAACCAGAGCATCCAAATTCAGTGATTCAAAAAACATTCAATTTGTAACGATCAGACGTGGTGATTAGTTTTTTGGTAATGATAGGTCGAGCCGTTTCAGAGATTAGGAGCTAAAAGTGTAAAAAACGTCAGTTTTTGAGGAAACAAAGCTTCTGATTTGATCGATTCAAGAAACATTTTGTTTGTGAAGGAACGATTAGTTTGGGAAGGCAAAAAATTGTTTTTTAAATTCATTTTTTCTTGAATATTAAAAATAATTCGGATTTTAATTTTAATTTCAGCTAAAATTCTAAAACTCTTTTACAAACCCCAAATAACTAATTTTAACTTTGCAATGCAGTTCATATATCTTTAGTCATCTAGCTTTAATCAAGAGATTAGTTCCTTTATTCTAACTCCTCTTGATCAAGTTTTATTTATTGACTTTTTATGTAAGCATATATAAACGTCGTAGTTCAATTTATAATCTCTTATAATATGTCTTATAATAAACATAAGTGTTATGTACAATTTTACTGTTATGTATGTATTTATAATCAAGGTATGCAAGGCTATTTACGACATTACATTATCATTCCTTCGATTCTTTGCATTTATTTTGCTTATTGACGCGTACTAATACCGAAGAAATAATTAACGCTAACTCTGATCGAACCTTAAGCTTTCAAATATTTGCAACAGATTTTATATTAATTTATTATTTAGATATTATATATGAAAATACCATCAGAATTTAATATTTAATATATTTTATTAATTTAATATTTATTAAAAGCGTTCATAAGATGGGAATGAAATGTGATGCGGAAATCAGAGCCAGTTGCTATGAATATAAACTATAGCAGATTACGAAGCAGTATAACCGTCAAGTAATAAATTTTACTGATTAAGCAATATTTTAATTAGCTTCCAGCAACATTGTAGCTAGTATTATAGGTTCAACGTATTGATTTAGACCTTGATACATTAAACTAGCGGGTTATTCGTAAAGATATTTCATTTTTTTAACACAGCGATGGCTAAAAAGGTGTTTATATGCCCAAATGAAATCTTATAGGTTACATTAAGAAAATATTCGATTATAAATTCAGAAATATCTCGATGAATTAGAACAGAGAAATGAAATTATTTTCCATCTTGTACACCGGAAAATAAAAATAATCCCATAAAGCCAACGCGATCTTCAGGTGTATTAAAAAGTCCGCGAAGCAAATATCTCAGCAAACCTGTTTCGGCGTCTAATCTGTTGTTCATAATTCAATTAGCGCCGAGTGAAAGTACCAACGAAAGTAAAATTTTTATATCATCCGTACAATTTACACAACCGTCGGCATCTCTTATTCAGATGTTAAAATTAATTAGAATATTAATTAGTCACGGAAAAATATCATGCGAATACAAGTACGGCTTAACGGCGGATTAACACGGACCGATGATTATAACAAACTGTTGCTTTGTGCAAATGAAAACAAGGAAAAGAGTGAAATAAATTACGACCAAACAAAAAATGGATCTTCCGTATCAAACGGATCTCGTTGAGAGAATGCCATTTCATGGTCGTACATACTGAGATTAAGCAGATTATTTAGCCATTTAAAATATTTAAATCCGTGTGCATCATCATAATAAATGTACTACGAAATTAATTACCTTGCGCACAGAGGAGCATTCGTGCTGATGCATCCAGGGCAAAAAATAATAATTAATGATAAATGGGTAAAAATAATAATTAATTGTAGAACAATCATGAATAAATAATTTAAAAACGTGAAAATGCGATCATGCGCTTCGGTTAAAACCGGTTTTTTAGTAAAATTAAAATTTGAAAACCGGTTTCCTGAAAGTCGGTTTTTGTATAAACTCTAGTAGAAACTTCGTGCTTATAAAAATTTGACAATGCTGTTGTGAAATTGACCAGCAATTTTCTAATATGTCTTCGGATGCTTTCGCTTTCAACGGTGGCCAACATGTAACACTTTACGGGTGTCAAACTAGAAGATAAAGCCAAGGGTATGCCAGTAAAATTTTATCATGTTTTTTGGTCTGATACCAGCCTAAATCGTCCCCGCCAAGTACGACGCTTGGGTTCTTTAAACTCTGCAGACGGCACGGCAGAAACTTTATCGCCACTCGGCTGATACGTTTTGTCTTCTATTATTATCACTGCTTTTATTTCGACGTGTTTGTATTCAGCAGTGCGTTCATTATTAACTTTTTTATCTTATATCTCATTCATCATTTCCATTTTTCCACAGAGCGCTTTTTATTACCACTCTTGCCGTGTTCCTTATTTTCTCTAATGCTATTGCTGTTCTTTTATTATCTCGTATATCGCGTTGAATATATTATTTACATTTTTTCCCTTCTTATCTTTTACTTTCTATGGGTTATATTATGAAAATTACTGTGCCCAATATGTCACAAATTCAATACATGATAATAAGGAATTCAGCTATAAACATTGTTGCTATTTAAAAAAATATAGAGAACTGATAATCTTTTACGAAAACCGTTTCGTGTACTTGTCGTTAAAAATATTGCAGATAAAGTTTGTCCACTGTAAATAATACTAATAAATGTTAGTCTGCCCGAAGGCAGGTCCATGGTGTGAGAACCACCACAAATAAATGATTCCCTTACTCTTCGTGGTCTGTCATTCCCATTAACACTATTTTCTTCTCCTCTTTTAGACATTTTGTTTTTATGTATTTTTTTCTTTCAAAACTTCTGCTTCCATGCTTCCTGATCCTGCGCTTCGACTTTAAGTTCCATGTATTTTCTCTTCTCGCGTACTTACGTCAATCATCTGCATTCTTCTTCCTATTCTTTTTAGTCCTTCTGTCTTACTTTCGACTACGTCGTGTAGTAGGTACTCTTTTTGCAGAACGGATCCGATCCAATTTCCTTTTCTTTCAGTTAAGGTGATGACCATATTTTTTTCATGAAATCCAGGACGGATCAGAATGTGTGTGAGAGCGTGTTGGTGAGCTAAAAACTTATATGCACATTTTTTTGGTTTAAATTTTCTAGTTGAAATATATTTAAAAAATTATTATTTAATATTGGCGAATCAAACATTTTAAAAAATCCGGGACAAAACACCTAAAACCGGGACAAAGATTGCTTTTAGAAAAAGCCGGAACGCAAGACGGAAAATCGGGACTGTCCTGACCAATCCGGGACGGATGGTTACCTAGTACAGTCCTTTCATTTCCGACTTTTCTCAGGACTTTTTCATATGTTATCTTGTCTGTTCACTTTATCTTCTCCATTCGCCTCCAGCACCACATTTCAAAACCCTCTACGTAGTTCTTGTCGCCTTTTCTTAGAGTCCATGTCTCTGATCTATACAGAGCTATGCTCCAGACATATAGCACTTTATTAATCTCACCCGCACGTCGAGACTCAGCTTGCTCCTCAGTAGCGTTTTCTTCCTGGTGAATGCTTTCTTGGAGCTTGGGATCCTTGTCCTGATTTCTCTCGTGTAGTATCCGTCTCTGGTCAGGATGATTTTCAGGTATTTGAAATGATCTACGTTTTCCAATTCTTGATTTCCTCAGGGACAAGAAAGATGCCTTTGAGATTTTCATCACTTTTAACTTGTCGATGGTGATTTCCATTCCATATCTTCTACCCACTTCTATTTTGCTCATCATATTTTGTAGCGCGGTTTGGTTTTTTGATATCACCACATTATAAACTTACTTCATTATTTTTATTTTTCAATTTGAAAAATCTCCAGTGTTTTCAAGTGCCTCATTGAGTAGTGCATGTTGAATACAATCAGTAACATCCAGCCGCATCCTTGCCGCACTCCTCTACCTATTTCAACGCCATTTGGTATCTTCCTGGTTCGCTTATCTTTTGTATAAGATGTGCTAATAGTAAAAGTTCCATAGTGCACCCCTTTTTTGCACCTCAATATCTTTTTCATTTCTCAAAATAAATTAATGCTCTTGAGCCACTGTATAAAAAATTCAACAGTTCGTAATGAAGACAATAGAGAAATGCTGAAAATGCTACAAATGAAAATAAATGATATCTCCGCAAAGTCCAAGCATCATCTTGATGTGCCAACCAAGAAAATAACCATGATTCGCGAAAGAAACGAAGTTGCTCGACATGTCGAGAAGAATTTTATTAATTATTATAATGCATCGTGGGCGTGTAGAGAATAATAATGAAATCTTGTTAACTGTCAGCTGTTATGCAAATTGAAGCAGAACTTGAGCATAAATCCCGACGCCTATTATTTAATAAGAATTCCAAAAGTGCGCAGTTTCAAACTTTGCATCAAATTATATATTACATTTCCAGCGCTCTAACTTCTCTTATAAATTGGACAAATATTTATTACGGGACGAATCAAATTTTAGTTCATTATTCAATATTTTGCTGGCAAAAGTATGAAGTAAATTTAATAACTGAATCGTAAATTAAAAGTTCAATGAATAAAATTAGTTGACTCACTATTCAGTTGTGGCTGTATTTAGTTTATCATCAGGTGAGAAACTTGATGTTAGTGTTCTTTGATTGTAATTTGCATACGTATTCTATTATCACTAGTAGCTTTGTTTTATGAACTTCATAACATTTGTAGATAATAAAGTACACAGTCAGTTTTAATGAGACAGCAGCGATGTAGCAAATTAAAGCGGTTTCAGCTCGGCAAACAAGATATTCCTCATTTTGCGTTCGAATTTCAACCGTAACATTTTGACGCGAAAATGATTGCGAAATGTGTGCTTCGGCTCAAAGAGGATGAAAAATAACTTTGGACGTCCGTAACTACCGCATCGATATATTATGTGTTTTGTACGAGGAAATGTACTCGACATACAGCGAAAAGTAGCGTAATACGTCGTGTTATTTTCAATTCACAAAATATGTTCGGAAAAGTACTATATAAAGCTTTAGACATGTTTTTATTGTGCTCGGAGTAAATCTGCTATGCACAATATTTTTGTAAATGCTGATTTAAACCGGTGAAAAAATATATTGCATATGACAGGAAAAATTACAAGTGTGTTGGAGCTTTTGCAATTATATCTTTGACTCATTGTCTTTTTCTAAACGTTGGTTTTATTACCATTAATTAATGACCATTTTTAGTTCATTCCGTTTATTTATTGTCTTATTGTTAAAAATAGTTAAAAAGATCCTTCTATAATTCTTCGTTTAAATAAATTCTGTTCGAATTGTAGTACAGTCGGGTTAGAAAAGTCTTTATTGTGTCTTAAGCATACTTTTAAATTGTCTGGGATTTCTTGAATTATTTCGTTTTGTGTTTTGTAAACGTTCAATTAAGTTCTGGCTTGTTTCTTCTATGAAATTCAGCGTTTACACCAACACAAAAATAATTCAAAAAATCCCAGACAATTTAAAACTATGCTTGTGGACCACATTAATATTTAAAACACAATATAGACTTTTCTAACCCGACTGTGCTACAATTCGAACAATATTTATTTAAACGAAAAATTATAGAAGGATCTTTATTATATCTGAATTCAAATACAATTACGTTTCACTCTTATTCCTCCTGGTAATGTCCGTAGTCGCAATCGTTTTTTCAATCGTACAACTTTGAAAATAATTAGTTTCACATAAATAAATAAATCCAATATTGCAATATCAACGGGAAACACATTCCTTCTTGGGTAAATCCATTTCATCCATAGTTTCCGTTGAAATTTATGTTTGAATTAAAATTTGACTTTAATATCGGTAACATAACGTGATGCGAGGATGTTATAAAACCCTTTTAGTATGACACAGGTCGTATACGGGTTAAGGTTGAACTCGCTCTGTATTAAATTATTGAAGCCTGCTCGCTCGCTCGCGATTTATAGTCCATTTGGGTATTGACCTGAATCAGGGAAATAAAGTTGCAGGATTTTTAATTTTGCTTTATGGAGCAATATTGCAATTAGAATTTTCTGTAATAAAAATTAATTGGTTCGGAATAATTTAATTATAACCCTATTTGTCCTTTTCTGATAGCTGTTGAGCACTTAACTTGTAATAAATTGTATATAGTTCCTAGCATTAAATGAAACAATTTCATGGTTGGCGTTAAGAACGAAGTGCTTGATTATTAGCTTGTACTTTATTAAATAATATAAAATTGTATATATATATATATATATATATATATATATATTATATTTAATTTATTATAATTTTTTATAGAACATACATTTCATTAGGTTTTGAAGTAAAACTTCTTTAGCCGCGACTAGGGAGTAAATCCGTGAAAATACAACGGAAGTTGTGTTACGCCCGAACTGTTCGTTGTTCGCTCTCGATGAAATCGTTTCTATACGGGTCGATTGTGATTAGTCGTCGTGTCGAGTGAATACAGATATTTCGTTGTATGTGTACCGACGTACGTTGTATGCTTCACTTAGGACCATTATATCGGAATGTCGTTAGATTTTAAGGTTACATCGTAGTACAAATCTTGATTTAATAAAACATGCCTGAATCAGAAGAATATTTTACTCTGTCCCACGTAAATAATTATAATGAAAATAATAAAACAAATGAAACATTTGTACCGTGTAAGAAACGTAAGTTTATTGAATTAATTTATGTATTATTCGTAGTTTGTATAAATCTTTGAAGTTATTAAAATGGAAAATATTTTTATAGGCAAGACAGATATTACAGCTGCTTAAAGAATGAGATTGTATCGCCAGCGAAAAAGTAAAACAAAAATACAAGCAGTCAATGAATGTACGTTAATTTTAATTACATGAAGTTCCTCAAACACAATTACATGATGAGTGAAATTGGGAAAACAATATTTTTTTAGGCATTGTTTAGCATAATCCACTGTGTGAACGAATATTATAGAATGTATTAATCAGCAATTACTTCATTTCTCTAATGAAGGTTTAAGTCCTAAATGCTAATTACAATGACAAACCGACCATGTCATATAACTGAAGTATGACTTTAATTACGTTATTGTTTTCAAATATTTAATTTCAATTTAGCTCATAGGAATCTTTATGTATTTCTGATCGCTAAATAAAAGAGTTAAAAAAATATTATGAAATATTATTTTTAATGCTATCATAAATATAGTTTTTAAAATTAAACTACTTATCTTATCATAGATCTGTTATTTTAAGATGTTCGATTTGACTATTAACTCTATCACCATGCGAAGTTTCATCAAAATCCAAAAAGAATAAACCTGAGGTTCTCCTTGCGAGTGAACATTTTGAGTGATTTGTTTCGTGAAACAAACTCGTTTAATTTTGGTCTTATTAATTATAATTCATTGATAATTATCAAAATTTTTAAAGATGGAAATAAATGCAAGGGTTAAAAAAAATTAAAATTTTGAGAATTTTTTATGAAATCTTCAAAACAAAATCAAAATAAAAAATACGAATTATTAGATTATTTTCTTATGTATGGATTAGATATTATTTTTAAATCTTTAACTAATCGCTTTTAAAATGTGCACTACTAAGAACTCTAAGAAATTTGCGAATCTTACAAGACAGAAAATTATTTTTTTTTAAATGGACTAATTTCTCCTTGCAAACTTTTTCTTTCATTAGCGTGCCATTTTCAGTTGACTTGTAAATTTCAATCGCTTTATTTCTCATTTATATCTAATATTTGTTCATAATAAGAGAAGTTCCAGGAGTTCGCCTTAGGGGGTTCTGTGTCATACTTTCCTGTAACTAGTCGTGTATGACAATGCGAGATGATGTCGTCACTTACTTGTCATGACTCGAATAATAATAATAATAAGAGAAACTGCTCTCGGCCGTATTATTAGATTCGTCGGGTCACGCTTCTTGCGCGAGTTCCAAGCTCTTCTTGCGCAGTCTATTGCGATGCCTATGTAATTTATTGACAGCCCTTAAGTAAGACAATCGTGTCTCAGAAAGGGGTATCATTTCGAGACGGAATTGTTACTTTTATAACCACTACGCAGAGTTGTTAATGTTTATTAAATTTATATAGAAGCGGAATCATTTGCTGGCCCCGAACCTGCAAATTTCAACCAAATTAAATCTTATAATTTCTGGAACTGATCTTAAATAAACATACTTTAATAACGATGATTATGTAAAATGTTACACATGGGTACAATATACTCTTGATTTGTCTTGATACAAATAATCAATTCGTACATATTAACAATGGTGTACAAAATATAATTTTGTGTGTTCAAAATTTTAAAACAATTTGCACTTTGTATTTATATTTATGGATATTTATATCCGTAAATTTGATGATGAAACCCTAACTATAAAATTATAAATATTTCGGAATGAAAACATACTTCATTTTATAAATTTAGATGTGCATGACTGTATAAAAAACAGAAAGCATATTATTTAGCTTCAATTTACATTCAAAACAATCATATACTATGTTTTATTTGTACTGCACAATAGTAATAATTTGAAATGCAGTTTGCACAAATATATCTGTATAGATCATATATATATATATATATATATATATATATATATATATATATATATATTTGTATAATTCTATTTATTTTATAAATTTTGGTTTTAATAAACTTATTATAAAAAGAAATTTAAATTTAAACGAATCCTACTTTAATGATCAAATCACATTCTGGAATTAAGAATGAATTTTATGCGATTTTTTCAAAGGCAATGAAAACTATACTATCACTATATATTTTTTACAAGATATTAATTAATGTTTTTATAATATAACAAAAAGACAAAAATTTATAAAGTTTTAATTTTAGAAGGTGATGAAATGGGCGGTCTCAAATAATTGACCATACTCATGCGATCAGCCCTCCAAATAATCTGGAAAAAATAATATGAATATATTATTAAAATTTGAAATTTTTGTTTCACAAATATCGACTGTCTGAAAAAAATTACAATCTTTATTAAATATTCTCGATTATTGAATATTGATTGATTATAGTTTATAATGGAGACAAATTTATAAAGAAAACTGTGTTAACTTATTTCGTCCTTATTAACACACCTCAATTCTAATTACTCGTTTATTGTCTCTAATTACACTTTCTACAATATTTATCTCTATATGTCACTATTTGTCTCACAATATATAATAGTCGATATTTTGTTTCTACGCAGCTAACGTATCGCGATTGCTTTAAAAAATAGTTCAAAATTTCCAAAATATTTCAAAGTATGAAAAAAAATCAAACTTTTCAAAAAGGTTATTTATTTTCAAAAATTTAAAAAATCACAAAAATCAATTTTTTTAGGGTTCTAAACGAAAATTGAATCTTTTTCAAAAATTTTAATTTTTCGATACGGGAATTTCCAGTAATTTGCCTTTAGGCACGATGCTATGCACCTCTAGTTAAATTCTAGATTAGAAAACCCCCTTAAACTTATCACTTTTTTTTAAAACAACAATCAGTACTTAACAAGCTATATGAGCTGGTGTACTAACTTCTGTTATTGTGTTGGCTTTATAGATGGCAACCCAACAGGTTGTCCGATCTGTATGTGATGAACTTATTATTACAATTTCAGTAATACTGATGAATTGCCCTCCCATATAAAGTATCCACATATATCTCACATGTGTGTTGAAAAATCGTATCATTGTTTGTGTCTGATGACATAATGCCGGAACAATGCACGTCCCCATTATTCGCCTCAGTAATAACACTGCGAGTAATGACACTCGAGATATTTCGATATCAAAGCGGCGCTAATGTCTCTCGGCTTTCGGGACCGCATCTCGCCTCACCTTAATCCTTATAGATCGCGTTCCTACCCTTTCGACTTGCTAGCTTTTCGTATCGTTCAGAGGCTCCTGATTAGTCCCTCGTTGTTTGCACATAGGTACAGAGTATAAGATTATTCTTTCAATCATTCATTCACATATCTTGCCCGTGATTAGTCTACCGTGAATGCTTCTGCTCCGTCCGATGATGTACAGCATCATGTAAGAAAAACATTTAGCTCCGAGTGGATGTGATAAAAACAGAGGAGCGAGCGATGGCGTGGTATCAGGAATGTAAAACCGAGTCATTCTTCAACAAGGAGGAATTGACTGGTATATTACATGGAACGCTATATCTTTGTCCATTTCACTTATTCGCTTTTCATCTTCTTTTCTCGTATAAAGCCGTATATGCGAGGTGTATTATATATTTGAATGTGTTATTTATGTACAACGTTTTGGAACTAGTTACGTTCCATCATTAGGCTTTCTGAGAAGAACAAAATGTTATTTCCTAGTTCATATTGACATTTTAAAAAATCAACGTAAAGGCAAATTACTGGAAATTTCTGCATTGTAATTCACAATTTTTATTAAAAGCTGTAAAAATTTCTAATGGATAAAATTAGATTTTTGTAAGAATTTTGGAAATTTGGAAACAAAATCCATTTAGATTTCCTGATGAAGATTGAAGTAACTTAGTTATTATTTATAAGGATATATTTATTAGTTATTATTTATAAAAAAAATATTTAAGTTCATATTATTATTATTAAAATATTGTTAATGTTATTTATTACAACCATTGAGTTGTTTTTCCAACTTGTCATTATGATATACAATATCCCTATAACGGACAATTGTAAATCATCAAATTTCCTTAACTGGACACTTGTAAATATAGTGGTGGATAAAAAAATAGATTTTTTTTTTAAATTTTGGTCCATGTGTGGTTGACTCGTACTCTTGAAATTGTGGACCAAAAATCCTATCCAAATATAGCACGATTTTGGCATAAGTTTTGGTATATTTGGATAGGATTTTTCGTACTGTCTTCCCATCAATAGGAATCAAATGCTTTTTGAATCATTCAAATCGGTTGATTCGTGCTTTTGAAATCGTGGGCGAAAAATCTTATCCAAACATACAAACATACATATTTTGTATGTTTTTAGTTAATTTGACTCTAATTATGTAGTAACAGAGAATTGAAAATTTACCAATTGAGGAGCACTAATTGATGTTAACCACTAATTGATTTTAATCATGTAAAAAATTTATTATATGTCATTCATTTTAGTTTTTTTCTTTCGGGTAAGAAAAGGTTAAATGATTTTTAATCATCAACTGTGCTCTTAATTGATCTTAATCAATTTCAACACTTACGTTAAAGTATATAAATACAGTAATTCAAATACAAATGTTTTTTTTTTTAATTTTAGTTTTTTATGTAATTTTGATTGGTTTTTATTAATTAATAAAAAAAATTGGTTTATTTATGTATTTTCTTTTTGAACTATTCTTCAGACTAAAATTAATGATCAATAAAAACCCATTATTAAACAAATAAAAAAAAATACAAAAAATCTTTTCTTGATATAGTAATAAATGTTTGTCTGCCCGAGGGCAAGTCCATGGTTTGGAGCACCGCAGAATCAATGATTCCCTTTCTGTCCCTTGTTTATTATTTCAATAACAATTTTATTACCACGTTTTTTCTAACACTTTAGGCTTTCAGTTTCCCTGTATTTTCTTTCCCTGCGTATGCAATCAATCATCTGCATTCTTCTTCTTTCCTGCCCTTTCAATCCTATCTGTCTCTTCCTGATATATATATATATATATATATATATATATATATATATATATAACGTTTAATTCTTTTTATAAATTCATTCAAAATGATATTCCCGAAGTTTGCGACGATGCTTTCGAATTTAAAAGAAACAAACTCGCATTTCGCTTTGTGAAGTGAAATTGAAAGAGAAATAACTAATCTGCGATAATAGCAAATGCTGAAACAAGGCCCTTAAGTGGACTCAAACAGAGGAGGGAATTAAGTAATGAAACTGTTATAAATACGGAATTATAAGTTCGGTTTTATTTTAAAACTTTGCAAATTTGCATTCTAATAGAATTTAATGTACTTGCTCAGTTTACGCCATTTATCAACCATTTGCTTGAAAGTGAAAGCTTTGTATAATTTTAATTGTTAGAAAAACATATTCAAGCGAAGTGAAAAAGAAAACGGTAATAAGTGAATGGATCGATTAAAAAATATACGTTTTTTTTTTTAAAATCAGTCACATGAATTAACAGTTCTTTTTAATCAGTTCTTCATTTTGTCAATGCAAGTAAAATGTTATTTGAATTATTGCAAACGGACGCTTTGTTCTCTTAAACTGAATTACGCATTTTTTTTTTGCCCCGTTTCTTCGAAACGGCTAGACATGCCTATCAGCACGTCTCCTTATCAATAAGAATGGAATATTTTTTGAATCATTGAAATCGGTTAATCCATGTTCTCGAAATAGTCGACGAAACATTGTATCCGCACATATATACACTCACACGCTCACACACACACACACACATATCTATTATATAAAAATAAGTCGGGGTTTCCTTTCTGACGATATGAGTCCAGAACGCACGAACCGATTTCGACGATTTTGCATTTTTTGGAAGGGTTTCGGACTCCGTGAGGTTTATAGGAAAGAAAATTGAAGAAAGATTTCAACAGAAAAGCGGAAAACCCTTTTTCTTTTTTCACATATAGCATCATCTCCGATACTTAGCTTGTACTACAAACTAATATTTTTTGTTTGACTGTTACTCATTTGTTTGACAGCTACTCGTTGTTTTCTGCTCAGTTAATTTCATGTGACAAACTGGCATTGTGTTCACTGTGAATTTGTGCAAAAAAGTAAAAAAAAAAGTTATTCGTTTCTTAACATTTCAATTGGAAACCATCAAATCAATCACGTGTATTGTGTAGATTTTCATTCAATTTCAACAGCAGGCAATCTTAATCTCTTAATCTTTTAATCACCAAACGAAATGTTACATAAAATGAAACCATCTGGTGGTGAAACGGAGTTCGCCCGGTTTGCTAGTATATATATATATATATATATATATATATATATACATCTATTTTTGATAAGGTATGCCAAAATGTTCAGAAACCTTTGAAACGTAAAAATATGTAAAAAATTTTAGTTTCGATTTTGTTGCAATTACTATAACTTACCCTACGAGAAGTTAAAATTTAGTGTCTTATTCCAGTTTTCACGATTTTTATAAAGTTATATATTTAGATTTTTTTTTTAAATAAATGGCGCATCTTTATATACATTGGATAATCCTAAGAAAAATATAATCCACTTATATTCTAATATATCTGAGGATTGTATAAAATAACGTTTCGTCAA
This sequence comes from Ctenocephalides felis, assembly GCF_003426905.1. Lineage (NCBI taxonomy): Eukaryota > Metazoa > Arthropoda > Insecta > Siphonaptera > Pulicidae > Ctenocephalides > Ctenocephalides felis. The sequence continues at coordinate 185,997,554 of NW_020538040.1, forward strand.
CCGTCTGGTCGACACCACATAATATTTGGCTAGCGGTGTCAGAACAAACTTCCCAAAAGCGTTTTAGGTGTTTACTTACTCGAAATGTATGTGTGGAGATTTGTTTTTCATGCTTATTTAGACTTACAGTTTGCTAGAATTTTAGATGTTGATGTAAAATATATTAACTCTTAATTTATACAAGATTCTGATATTTTTGCACAGATTATAAATTAATATAATCCTATATATAAAATTCTTCTGTACTGGTTTTGGATTCTGATAATTCTTTTCAGAGTTTATTAAAGGAAATTTTTGAAATTTGATAAACGATAAAACTATAGTAATATTCTAAAAATAAATGGTAAAAATTACAAAAAAAACATTTATCATTGTTTGACATTGAAAACATTTGAACTGTCATCTGCTAGAAATTTCAATTCATTTGAAAATTAAATTTAGCTGAAATTATGAGTCTAGATAATATTAGAATATAATATACAAGAAAAATGTAATGCCTACATTATTATTGCCGAAAAGCTGCTGAGATGTGCCAGAAATTAAAATAATATAAGATACAGTTAACAGTATATGTCTGGCAGATTGAATTAAATAATTTAGTTTAGAAAATAAATTTAGTAAGTCCAAAACTGCATGTACAGTATCTTTTAAAGAACATCAAATAGGATATTGAAAAGTATAGGATAGGATAATAAAAAAAATTGGAACTTTCGAATTGTGGACATGGGTACAGGACAAGGTCTGTCGGGTCATCTAGTGTTTTTATATAATTCTTTGTTATGTATTATATATAAAGTAAAAAAAAAGTCCATGAAAATATTACCAAATCAACTCAAATTTACCTTCAGCCAAAAATTATTGAAAAGAGAAGGTGACTTATTGACTGAGCCAAAAGTTATTGACTAAGCCTTGATGAAGAAATTTTTGAATTCAACATTAATACCTTAACCTACGATTTAGATTCGTAGATGGTGGTTGGAATAAACGTGTATTTGTTTAGTTATTTTTTTATTAATTATTTGCTTATGATACTTGATATTCCACAAAATTACCTTAGGTCAATTTCTCTAACTTGTCAGTAGTCCTCGTTATCAGCTAATTATTAATTATGATTTTCAAGTGCATCATCTGCCATTTATTGTTATTTAGTTACTATAGAGTCGTTTAGTACTACTAACTCGATTTTATTATAATTTTGTATTTTTTTAGGAAGTAGCCGACGGGTATGCTGCTGAGGCAAAACTCGGCGGCTCAGGCCAGCAGCGCGACGCCTACGTCCAGCAAGTCGGAGGATGTTCCGGCTGATCTTCCTGCCCTGCAGGAGGCTCTCAAGCCGGGCTGGACGGTACATGCGACCATCGAGGGACGTCTGTATTATTGCAAGTAAGTTGTAAAAGAACTATAAGAAATATTTTTATATATAAATAATAGATTGGATATTGTGACGAAAAGGGGTTTCATGGTCACCTTCTTTGGGGGCGATGATACTATGTAGTATATTTTAGCTTTACTTCCCCAAAACGAAGAAATTACTTTAGGACCCTAACTCGATCTTTAAATACATTAGTAATTACCTGTAAGGGGTAAATAGTAAACCATGTGAATGAAACCAAGATTTGAACCTACAGTGGTACCTCGACTTGTGAGTGACTCGATATAGGAGTGTTTTGAGATACGAGCCGCCAAAAACATTTTGTTGCCTTGACATACGAGCAGAATTTGAGATACAAGCTTTGAGCGAGTATGAGTTTTTTATAAAAATGTTGTCAGTTGTCAGTTTTGACAATGATTCTCATACTACATAAATAGTGTAACTAATTAATCTTCATACATTTATATTGTAATTTTATCATTACACCATAACTATATAAAGCAATATTGAAAAATCATGTAAATTAATTTCCCATTGTTTTTTCAAACGTTGCGGCATGTTCGAGCCTCACAAATTTTATGAATCCATCTCTCTCTACCTGACATAATAAAATAATTTCCTACCCAACTGTAGGTACTAAACCGTGAACATCAAACAAATAAATGCTATTAATAACTAAACCAAGCCTTGTTCCCTAACTAATATTACTAATTTTTTACTATTGTGGGTACTCTTACTCAAAAATCTGTTCTTCTTGGACCCCAAAAATTATTACGTAGATCAAAGGTAGAGGTGGTGTACCCTAGAATTGATTGTATTTCAGGCGACAATGGACAAAGAGGTTTTCCAAAATATAATAATACGCTGTTTTTGGTTTTCCCTATCCTTGGGTCATATTAATCCAAGAATACTAATTGTAAAAAATGTATTTCTCTCAAAATCTGAAAATTTTATCTCATTTTACAAAATTTGTACAAATTATTTATAGCCACGAGTTTTTTTTTATAAATTAAATTTGATTTTTCTCAATATGATCTCTAAACCAACAAAGTGATTAATTTGATGATTTAAATCTAATTACTAAGCGATATTGATCAATCTTTGCCTAATTAGATCAAAGTTATCAAATTGAGATTCGATTTTACAGGAAGCGAAAAGCAAACGTTGACTGTTTAATGTTTTAAGCAAATACCACACTTCCGTCAACTCATAAACCTTATAGAGAAAATATATTCCCATCTGTCGAATTGCGTTGTTGGAAATCAAGTTATAAAACAACCGACTTTTCGAAATAAATATATGACTCAAGCTGGTTAACTTGTATAAACATAATTGTAAAATATTTATAGAAATGCAACAAATGCATCACGTTCTTAGTATAGAAAAACAAGTGATGTAATCGTCTTGTAAATGCATTAATAAATGATGCTAAATGGGTTTTAATGCGACATTAATTAGCTGAAGATTTGCGCATCTTAGAAATTATGCAATATTAAATAATATTTTTTTCTCGGATGTAAGTAAATATAAACTCGGTATATTTAATGATATATTATATTTTTTTAAAAGTAGAAATTACATTAATTTTTGTTAGATTTATAAATAAAAATTAAATTTTTTCCAGAATATTTTTTATTCTGAATTACACACATATTACATTTAATGTTTCAAATTTTTTTTTATAAATGTACGGTTTCTTAAGCGGCTTTACATTTATATATTTTATAAATAATAAAAATTATTTCTATCAAGTTTTTTAAACTCCGTTTAAATTTAAGTAGTGTTGCATGGCATCATGCCTTAAAACAAATTGCTGGAACTTCCTGCACCATAATTTAATTTTTTTTAATTTGACAATTTGATATGCATATCAAATAATCATTTTTGACCGCCAAATTGTAATTTTTTAACTTCTTTTCTGAATTTCTGAAACTTCTGGACTTGCTTTTCCAAAAATTTAGCTTTTTCACTCCGTCAATACAAGTAAAATGTTTTATGAATCATCTAATCCTGATATTCCGTTCTCACAAAAACTGATTTGCCACTTCATGCAATTTTTGTCCCGTCTTCGAAACGGCTTGACCTGCCTTTGCCAAAAACTAATTAGCACGTCTCCTGAGCAATAAGATTTAAATCTTGAATCTCGAAATTGTAGATGAAAATGTTTATCCGCACATACATGCATACATACATACATACATACATACATACTACACACACGCAAACATATTCATTTTTTTAAAGGTATGCCAAAATGTTCAGAAGTCTTTTAAACGTGAACATATACAAAAATCTTCATTTTAGATTTTTTTTGCGATTAATTGCCCACGGGGAGTTAAAAACATAAAAAATCATAATAAATGCTTATTATTATAAAATGTAGGAAATCCTATTAACTCATGATTTATTAATGACAATTATAGAAATTTAATTGTTTCAAGTAACATACGTCAGAAAAACCGTATATAGCCGAATGTAGGTATGATTTTGACGCAATATCGATGTATATTGCTGCGTTTGATTGCTCCAATGATACGTGAATAATTACTGCAATGATTTGCACATATTGCACGTTTGCGCTGGATGCAAATTGCTTTGTTATATCGCACAGCTTACATCTCTTCAGAACCGAGGCGGAAATATATATATATATATTTATATATATATATATATATATATATATATATATATATTTCATATATAAATTTATGCATATATCAGAAATTGTCAAAAATTTTTGAGGCCGCAGATTTGTATGCTACAGCATTTGAAAATCAGCTACTGTTGCCTTATGAGGGCGACCATTAATCACGTGATTGATTTTTTATATTTTTGGACGCTCTCCTTTCCCCTGCTGAGACGTCGTGATTTTTAAAATCAACCCCCCCTCCTGCCTCAACAAAAATTACGTGTGTTTTTAAATGCGTAAAATTTTTCGAAAGAATTTTTCAAAATTCAAATTGATTTTTTTTTTTTGAAAATGTTCAGATTTTCTTTAATTACAGGCAAAAAATAAGTACACGTGAAATCTAACTAGACTAAACACCTTCCTGCCCCACGTGACATTTTGTGATTTTTTGTCAAATCCCCCTCGCCCTAAAAGCCTCATGTGATTATAAAGTACGCCCCCTAAGGCCAATTTCAGGAATTTTCCGTACCGTAATTTAAAATTTTTAAAAGTTTAAACAACTTTGAAAATTTTGGAAAAATTAGATTTTTTGCGCTCTTGGTATTTTGTATCTACGCAGTTAAAACAGCACGACTGCTTTGCAAAAAGTTCAAAATTTTCAAACGGTTTCAAAATTAAAAAAAACAAATTCAAATTTTTCGAAAATATCAATTTTTTTCAAAAATTTCCAAATTTTCAGAAATCTATTTTTTTCAAAGCTTTCAAAATGTTCAAAATTTCAATTTTTAATACGGGAAGTTCCAGCAATTTGCCTTAAGCACGATTACCACTAGTTCATTACCCCAATTATATACACATGTCGGGAAGTTTATGAAACTTGATAATAAAGCTTTTCAGATATTTTTTAAATCTACAATTTTCACTAATTATTAAAACTTTAGAGCAGTCTCGTAAATTGGTTCTGAACTTTATAATTTAATCCTATATAACTCGTTGCGTTATTTCTAAAATCCTATATTTGCCTTAACTGTTTAACTTAGTTTAACTTTATTGCATCAGTATAATTACTGTTATAATTTATAATACAGATGATTATTTTTTGACATCATAAAATTGTACAACAATTCAGTAATCTCGCAACAGGGAATGAAAATTAATCAAACAATCTCGACAATTTCTGGAATGTAGACGTTAAAAAACGTTCAATTTATTATTTCATAATTAATTATATTTTATGCCCATCCACAATTATAAAATAATTCCACGTATTCGTGTGGTAAAGTCATTGATGCGAAATGAAATTCTTGTAACTGCAAAAATCCGACACCAAAGTCGTTAAAAAGATTTAATGCCGAAATGACCGCGTAATACGAAAAGACCTTCTTTCAAAGAGAATGCGGTTAACTACACATATTAAATTTTGTGCATAAACTGAATGCCTTCATAACGACGTCCCTTAATGAAATCAAAGTAAAAGCATTCCCCATTAAAACTTTCATTTGTTAGTGGTATAAAAGAAATTTTTATCTCAAAATTTAATACGCGAACGTGACGCCTTTTGTTTTTCATAAACTTTATCGTTTTCCCTAATTATAATTCTAAATGAATATGAAATATGTTATTGTATTTGCAATTCTTTTAAATACAGAAAGTAAGAAGCAGTTTTTATTTATTTATTTTTTTTTTTTTTATTGACATTATTTTCATTTCTTCTGGTATAAGAGATTATAAAAAAAACTTCATTTTTTATATATACATTTTATTTGTCTTTTAGGTATTGAAATATTTTTGAATTTGAATGAAAATGCTTTCAAAATTAGATAATAACGAATCAGTAGTTGTAAAATTTGTGCTTATCAAAATGTCAGAACTGAAATTTGTTTGTAAAATTTTTATTTTATAATATTGATGCACTACCACGTGATTGTTGAGATTTGATGAATTTTACCTAATTCTGACCTTAAAATTTAAGTCTCTGTCAATACCTGTTTGTAGTTGGTTTTTATAACCTATCACCAATTGTTTAAAATTGTATAAAAATGGAATTACCTTTCTTTCGCACCATCCATAATTTTTAAAAGATGTGATTATCAAAAATAATTCTATTGAATCGTTTAAAGAAATATATAAGTCTATAAGTTTATATAGATAATTTTACTTTTATAAAGTAAAAGTTAAAAATGATCATTTTTGCATATCTTCACGTTTTAGAGGTTTCTGAACATTTTGGCATACTTCAAAAAAAATTGTATGTGTGTGTGTGAGTGTATGTAGTATGTATGTATGTATATATGAATGTACGGATACAATTTTTGTTGACTTTTCAACCGATTTGAATTATTCTAAACATTGATTAGCTTTTGGCAAAGGCAGGTGTAGCCATTTCGGAGAAACGTAGTAAAGAGTGCAGAAAATGAATGAAATGAGGAAAGAAGTTTTTGAGAGAACGGAGCAACCGATTTGAATGATTCAAAAATCATTCCGCTTGTATCGACGTAATGAAGAATTAATTTTTTGCAAAGGCAGGTTCAGCGGTTTTGGAGATCTAGAAAAAAGAGTTCTAAAAAATGACACTTGGCGGTTGAAAATCAGAAATTTAGTAATTTTAATAGGTATCATACACCTTCAAGAAATTTCAAAATTAAACAATCAAAATCTAAAAATTTTAGTTTTCAAAAAATTTCTAAGTCTGCAAAGGATATCAGTATTTTCAAATAGAGATTTTTTTTTAATATTCATATTTTTTAAATGTTCATAAAATTGAATATTCTCAATAAAAATCTAATTTCTCTTCCCTGAGCTTTTAAAAATTTTGAATTACGGTGTAGGAAGTTCCAGCAATGTCCGTTAAGGCGCGATGCCATGCACCACTAATTAGATATTTATTTAAACCTCTAAACATAGGATGTATAAGGATATTGTTTAAAAACAAACAGCATTTTTATTTCACATTCATACACTTTTAATAGACCGAATTTACAATCTGAAGTATTGAAATTAAAAATATATTAAAGTACTCATGAACAATTAAAGTGCATATTCACTGAACATTTTAATTTGTGATACTTTGAGTTTTAGGTATGTACATCAAAGAACTAAAGAATTTAAGTAGTAATTAGATTATTCTGTGTTTAGATTTTATTACGTGATTTTTAATTTAAAAGCAAAAAATGTGCATTAATTTTGTGTTTTGTTATTTTGAAGACTTTTCCATTTTTCTCTGAAAATTTAATATAAATGTTTATATGTGTATTTATATATATATATATATTACACTATTCGTTGCGTATGCCTTTGACTGGAAAAATTCTATTTGTTTGCCCAGACTTCATACGCACTACATGTAGAGGTTATTGTTAGTAATTAATTCTCGTTTATTACTTCTATTTATTCCTCTACCTTTTTCCAAGGATTTGTATGAATATAATTGAATGTGTACATGTGTATGCTAATAAATTAACTCTGATATACAAAGGGTTACATTTTATGCTGACCTTGGAAAAGTTTCTGTTGTCGTTCTTTCTGTTTTCCTCTACTACATTAAATTTTATGTTTTAAAATATTTTGGAAATTTGGAACTTTTTTTCAAAGCATTAAGACGAAACATCAAAGCGCGTAAGCGCCGCATCGCAGTCTAACGGACGAACAATATTACGGAACCCATAACAATGTAAACAAAATTTATGCTTATTTTTAAAATTCCTTTAAAATATCTGATAATTTGCTGTGCATATGTCTAATGATCATTTTTGACCGCCAAATTGCATTTTTTTACTCGATCTCCAAAACCGCTAGACCTGCTTTCCCAAAAATTTAATCAGTTCTTTATTTTGTCATTACAAGTGCTTTTTGAATTATTGAAATCGGGGACACTCCATTCTTTTAAAAACTGAATTACCATTTTCGACCATTTTCGATTTTTTGATATCTCCGAAACAGCTAGACCTGCCTTGTTCAAAAACAAATCGGCACGTCTCCTCATCAATAGGAATCGATTGTTTTTTTGAATCATTCAAATCAGTTGAATCGTGTTCCCAAAATCGTCACATACACACACATACATTAATTTATTATACATTGTTTTCTAAGTTATGCCAAAATGTTCAGAAATCTTTGAAACGTAAAAATATAGAAAAATTTTCATTTTAGATTTTTTTGCGATTACTATAATTTACCCTATGGGGAGTTGAAAAAACCAAAAAAAAGAGTGCGCGTAGGGTTTACACGCGATTGAAGTGAAACTTATTTGCTACTGTACAAGATGGCATTTAAGTAAAAATAAATACATCATATAACAATTTTGAATAATGTTTATTAGTAATATGGTAACACCCGTGATGCACATATTTATTAGTATCAACCAATATACACATTTATATAATGATAAATTATAAATTATATATTTATAATAGCATTAAAATTATGTATAATATTTATAAACAATAATGTAATTAAAGTCATACTTCAAATATTACATGATCGATTTGTCATTGTAATTAGCATTTAGAAATGAACCTTCATTAGGGAAATGAAGTAATTGCTGATTAATAACTTCTATAATATTCGTTCACACAGTGGATTATGATAAACAATGCCTAAACAAATATTGTTTCTGCAACTTCACTCATCATGTGATTGTGTTTGAAGAACTTCATGTAATTTAAATTAAGATACATTCATTGACTGCTTGTATTTTCTTTTTTACTTTTTTGCGATATAATCTCATTTTTTGAACAGCTGTAATATCTGACTTGTCTAAAAAGTATTTTCCATTTTAATAACTTCAAAGATTTATAGAAACTACGAATAATATAGAAATAATTTCTAATCAACAAACTTACGTTTAGTTTTCGACACAAATGTTTAATTTGTTTTATTATTTTCAAGCAACAGGGCAAAATATTCTTCTGATTCAGGCATTTTTCATTAAATCAAGATTTGTACTACGATGAAACTTTAAAATGTTTATCTATGCCGATTTCCTTGTTGATATCGGTACGCATACAACGACAGCTAATCACAATCGACCCGTATAGAAATGATATCATCGAGAGCGAATGACGAATCATTAGCACTCGACTCTTATCTTATCTGCCGTAACGCACTTCCATTGCATTTGTACGGATTTATACCTTAGTCGCGCATAAAGAAGTTTTACTTCAAAAACTTTGTGGATTGTATGAAGTTTTATAAAACTCGTCTCTCATCTATCTCAGGTATTCGCGTACAGGTTTAATACAAGAATTTAATGTAGTGACCCAATACCAGATGCGTATTTAATTTTTCCAGAAAGCTCTGAAACATGATGTGTATTCAAAGATTCCCCCGTCGATGTGTCGTCCTTCGTCCTTCGTCCTTCGTTCGCTACAAGAAGACATCGTCTCCTTTAATGTTTGCATATGTTTTCAGTATTTTCTCGCATATTGAATAAGAAAAAATCTGAATTGATCTCGATGGTGCACCGCAGCAGCAGAGCCAATGAAAAATATATTCGGATTCCGAACACACACATTACGGATTTCAAATAAAATGTTATCGCGCCGCGCACGTGCACAAAGATTGAAAGGGCTTATTGCGAGGCTCGTTTGAATATGCAAATACATTGCTAAATTGGATTATCCTTGTTCGTTATTCCAACAATTCGTACGTGATTGTTACAATCTTATTTTGCGTGATTGAAGGTACGGATTTCAATCGTCAATCTCCTCGATCTAGGTGTCTAATTTGTAATTAAATAAAAACATTGCAGGATTATACGAGATTTTTCAATTAAAATAAGCATATATTAATTGTTATATATCTATATACAGTAAAACCGGGTTAAGATTTCCCAGGAACCGGTCTAAAAACCAAAAGCGCGACTTGTGTGAGAAAGCGTAATTTGCAAGTAGGGACAAAATGGCGTAAAGTGGCGTATTATGCGAGAAACCGCATTAACAATCGTATTAACAGATTTGTACTTTAAATATATACACAGGGTGTTTCAACCAAAAGAGGGCGCGAAAAAGAGAAAAAAAATATCTCTCGTTGTTTGTAAATTATGAGCTTTTAAGTTTTAAGTTTTTAAGTTATGTTTCAAAACCTTCTGAACATTTTGGCATACCTTAGAAAAAATGAATGTATGTGTGTGTGCGTGTATGTATGTATGTTCGGATACAAATTTTCGTCGACGATTTCGGGAACACGGATCAACCGATTTGAATAATTCAAAAAACATTCGATTTGCATTGATAAGGAAACGTGCTGATTGGTTTTTGGCGGAGGCAGGTCTAGCCGTTCCGAAGATACGGGGCAAAAAGTGCCGAAAACGGTAACTCCGCTTTTAAGAGAACGGAGCGAAAAATTTTATTTGTATTGACTAAATGAAGAACTGTTCAAATTTTTGGAAAGGCAGGTCCAACGACTTTAAAGATATGGAGAAAAAAGTAAAAAAAATGAGCCATTTGGCGGTCAAAAATGAACATTATACGTATACATCAAATTATCAGATATTTTATAGAGATTTTTCGTCTTTATGCAGTTAAAGCAATACGATTGCTTTGAAAAAAAGTTCAGAGTTTCCAAAATATTTCAAAATAAATGATTTAAGATAGAATGATTTAATATGGTTCAAAATTCTATTAAAAGTTTCAAATCATTGATCAACTTTTATTGATATTATTATTGATCATTTTTAATTACTCGAATTTTGAATTGCGGTACGGGAAGTTCCACCAATTTGCCTTAAGGCACGATGCCCTAATTGCCCTAAGACAGAATTCCGCTTAAAGCTAGTTTTCTTTAATTTTTTTTTCAAGACAGTTAAGGTACATACTATTACGATTCGGCTTGACGTCAAGGTCTGGGACACGTGTATATATATAATATGTATGTATATACAATTTTTTTACAAATTTTAAGTATATCTATAATTCAAAATTATGTTACTTTAAAATTTTGATACAATTCTATATAGGGAAAAATACTAACTGTAATTTGCTGAATTTTGTTTTATTTTTTTTAAATTCTTCTAGTGTTCAAAAAAGTAGTTTTTCTTGACTTTTTGATAGTTACACAAAATTTATGTGTAGATTCTGATAATTTTTTTTTATATTTACTCTTATGTTGTCACTTGTTTTCAATTTTAGTTTTTGACGCTTTGGGCTAACAATTTTAAGATAAGTTACTAGTTTCACCTAGAATTGTTTCATATATGTTTTTTATTGATTAACCAGAAATAGGTATCCTAATTTGCAGAAAAAAATCTATTATTTTTATATTTTGGACTTTTTCTCCCATTTGGTATATCTTATTTTTTGTTAGTGGTTTGGGGAAAGTTTCTTTAATGATAAATTTGCATTGATTTTTAAGCTCTTTTTCAACAATATACCATAATTTATTTTCTTAAGACTAGTTGAAAACATAATCTTTGATTTTTAGGCAAGATGCCTATTGAGAGCAGATTTTTTAAATATTTTGCAATACAATCGTCATCATATTATTTTCGTAAATAATAACTAGTAAAAGTGAATGATAGGCCAGTAAAGTAACATTTTTTATTAATATTTTTAATTGAAATTAGCCGGTTTATGAGCCTGCGATTAAAATAGCAACTTCAAATTTTTCACATGACACTTGAAACAAAAATTGTTCTGATTTATTATTATTCCTATTTTTAAATGTTGGTCTCAGCTTTAACTAGAAATTCACTTACTGCAGTCATTTCTATATATTTTTTTCATTATTTATTTATTTATTTGCACTTATTACATAATAAAATATAAACAAATTTTTTGTTAGTCTTTATACATTTTTTTAATGTTTTTTCCATAGAGCTTTCAAGATAGTACTTTGATTGCTGCTATTCATAATTTCAGTAAAAAAATAATTTTTAAAATATTGGTACTTATTACTTTTTATACTTTTCTACGAGTGTTTCCTCATGATCAAAATTTTCGTTATAATTTTCAATTACTTTCATTATAACCTTCTCGTCCTTTTTCTAAGCATTTTATAGCACACTAGAAGACGTTAGGCGTGAATCATGTAGTAAATTACTTATCCTCAGTGATATAGTCGAATAAATGCCAACATGAATCTGCGTTTTATGGGCGAACGAATTAGGAAAGTCAAGTTGATATTCTCGTCAAGCCTACTTTTATTAGGTGTCGTTAACTGCTTAATATTCATAAAGGAAAATCAACTCGCTCGGCTTTCGTATAAATTTTATTTGTGGGTATTCCAAATGTATGAGCTTAGAGCTTTCGAGAATATTTGGATGTGAGGTACCTAGAACTTTTTAATTAACTATATTAATTGTAAACTCACAAATGTTTATAATATTAATATATAGGGTAGAGCTAGACTTAAAGAACCACTGGTAAAAAAGTCAACCACCACTACGTCAAAAATAAGTATAATATAAATTTTTTCAACGATACTATTTTAAAGTAGAGGCCAAAAGATATGTATCTAACCATTATCTAAATTCTTACGATAACGTTACCAGGAGATAAACAGCATGTATCACTATTCATAAAAAAAATATTTTTGTTGGTGTTTTTTTCGTTGTGAGCACTGTTGTTTAGTGTACAAGACCTTAATATAATTTCCACGTCTACGTTGTTTATTTTATAGGATGTATTATTATTTTTGGGTTAAATTCATCAGATGTTTATATATAATCTTTATAAAAGCTTGCATTTGAGTGGGGTAAAAAGGACCAACTGAACCTTTACTTTTGCAAAGATGTAAACACTAAGAAACTAGTAAACGAAAAAGTTAAGTAAAATGCAATTTTACAAGAAATAAATAAAATAAATAGTAATTCCAACTAATACTAGATCAAGGTTGTATACAGTGTGATATTTGTGAAAAATGTGTCCATGAAATTTATATTTTGCATTAGTAAAGTAATGTTGTCATTATTGCGTAAAATTCTTTTAAAATTAAAAATAAGACAGCAGTTCTGTTTGCCCCTGACTGTCCCTTTTTTTGCTCCGTCTATGGGGGAAAAAGGCACCTATGGCAAATTTTAGAAAATTAGTGATAAAACTCATTTTTATAATTAGGAATTAACTGGGAATTTTACTGAACATAGTACGATAGTTGTTTGATACTTGTTATGTATTGTGATGTAGTTGGTAGTTACGAGTACGTAGATGTAGTTTTAGACAGTATAGTTACTGAAAGTCAAATTGGATCGTTATGCCCCGTCTTACCTTATAATTAATTGTTGAAATTTTTTTTGGTAATTTTAATTGAAATTTGCTTGGCCATAGAGTTTCTAGTCTTAATAAACAGAGTCGCTCATAAATTAATACATTGACATCTTATTGAAGTCAATTATTTTACCTTTTGGAAGATCATCCAACTTGCCTCGAGGCAACATACCACTTACTCGTAGTTTATGCCAACAATCACTAAATACAATTTCGATTCGTTAGCATATTATTGCATTGATAATTTGTGAAGTAAAAAATATGCTTTCATTGGGTCATTTCCTAAAATTTGCTGATTCTCGGATAACATACAGGGTGCGCCATTTATATGTGGCCAACGAAAATGTTGAATAACTTGAACAATTTTCAATGAACTTTGTTAAATTTTTTATTATCGAATTGAAAGCATTACAATTTTTTCCACCTAGGCTCGAGTTATTATTCTTCAAAGTTATTATTCAATGTTTCTATTGACCACATATTGATGGCGCACCCTGTAGAAATGTTATGTTCGGGTCTATAATTGCACGAGTTGGTAGTCAAGATTTGTCAAAAATATCTGATGTTTCACATATAAAACCTAACCTCCAATTAGTCAGAATTTTAACTATGGTCAGACTTTACGTATGTGTTATCAAAGTGACATCAGAAAGTTGCACTCGTGATAAAATTGTTGTTTAACATTTGTGCATTTTGGAGGTTAGGTTTTATGAAGGAAACGCTAGATCAAACTGTTAACAAAGCACTACATTTTTATGTTATCCAAGAATTGGCCCAAAATAAACGCTCGATTGAACTTTCAACCAAGACGTAGCTTTTTGGCAGTTTGTGACTACCAACTTATACAAAAATAGACTCGTAACATAACATTTCTATGTTGTCCGAGAATTGGTCTTTTGATATCCTTGTGTAGAACGTTCAATACTATCCATTACGTTAGTAATGTGGGTAATTCCTCGAAAGCCACAATCCAATACACCACTAGTTTACCTCAATGATTGCCAAATACGATCCCGATCCCGATCCCATCGATGGTACAATCCACTTAACCACATTCCCGGGCCGTTAGCGCATTATTCCATTACCCACGCATGTAGGTCTATGACGGGCTCAAACTCTTTCGAATGACTTTTACTTTCGAAAGCATCATCATTGTCTACTATGAGAAAAATATTACGTTCATGGGAACGAAAACGGAAGCAACTTATATTCTTGTTCAAGATAATAGGTTTCGCTACATAGAAGCATATATCGTTTATGTTTTTCGTCATTTTTTCTCTCGATGAGTTTTTGCTGTCGGCGTTTTTATTTTGTTGCGATGAGATCTTTTTCTCGACATCGCCGAAAAAGAAAGTTTTTTGTTGCATGGCGATTGCGAAATTTGGCTAATTACAGGTGCGAAATTAAATGCATTATTTTATCTGCAAATAAACTATTTGAGAAAAACATCTGCATTTTCGAAGTAAAACCTCTTTAGGCGCGTCTAGGTAAAATCCGTGTAAATCCGTACAAATGCAACGAGGATATCATTTCTATACGGGTCAATTGTGATTAGCCGTTGTGTATGTGACTAGAGATCTGTATTTGTTGCGTACCAGCATCAACGTTGTATGCGTGCCGGTATCCTTAAAAATAATAAATCAAATTAAACATTTGGGCCTTGTTCTAAACGTAAGTTTATTTCTACATCATTTCTATATTATTCGTAGTTTCTACAAATCTTTGAAGTTATTAAAATGGAGAATATTTTTTATGCAAAACAGATATTACAGATGTTCAAAGAATGAGATTATATCAAGTAAAGAAAAAGTAAAAAAAATACAAGCAGTCAATGAATGTATGTTAATTTTAATTACATGAAGTTCTTCAAACACAATTATATGATCATATAAGTTGCGAAAACAATATTTGTTTAGGCGTTGTTTAATATAATCCACCGTGTGAAGGAATATTATAGAATTTATTAATCAGCAATTACTTTATATCTCTGATGAAGGTTCATTTCTAAATGCTAATTACAATGACAAACCGATCATGTCATATTTGAAGTATGACTTTAATTACATTTGTTCTTTTCAAATATTATACATATTTTAATGCTATTATAAATATATAATTTATAATGTATCATTATATAAATGTGTATAATGATTGTCACTAGTAAGTGTGTGCATCACGAGTATTACCATATTACTAATAAACATTGTTCTATGGTGTATTTATTTTTACTTGAATGCCATCGTGTACAATAGCAAATGAATTTTACTTCAATCGCGTGTTATCCTTACGCGCACTCTTTTTTTTTACGAGTCCTTTCCATCTTTCCATTTTTCTAGTTTTATTCATCAGGTGTTCTTTCCATCTAAGTCTTGTTTTTCATTTGTGTCTTTGTCGTATCATTTTATTTTCTAGAATATTTTACAGTACCACATTTCAATATTCCATAAATATTTATAATTTGCCGTACGTAGATCCCTCCGTCTTTGATCCACACAGAGTTTGTGTTTTTTATAATTTTGTTTTCTGAAACAGAGATTCAGTCACGTTATAACTAAATTAAAAAAGCATCTGGTATATAAATAAAGTACTGACACTATTAACAAATTATGCAAATAGAAGTGAAAATAAGCAAATATATGTTTGTATGTATGAAAAATAATTTGCTATAAATACTTCAATCATTAGGACTCTCATATTGTTGAATCCATTACTCTTATGAAATTTAAATTGCCATTTAAAGTGGCCAACCCAATTTTGTATTCAAGGCTATTTCTACGGTAATATTTTCAAAAAATAGCTGTAAAATATCTCTAACAATAAATGAAGTTAGATAAAAAAAAAGAGTGCGCATAAGGTTCACACGCGATTGAAGTAAAACTTTTTTGCTACTGTGCAAGATGGCATTTAAGTAAAAGTAAATACAGCATATAACAATTTTGAATAATGTTTATTAGTAATATGGTAACACTTGTGATACACACATTTATTAGTGTCAACCATTATACACATTTATATAATGATAAGTTATAAATTATATATTTATAATAGCATTAAAAATATGTATAATATTTAAAAACAATGATGGTAATTGCTTAAACTTCTATAATATTCGTTCACACAGTGAATTATGTTAAACAACGCCTAAACCAATATTGTTTTTGCAACTTCACTCATCATGTAATTGTGTTTGAAGAACTTCATGCAATTGAAATTAACATACATTCATTGACTGCTTGTATTTTTTTTACTTTTTCGCTGGCGATATAATCTCATTCTTTGAACATCTGTAATATCTGTCTTGCCTAAAAAATATTTTCCATTTCAATAATTTCAAAGATTTGTGAAGATCAGATATTAACATACATATTTATAATATTGAGCATCTTGAATCTACCACACAAATTTTAAACAACCATAACTCTTTAAGTATAATAACTCCAACCGCAACTTAAAAGTTGATACAATCTTTAACTACAATATAGCAATTATATATAAGTACATTATATATAAAAATATTTTTATCATCTTCTTTAAACTCATCTCGACGTGGGTGTATCATAATTATACAGCCGAAACAATGATTATATTTCTCATTAGTAGTAAGTAAAGCATTGTTGATGCGTATATAATGTATATGTATATACATTGAAATATTGAAACGTTGGAAGTACATTTAATGATTTTGTTGATATTATTTCATAGGCAAGTAAGCGTTGGCTCTAAAACAATATCTATTGTTCTATAAAATTTCAATAACAGTTCTTTCGCATAATACGGTCTCTTCGGAACAATGATACACGACTTACACGGCGGACACGGCGCCCACATCCCACGCATGAGCTAACCAGATGGAATATCATAGTAAAACATTATTATATAATACATATGCCACATAGATCTTTTATCGAGGAATATATTCATGTACATATCGTATAATTAACATATCTTCGCTTCCGAGATTAAAAATGACAAACATTCAAATGAAGCTTTACATTTTACAAAGACCCAGACAGAAACTATCACCAATGAGGAAAATAATGAAGATGATAGCAACAAAAATTTTTACATATTCAAAACAACTGGTGGGAAGTACTAGGTGTAAAAGAATCATTCCAATGAAAACAAGAAATAATTTATCAACAATAAAAGCGTAAGGTATAAAGGTTTGAATAACCAGACCATCAAGTTTGAATAGATGAAGAAGATACCAATAAGTAATACTTTTTTTTTAATCAAAACTTTATTAGTTTTTTAATACAAAATTGTTTAAGACTGAGGACAGAAATATAAATGCAAACAATAAACCGAATATTAAGAAAATAAAATTACAAAACATAGAAATAATAATCTTATAATATGACTGTGGCTGGAACTGGGCATCAACTACTCTGAGTTGAGAATATTTTTATATAGATGGATGTGGTAGATCATTAGGCGATTTCTTTTTTAGTTTTCTTGTTGAGCTTGGCATTGACTTGATGTTTGGATAAAGTAAATAGATGTTTTTTTTTTAATTTACAACTGTTTCATTTTGCAATCAATTTACGAGCACAAGTTCTTTAACATACTAATTGCTTACAAATTACTTGCATTATATCTTGATTAAATCCTAGTTTCTCAATTATGTATAAAACCGTTTAAAATGTTAATTACATCAATGCTAATTAATGTGTAGAAGATTAGTTGCAGTTGTTTTATGGATTAGGTCAGCTTCTACTTGAAATCTGACCAACCAAACAAATGTTGTTTGTCGATTAAATAAATTATAATAGAAATATCCAATATTATGTATTTTTTGTAAACACTACTGCAAAAAATTGACCTCATATTGAGAAATTTATTCCAAAAATGTTACATTTAGTAATAGGACCAGAGATATCGATTTTATGGAAACTTGCTGAAAATTAGATTTGTTAAATGTTGTAATAAAGAAAATACAATTTTCTGCAAATTTACAAATGCGAAGTATTGCATGGAAGAAAAAAGCTCTAAAACTGGCGCCATCGTGTGCCAATATTATTTTGTTAACGTTTGTCCATATGGAACCAAAATTAAGCCTACATTACAAAGGGTTGCTCCCGTCGTGGCCGTGTGCGTCACAGGCGAGGCATGGCGCGTGACCCTGTACCTGTGTGCTCCACGTACCCGTTTCACTTGTATTTTGAAATGATATATATATTGATATATTTGCTTAAATAATACTCGTTAAATAGAGTGTCACGCGTTAGGTGCCGTCCGGTGTTATGGGGCTTTCCCCTAATAGAATATAAAAAAATTAAAAGTCGACAAAACACGCCATGGCACCCTACCTTTAGCATATTATTTCTATTTCTATCAACAATATTGTTAGTAGATATAGTAATAATTTTACCAATAATTTCTCTCTCGATTCAACAGCTCAGTGGAATCGAATAAATGATATTGAGTCAAGTCAGCCATACATATATACTCTTTATATTTCTGTCTGGAATTTGTCAACCATAAAAACATCATTTGAACTCAATGTTATATTGTTATTTTTAGAGATTCTAATGCCCATATTCTATTTTTATTTCGAATTGGTAGAGGCGCGCGTATGGTATTAAGTGAAGCGGCTGCCCCATTGTCATGTACCGATATTTAAAAGGAGAAATGGTACAAATTTTGAAGACTATACTTGAAAGACTATATTATATTAGAGTTTATATAAAAAAAATGAAATCTTAATTTTTTTTACATAATTTATCTTTCACATATGTTGGAGTTCTATCTCTCATGTCTCGGTCTAAATATACGCCAAGTGCTGCATTTCCCGACGTTTTCCCAACAAATGCATTATTCAGCAACACTCTCGTAAACTCCAACAATAAGATTTTCAAGCAGTTTACTTTAATACAAAACAATCTGCTAATTAATAAATTAGCAATTCGATACTTAAACCAATAAAATGTATGTGATTACAGAGGTTTGCATACTTTATTTCCTTTTTAAATGCCCATTGATTTTTTTTAAAGCGGTCGTAAAATTTACCAACGAAATCCTAAATGAGTTATTTGACAGTTTGAATTTAATTACATCGCTCAAGTATTCTGTAAAAAGATTGCGGTGGAAGTATTTTGCCGTTCTCGGTAAATTGCTCATGAAATTGTAGGCTTATGGCAAATATTGTTGTCTTATACTACCTTGTTATAATTAAATGTTATGTACGCGTATAAGGTTACGGATTTCAAATTTTATGGGTCCTTTTACTTTTTGGAGGAGACCAAATCACCTTGTTTTTTTTTGTAAAAGTGATACTGTTTCGGATTACGCCGCGAATTATTATTAACTTCCTGAAGGAGAAGTTTACGTTTTCATCAAAAAATCCGATTCGCTAATTTTATGTTTTCTCGACGTTTCAAGCCATTCTGAATCGAGTGCGACCAAATTTGGAAAAAGTATGTGTGTGTGTGCATGTGTGTGTGTGTGCATGTGTGTGTGTGTGCGTGTATGTGAACAGATTTTTTTGCCGTAAATCGACGTTTTCTCGAAAACGGCTTGGCCGATTTCAAAAATTTAAAAGCCATTCTATGTATCTCGATGAGGACCAGCGTTTCTGAGTTTTGTGCGCCGATCGGCCGAGACTTTTCTTTATAAATAGCAGAAAAGTTAAAAATTTTTCGTCTACGTTTTAGCCCGCAATTCTGAATCGATTATGAAAATTCAAAAACCGTTCGAAAGATATTGGTTGGGAATCGTGCTGATTAGTTTTTGGTAAAGATCGGCCGGGCCGTTTTCTTGTAATTAACTGTTGAAAAAAAATTTAAGCCGATTTTTATGAAACTTTCTTTGGCGATGTATATCATGGTCTTATAGAACTTACTGAAATATTACGGCCTTACGACAAGTAGTTTAATTTTAAAAATTCATCATAGTTTGAGAAAATGAGTAGTTGTGTAGTCGTTTGTTAAAATTAAAATTAGATGATTTACTTGGTATAATGATACAGTACTTGGTGTTAATGAACATACTAAACTATTAACGTCCTACAAAAACTGGTTCAATTATAATAATTATTGAATTGTGAGAATTTGCTTTTAGAAAATACTCCGAGTTAACGCGTTCGTTTGTTTTCAATTATGTGTAATAAATCCTCTCTGAATACTTCTAATCACTCATAAATTAATTTGTTTATTATTGATTAAGTCGATTATTTACACATATCGGGAAGTTCGTGGAACTTGCCTCAAGGCTAAATACCAATACCAACTAGTTACATAATATTTCAACTCGATTCAGGTAAGAATAGTGTGAGAGATTTGTTTCGGAAAAAAAAATGCTCATCGCGCTAATCTATTTTATACATAGATGTTTTTAAAACCTCACTCTTCTTATTGTCTTTTATAAACATAGCTTTCGTTGAAATCAATTTAGACAGCCATCAAATCAGTCATATGCAAAACAATGGAAATCCGTCATTCTACATTTAATTCGTGTTTTTTTTACCAAACAACAAATTAAATAAATATATATGAGACATGATTAAAAAACAAAAATATTCACACGATTCAGTCCACCGTTCGAGTAGCGTGTTCAGGTTCATGTTGTATAATTTCACGACTTTCTTGTTCGTTATTCATCTAATTAATAATGCCTCGACTAAAACGAAATGGAAATGAAATCAATGTAAATACACGCAAACAGAAGTAAAAGTATTTATTAAATCACGACTCTGTGAATTATGGCTTCCAGAGGCATTTCGAGTTTTGCGGAAATTTCTGATGGAAATACTATAAATATCAAATATGAAATGTATTTCGCATCGAGCATTTTGATGTTAACATTTAATCGTTACGCGCAAAATAATTTCACGAATGCGCTAAATGATGTAATGATTGCTACACATTTAGAAGACTTTAATTAATTTTTTATTTACTGACACATATAAAAAATATTCGGCATAACGAAGACATATTTGAGCTTTATTTGTTATATATAATTACTTGCTTACACGTGGAGAAACGTGCAAATTAAAAATCACATAAAAACATGTTATTTTAGAGATATGAAATTTTAATCCATAATTCCAGCATGTTTTTTCATTACTTGTAGCTTTTATTACTATTGCTGCTATTCATCCTTGAACTTGACAATTTAATTGATTTTTGTGAATTTATTTTTGATTTAATAGTCGTAATAAATGGTCGCTTAGTTTATAACCATATTTTTATTTAAATTTTTATTTGTGATTTTTATATGTATTTTATGATTAAATTCGAGTTCATCAAAATTGATGAAATAGGTGCAGCACGTGTACGTATGTTTTTTAATATTCGATTTGCGGATAGTATTTTTATATATGTTTTATAATAGTATTTTTTATATAATTGGGCCTTTTGAAAATTGGAAACTAGTTTCACATAGGAGAGCAAAGCGTTTCTTGTAACAGTTTTTTTTTCAAATTAATATATCTTGAGATCCATTGATTACATTTTTATGAAATACAGATGAATAGCTCTATAACTATTTCTCTACGGAATCTGATACAAATAATTCCATAACTATTATGTTTTATTTCACAATTAATCGGTAAAAAGTGTATCTTTATGTTTCAAAGAATTTTGCACATTTTGGCATACCTTAGAGAAAATGGATGTGTTTGTGTGTGTGTGTGTGTTCGGATACAAATTTTCGTTGACAATTTCGACCGATTTTAATAATTCAAAACAACATTCGATTCATATTGATAAGGAGACGTGCTGATTAATTTTTGGCGAAGGCAGGTGCAGCCGTTCCGAAGGTAAGGTGCAAAAAGTGTCAAAAATGGTGACTGAATTTTTGAGAGCACGAAGCATCCGATTTGAATGATTCAGAAACATTTTATTTATATTGATGAAATGAAGAACTGATGCAGTTTTTGGTAAGGCAAGTATAGCAGTTTTGGAGGTCCAATTAAAAAAATAAAAAGACATTTGGCAAACAAAACTGATCATTAGGCATATGCACAACAAATTATCAGATTTTTTATAGATATATTGATAATAAGAACAAATTTTGTTCACATTTTTTCGTTAGACTGCGACGCGGTGCACAAGCGCTTTCATATTTTGTTTCTATGCAGCTAACGTATCGTGATTGCTTTGAAAAATAGTTCAAAAATTCCAAATTATTTCAAAGTATAAAAAAATGCTAAATTTCCAAAAAGGTCAATTTCAACACACACACACATACATCCATTTTTTCTTTATAAGGTATGCCAAAATGTACAGAAGGTTTTGAAACGTAAAGATATATACAAATTTTCATCTTTGCTTTTTTGCGATTACTATAACTTGCCCTACGGGAAGTTATTAATTATACGTGATATCTTATTATACCCCTCCCCCCTCTCCCTAAAAATCTCACGTGATTAATGGACGCCCTCTAATGGACATAGTTTTAGGTAATGCGCTCTTTCGTTAATGGTTAATTTATCTAGAATTATATATCTAATTTTGTTCATTCCCTTTAAATTTAAACACGATTGTACTGACGAGTACACATTCGTATGATACAAATTTCTACAATTATTATGATTGAGCATAGTAGCAAAGTCTTGCTTAATTTTGTGGGAGAATATTCTCTGTCTCAAAGAGACAATGATTACATTTTCGTACGTTTTGCAATATGTCGAACGAGCCGTTTGATGATACGTCTTCGAGCACTAATTGTCTTCCAGTTCGGCGAATACGCGTTAACGTCGGCACGAGCTCGCATCTTATTTATATTTGTGTTTCTGTAAGTGCAGTCAGAAGAAAAGCTTTAAATCACATCACTAAAAAATATACGACTCTCGAAATAGCTGAAACGGGAGACGCGCGTGCCCGCGCTCGGACGGACGGGACATTTTAATAAGCGGGCCGACGATGACAGCAGGACGGACGGACGGACAGGTAGCCGGATGTGTCGCAGAATCATAGAGCGAATCGACGAAGGAGGACGCAGTCCAGTCATTTTAGCATTTCACCTCGGATTGTTAGATACCTAGCTGTAAGTTTGTAAATAGTTGTATATTGACACCCTGAAAGTTGTCTCAAAACCTACATATGGTAGGGTGTGCGCAACTATTAAATTTCGGGGTCAAAGGTCACAAAAGTTGCGGACTTTCGCTTTTTTTTGTAAATATCTCATTTTCTATGGGTTTTTTGCTATTTATGTTTATTATCAATATTGTAGAATACAAAATTTTCTACAAATTTTGTTTGAAAGAATTTTTCATACGGCGAAACGTTTTCGAGATAGAGGGCAGAGAGCGCGCGGTCTCATCATCACTTCAGGTCAACCGATCAAAAACGCGCCATATATAGTTGATAACTATCGATAGTTCTTATTGATTAACTATTATAAATTATTAACTTCCCGTAGGGTAGTTATAGTAATGGGCCAAAAATCTAAAATAAAATTTTTTGCATTTCTCGACGTTTTGAAGGTTTCTAAACGTTTTGGCATATCTCAAAAAAAATGAATGCGTGTGTATGTTTGTGTGTTTTGTATGCCCGCATTTTTTCGTCTACGTTTTCGAGCGCACCGATCAACCGATTTGAATGGTTTAAAAAACATTCGATCCCTATTGATCGGGAGATGTGCTGATTAGTTTTTGTCAGAGGCAGGTCCAGTTGTTACGGAGATTTTGAGAGAACGGTGTATCGGATTTGAATGATCTTAAAATATTCAGTTTGTAATAGTTTATTTGTTGTTTTTTATCATGTAAGAAGTTATTAATATTAATTAGGTTAAAATTCGAATATAGTTCCTATATTTTCACTAACAATTCTGCAATTACATGGGCAGGTAAGTGTTGTTAAATAAATTAATACTGAATAAAAAGTGATAGGTTGAGAAAAAATGATAAAATAAATTAAAATAGTTAATAAAAATTAACAAATATTTATAAATCGATAGTTTATCAACTATATATGGCGCGTTTTTTATCGGTTGACCTGAAGTCCTGAAGTGATGCTGAGACCGCGCGCTCTCCGCCTTCTATCTCAAAAACGGCTCGCCGTATGAAAAATTCTTTCAAACAAAATTTGTAGAGAATTTTGTATTCTACAATATTGATAATAAACATAAATAGCAAAAAACCCATAGGAAATCAGATATTTACAAAAAAAGTAAAAATCCGCGATTTTTGTGACTTTTGACCCCGAAATTTAATAGTTGCGCACACCCTATCATATGTATGTTTTGAGACAACTTTTAGGGTGTCAATATACAACTATTTACAAACGTACAGCTGGGTATCTCACATTCCGAGATTCTTGCCTAATTTAACCTAAAATGACTGGGCTAACGGAGGACGGTAGACGGTGGATCGCGTGGCCTGATTGTGCGCCGGCCGATGAGTTGATCACTCGCCTTCGGATGTCGTAACGAATGTAATAACTGCATACGTCATTCACAACTGAAATGCAACTAACCTAACGGCATCACTATTTATGGAGATTCAAAGCAATTGTTCGCAAAAAAACGAAAATGATTTTTTTTATATATCTTTACGTTTCAGAGATTTGTGAACATTTTGGTATACCTTAAAAAAATGGATGTATACGTGTATGTGTGTGTGTTTGTTGTGTATTTGTGCGGATACAATTTTTCGTCGACGATTTCGAGAACACGGATCAACCGATTTGAATGGTTCAAAAAACATTCGATTCCTAATGATGATTGGTGCTGATTAGTCTTTGGCAAAGGCAGGTCCATCCGTTTCAAAGTTGCGGGTCAAAAAATGCAAAAAATTGTAATTCTGTTTTTGAGAGAACGGAGCGTCCGATTTGAACGATTCAAAAAACATTTCACATTTATTGGCAGAATGAAAAATTGATTACATTTTTGGGAAGGCAGGTCTAGCGGTTACGGAGATCTAGTAAAAAAAGTAAAAAAATGCCATCTGGCAGTCAAAAATGATCATTAGACATATGCACATCAAATTATCAGATGTTTTATAGAGATTAACAATAAGTATAAATTTTGTTTACATTTCTCTGGGCTCCATACCAATGTTTATCCGTTACCACGATGCCATGCGCCCCACTAGTTTTTTTAAAAAAAATCCAAACATGTGCAAAAAAAATAAAAAAATTGTCAATTTTTTCCCGCAACTAAAAATCACGTGATGTTTGGTGAGGAAAGGAGGGGGTAATTTTGAATATCACCACGTATCACCGAGTGTCAAAATCAAATCAAAAACGTACAACCTGATATCAACAGTAGTGATATTCGTTTTTACTGCAAAATTCAGATCATGGATATGTTTCCATATAAAAATAGCCTGATTTGTAATTTTTCCAAGGTTATTGAATAAATATACCGTATCTAGATATAGAACTATCTGATTAAAGAGCTGACTTCCAGTCTACATCCAGCAAATTACTTACTTGTTAGTGCCGATCGTAACTATATATCTTTTAATATAATTCAGTACAAACAGTGATTACCCGGCAATCATCTTGTAAAGAGATGTGGATAATCCTTTGCAAACTCTCTGCAAAGTTCAAATAGAAACCAAATTCACAAAGCATTGCAATTATATTGTGTTCTTCTTTGAGTATAAGAGTGGAAACGTAATCCGACATTGTGTGTTTTCCGGGCGGACTTTTATTTTTGCAGATAATTTTAAACAGACTCGCAATAAAGGGATGTATATCATTCTTATACATCGAGGAGAAATACGTTGTAGTACCCACATGTATAATGTGTTCTTATGTGAAAAACACACTAGCTACAATTTAAACGAAGTATACTTCTCTATTTGCAGCAAAACTACATTATAACTATTTTAATCGATTCATTTTTAAATTGATATACGAATCACATTTTTCCAAAAAATAGAGAGTTCATGCTATAAACCTACATTGTTCACTTTAAGCATACAGGAGTAGAGTTTTATCAATTGATTCACTCACATATTATAATACACATATCATAAAATTTATTTGAAAATGATTTTAACGAAGTAGACTCTTGGTCCGCTTATAAAGATTTCAAGTCAATTTTCTGATTTTTAACTTCCCGAAGGAGAACTTCCCGGAGAGAAGTTTATGTTTTCATAAAAAAAATCCGACTTGCTAATTTTGTTTTCTCGACATTTCAAGCCATTCTGAATCGAATGAGATCAAATTGGGAAAAAGTATGTGTGTGTGTGTGTGCGCGTGTGTGAACAGATTTTTTTGCCGTAAATCGACGTTTTCTCGAAAACGGATGGACCGATTTCAAAAATTTAGAAGCCGATCGATGTATCTCGATGAGGACTAGCATTTTGTGCGACGATCGGCCAGACCGTTTCTTTGTAAATTGCAGAAAAGTGAAAATTTTTTGTCCATGTTTTAGCCCGCAATTCTGAATCGATTTTGAAAATTCAAAAACCATTCGATAGATTGGTTGGGAATCGTGCTGATTAGTTTTTGGTAACGATCGGCCGGGCCTTTTTCTTGTAATAAAGTTTTTTAAACGATTTTTCTACGATTGTTCGACGATTTTATGATTTTTTTCTTAGGGCCGTAATATTTTAGTCTTCTAGATCATACTAAAATATTACGGCCCTACGACAAGCCGTTTAATTTTGAAAATTCTTCAAAGTTTGCAAAAATTAGTATCGTTTTTTTGGCATTTGTTAAAATTAGACCTTTTATCGACGTTTTCTCAAAAACGCCTGAACCGATTTCAGAAATTTAAAAGCTATTTGATGTATCTCAATGATGTATCTACCGAACCAATTTTAAAATATCATAAACTGTTCGAAAGATATTAGTTGTGAAAGATACTGATTAGTTTTAGGTAAAAATCTACCGAGCCGTTTTCTTGTAATTAACTGTTGAAAAAAAAATTTAAGCCGATTTTTATAATTTTTTTTAGCGACATATATCATGGTCTTATAGAACTTACTGTAATATTACGGCCTTACGACAAGTAATTTAATTTTAAAAATTCATCAAAATGAGTAGTTTTTTGGCGTTTGTTAAAATTAAAATTAGACTATTTACTTGGTATAACAATAGACTACTTGGTCTTAATGAACATACTAAACCATTAAAGTCCTATGGAAACTGGTTCAATTATAAAAATTATTGATTTTTGAAAATTTCCTTCGTTAGTTTTCCATTATATGTAATTAATCCACTCGGAATACTTTTAATCAATCATAAATTAATTTATATTTTATTGATTAAGTCGATTATTTACACATATCGGGAAGTTCATGTAACTTGCCTCAAGGCAAAATACCAAAACCAACTAGTTTTTCTGATGCAACTGTTTCTCATCACATTACATAATAACTCATATTTCATACAACTTAGTTGGAAATTCTCAATTTGATTTTATCGAAGTAGACTCCAGCAGCAGAGGCTCATGATGGATAGCCATCGGTTACTGCCCGTGCGCCGCCGATCCATCGCCGTCGCTTCGGACAGCAAAAGCATGTCGCCGCAGCGGACAGTTCTGTCTGGGCGGGAGGTTGACGCAGCTTCATACGTGTCACACGGGTATAATATAAGAAAAGAGTCATCGTGCATACAAAGAGCGTCGTTATAACACGTCTAGGGTCGACGATTTTCTCGGCGCGTAGCCTAGGGCGATTCATGGAAATTGCTTTCCACGGATAGAGATCGCGGCGTCGGT
This sequence comes from Ctenocephalides felis, assembly GCF_003426905.1. Classification (NCBI taxonomy): domain Eukaryota; kingdom Metazoa; phylum Arthropoda; class Insecta; order Siphonaptera; family Pulicidae; genus Ctenocephalides; species Ctenocephalides felis. The sequence goes on from NW_020538040.1 coordinate 186,025,371, forward strand.
TGTTGTGCGTCTGCACGCTTACTCTCGGTTTGGTCTCGGGGCTTGTATTATTGCATCACTTTGCACTGGGAGCGAATGCATACAGATTATTATGGAAATTTGTCTACGTTTATTTATGTACCAGCTTGGAGATTAACTGGGAAAGCAGTTCAATTATCACAATCTTCAGTGGCGTAATGATAGTATATTATTGTCTGCTGGTAATTAATGGACTGTGTCGCATATACATATATATGACAAGCAAGTCACGACTTTAGGAAGAGCCTAATTAAGTGCTATGTCTGGAACATAGCACTGTATGGATCAGAGATATGGGCTCTAAAAAGGCCGACATAAACTACAAATGCTGGAGTCGAATGGAGAAGATAAATTGGACAGACAAAACAGCAAACCAAGAAGTGCTGAAAATAGTGGGCTAAGAAGGAACTCCACTGAGCACGATCAAGAAAAGTGAAGGAAACTGAATCGGACCCATTCTTGTAAAAGACTGCTTCCTACACGAATTTGTTGAAGTTAAAATAGAAAGATTGGAAGGACTCGAAAGAATGCAGATAATTTATGGCTTTCTCGAGAAGAAAAAATACAGGGAACTGAAAAACGAAGCACGGGACCAGGAAGCATGGAAGCAGAAGTACGGTAAGGGAGATGCATAACAATGTATAAAAAGTGATTAATGGTAATGGAAGTAGAGGAACGATAATAAACTAGGGAAGGAAATCAAATAATTGTTTTCACTTCTTAGACCTGTCTTTGGGCTGACGACCATTTATGATTACATATATTCCATAAGGTCTTCCGTGGCCGAGCGTTTTACTCTTGACTTTGTATGAACAGAATCGTGATTTGGAAGTCCTGATGTCGTGCTGTAGCGATGTCCATTCGAAAATTAAGATAAAAATTATGTTTCCATCAACACCATCTTGGGCACTGCGGTGTGAAATGGCAATGAAAAATCACTCACACTATTCTTTCTTGAATCGAGTTGGAGTTTAACTCATCTCACGTATACTTGACCTAGGACAGTACTACCCATTATTCTTATTATATTTCAGACAATGAAATAGTACAACAAACAGTATAATTTTAAAATTTTTGTCATCATACCAACTAGAGTCCATTTTTTCTTATTTTACTTTTTGGGTACATTTTATTATTGCCAATATTCTTCAGAATCCATTCCAAAACTTTTTGTCTTCTGCAGGAGTTTTTCAATAACTATGAATCAAACGCAGCATTTATCAATTTCTTTAAGTCAATATCCAAGTTTACTCATCATTAGTGCTCTACTTTTCGAAATGATAATCCTACCATCGTTTTTTCGCATGATCGATTTCATTGTATATTAGGTATTATAATTAAGAGTTTTTTGTATGAAATCGATGGTTTTGTGCAACATAGAATGATCTAATTAAGGTCAACTTGTGTAATGTACTTGATTATAAGGCCAATAAACCAATCAATAAAAAAGGTTAAAGGTTAAATTAAGCAAGTTTTGAAGATATCTTATTTGCTCTCCTGGTTGTCCTAATTTGCAAAATATTGAGACTATCCTTTTTTATAAGTTATTCTTTGGGTACAAATTTTGGCACCAAAGTTATTCGCTATAAACAGTAACAAATTGGCGATATAATGATAGATATAAATCACTTGGTACCAAGTTCAGACAATAAGATGCATGTTTATTAACCAATTGGTTTGAACTCTAATATACAGATATTTTATAATTTTTTTATCTCAATATTATCGGCAAAAATTATTATGAAATTAGACAAAATTAGTGGTGTATGGCATCTTTTTTTTTTTTTTTTTTTTGTTACAATTTATTTTTGTTAATCAAGACAGTGTATGGCATCGTGCCTTGAAATTTGATTATTCAAATCGGATGCTCCGTTCTCTCAAAAACTCTTTAATTTTCTGCACTCTTTGCTCCGTAACTCCAAAATGGCTGGACCGACTTTTGCCAAAAACTAATCACCACTTCTCCCTATAAATAGGAATCGAATTTTTTGGAACTATTCAAATTGGTTGATCCGTGCGCCCGAAAACGCGAAGGAAATTTTTTACTTACATACATACATGCATACATATACACACACATCCATATTTTTAAGATATGCCAAAATGTTCAGAATCCTTTAAAACATGAATAAGATATGCAAAAATTTTTAATTTCAATTTTTGGACGATTACAACAATTTACCCTACGGGAAGTTAATAAGGTTGATCTATTATTTAGCTATCTACTTTGCTATCTAGCTATGCACTTTCGATAATGATCATTGTAGGAACGTTTGTACCTACACAATAACATAAAAATCGAGTATAGGTATGTTACCCGCGAAACTTGAAAATTTCATCCAATTTTTTAAACAAACCTCGTATATTATATCGATTATTATGTTATACATAGTATCACATAGGATTTACCAGTTTGCCTTCCCCTGCTCAATTAGCATACGACACTTCGAAGGCACACATACTGAATTTATTTATATTTTTAAACACATGTCCGCCGTACAAAGAATATGCAGTCTTAAAACGTCAGGACTCCCTCCAGCAATAAAAAATACTTCACTCGCGTGCAAATATGATTTTTGTTTACGTGTTTCGTTGTTTGCTCACGTCTATTCTCCCTACTGTAGCCGTTTTTAGCCACGTACATTGTCATCATGCATGGTTTGCGAAACACAAAGTATGCCTGTATAAATACTTTGCCGTATATGAATTTTTATGTTCTCTATTTGCGCCAACGAGCATTCGGCGACGACCTAGAGTCATCTGAAGGGCGCTGTTACATCCCAATTTATTTTCATAGTCCCCAAAATAAGAGAATTCAATGTTTTAGATTACACTATATGCTTCAGCGTTTTATCACGAACTTATCTACCTAATACTTTCTTATATCCGACAAAAGATCTTTGTATGAAGTTTAGTGTTCAGTACACAGTTCATTGGTTGCGGATATGCATCGTTAAGTTCTTACGTGCGCCGAGAACATTTTCGTCGAATTATTAGAATCTGCTGAAAAAGTATGGAAACTACTTTTAAATAGTAAGGAACTTTTCCGTAATGATTTTTAAACATTATTTCGAGTGCCAGGAAAAAGTTTTCACATAGATCTGTTTGAACATGTAGTAGTAAATAGGAATCTCTATAGAATTAGCAGCCAATTATAACTTGTAAAAAATTAATTAACTGATGGTGTATGGCATCGTGTCTTAAGGCAAATTTATGGTACTTTCCGTACCGAAAATCGATTTTATAAAAAAAGATGCAAAATTTTTTTAAAACTGAAAAAAATAGATTTTTCGGAATTTTGAAATTAAAAAGACTTTTTTGAAAATAATTATTTTTTTATATTTTGAAATATTTTGGAAATTTTAAATTTTTTTTCAAATATCGAAGCGCATAAGCGTCGCTACGCAGTCTAACGAATAAACTATGTTTTAGAACCCATATAAATGTAAACAAAATTTATACTCATTATTAAAATCTCCATAAATTATCTGATAATTTGATGTGCATATGTGTAATGATCATTGTTGACCGCCAAATTGAATTTCTTTTTTACATTTTTTACTCGATCTCCGAAATCGATAGACCTGTCTTCCCAAAAAATTAATCAGTACTTCATTTCGTCAATACAAATAATTTTTGTTGTTCTAATAATGAAATCGTTTCAAAGTTTAAAACAAAATTTAGGGGGAAGTCCGCGAGTGCCGGACATCTAAGGTTATTTATAAATAAATAAAAAAATCAGTGAAAGTTTGCTAACAAAAAATATCACTTTACATAGTGGCACCTAGTACCGGACATTTCAAAATAACGTGCATTGATCACATATGTAGCCATCTCCACACTCTGAAATGTCTGCACATGTGTGTTTGACGAATATTCTTATATATTGCAAAAAAATCACTATTTATCCACACTTTTTGTTGGGCCAGACGGTTGCTCTCAGCTGAAGCATTTATCGTAAGATTTTCATTCTTTGACTAGGAAATACGAAAAATGGGGGTATGTAGTAACCGTTAGCACTTATACAAAACAAAATTAAATAATTAGAATAAATTACGTCAATTCTCACAAGAAATATTAATATGGTTACTTTCCGGCGCTAAGGGATGACTTAGTGTCCGGTGCTAAGGGACAGACAATTTCGTTCATTTGGTGGTACCTACTAAAATTGTTTAAAATATCTAATAATATTCTACCATTTTACGGATAACAATCAAGTACTACTTTTGTCTTTGCATACCACAGAAATGTAAATGCATAAATATACTAGAATTACTAGAGCAAAGGGTTGCTCCCGCCGTGGCCGTGTGCGTCATAGGTGAGTCTTGGCGCGTGATGTTGCACCTGCGCTCCTTTCACTTGTATTTTAATATAAAAAGATTTATACTCGCTTAAATAATACGTGTTAAATAGAGTGTCCGGTATTAAGTGCCGTTCGGCGTTACGGAACTTTCCCCTATTTTTTTTTTAAATATAATTTTTGGTACGGGAAATTCCAGCAATTTGCTTTAAGGCACGGTGCCATACACTACTAGTTGAATTATTCAAATCAGTTAATTCGTGTTCACAAAATCGTCGATGAAACTTTGTATCCGAACACACACAAACACATAAACACACATACACACACGTATACATACAACCATTTTTTTAAGGTATGCCAAAATATTCAGAAATCTCTGAAACGTAAATGTATATAAAAATTTACATTTTCAATTTTTTGCGATTTCCATACGGGAAGTTAATTAAGTAACTAACGCACTCCACTTTCCTATGCAAAATGTGTCAAATCCCACCAAGGTCACAAAACGAGCTGATTTATTATATCCGTTACCTCATTAAAATAACAATTAATACAGTGTAATTAAGCAAAAACAAGCTGAACTGTAAAGATTAGTTAGATAGTTAATGAAATTGGATGTTCATATAGCCAGCGAACCGAAAAGTGACACACTGTCCTGTCCGCGGTCGACAATGATGGAAAACAAAATATTTCCGGCCGAGATGTTTTCAGATTTAATTTGAACGTGTGCCGCTAATGAAATATAACACGTTCCACGTGGGACGATTCAGTTCAGCCGGAAACACTGCGAAAGAATAAAAACTGTTTCGCTTGTTTGTTTTATTAATATGTCTGACGAGATAATGGTCCATGCTTCTCGGGGATAATATTGCATTTTGTACGTTTAAAATTATGACAGCAGTTTTAATTAACTTCCCGTAGGGTGAGTTATAATAATGGGTCGAAAATCGAAATAGAAAATTATTGCATATCTTTACGTTTCAGAGGTTTTTGAGCATTTTGACATACTTCAGAAAAAATAGATGTGTGTGTGTGTGTTTTGTGTGTTCACAATTTTTTGTCCAAGTTTTTGGGCGCACGGATCAATTGACTTCAATGGTTCAAAAACATTTGATTCCTATTGATATTATGGGGAGATGTGCCGATTAGTTTTTGGTAATGGCAGGTCAAGTCATTTCCAAGATACTAGTACTTTCCAAGGTACATTCCAAGAACTAAATGTATAAAAAATGCCGGTTTTTGAAAGAACTAAACATTTGATTTAATTTACTACACTGCTTATGTAGTAATTTTGTATAATACAATTGCTTTTAAAAAACAAAATTCAGATTTTTTTTGCCAAAAAAAACATTTTTTGTATATCGAAAATAACTCAGATTTTCATCTAAATTTACAACTTGGATTTGATTTTTTTTCTACTACCTCAGACTGCTATTTTCCACAGACACCTCATTGGACTTCCTTCTATACGACAGCTTTTGATCAGTGCAGATTGCAAAATTTTTAATATATCTTATTATACTTTTGATTTTTATAGTAAAAAGTTAAAATGATTTTTCAAAACCGATAAAATTTGGAGGGTCTTTTGTACTTGGTAATTTAGCCATCAGTTTCTAATCGAGCCAGCGAAATTTAAAATGAAGTTTTAAATTTCCAATACTTAGTCATTGCATTAGAAGAGCAAAAAAATCACTAGTTCAATGTATGTCGAAGTTTTTGGGGCCTGGAACTAACGAAGAGGCTATTTTAAATCACTTTCAGAATTTTGTTTTCATGAATTTTTTCATTTATAACTTATTGTTTTGTATGAGCATACTTTTTGTACATAATATTTTCAGATATTTGATTTGATGTGATAATTTCAATTATATTATTAAACTAGAGCGAAAATTCAATTTAAGTCTATACTTTTTGACAAAAGATCGGACAAAAGATCTAAATCCAGCACAAACAATGCTTTTAAAAAAAACACGGGACACAAGGTGGAAATGCGGGATAGTTCTGGCCAAACCGGGATGTATGGTTAAATTAGTATTATAAAATATGCATTTTTTATAAATTAATTAATGTCTTAAATAAAATATTATATAATGTCTTTTACAATGTCCATATTATTTATATCGCCATTCGAACGAGATTCAGTTGACGTAACAGCATCACGTTTTCAATTCATGCGGCAGATTTTACCTTTTTCCCAGAAAACAAAGGAAAAGTAGAGCAGCGGTTCGATTATGACGGTTAACGCAGTATATTCATCTGAACAATTGCGGCAAATCGAAACACGTATGTGTCATCTGTAAAATATTATGTGCTGATCAAATAAAGAATGCTTCAGTTGCAGGTTTATGCTTTTATAGTCTGTTTTCCGAGGAAATGGTTGCGCAGATAATTTTCATCAACATGAATGAATTATTTGATGTGTATGACATGTTTTTCTAAAGCTGTCAAATCCATATTTATTTATACATAAATCAGCTTTTTCCAGTTCATTGTAATCCCTGTTCACGAACAACTTATTTTAGAGAAACAAATCACAATGAGCAATTGCATAAGGAACAATATCTGCTGATCATAATTTTAAAAGTAAAGAAAATCTAACGAAAGTTAGTCAAAAGGTACTTGAGGAGGCTTAGTGGTAGATGATGAAATAAAATAGAGATAAGATAAGCATTCTGGAGATTCCATAAGATGAGCAATCAGTGGTACCAAATATTAGCACATTTCTAGAAATGGATTTGTAATTTATTGTTGATTTATTAACCAAATATTCATAATTTTGTATATTGCCACACTACTCCCCCAGCAATGACTTTACTAAAACGTCGCCTCCTATTGCCATTGCTATAAAAACTGAAACATTTAAATAAATGGAAAAAGTCATTTGAATTCTTAGAAAGAACATAACAGTCCAAGTTTGTAATAAATAAATATTGTTTGTGAGAAGAACTTTAACAATGCACAGAAGTAAACAAGTCATTTTCCAAATCATTTGTGAAATAGGAATCAACATGTTTATAAATCTAACAACCCTGAAAAATTTAATACAATATTCTCTGAACATATTTCTTCCCTTAAACACACTTTTAATACTAATGATCTTACCAATATTTATAAAGAAAAAGAAGGATCTTAGTAGATTTGCAGAATCTATATTTGTCTTCTTACATTCTACGAAATCGTTGACAAAAATTTGTATCCGAACACACACACATACCTCCATTTTTTTTAAGGTATGCCAAAATATTCAGAAACCTTTGAAACATAAATATATGCAAAAATTTTCATTTTCGATTTTTTACTGATTGCTATAATTTTCCCTACGGGAAATTAAAAAAATATTTAAGAAGTTTTGCAGAATCTGAATTTATCTATTTACATTCTACTGGCGTAAACAAACGAAGTTGTTCTCCTTCATTTTTTGATAGCCATCAAATCTTTATTGGTAAGGCTAATCTTTTTCCTTAATTGCTGATTTCCCATTTATCCACCATCCTATTGAACTATTTACAACCTTTTTTGCAAATTTAGAAATAAAATTTGATTTTACAAACCAAGTAGCCACCTATTGTATAAAAGAGATATTTGTTTCAGTAAGCAATGCAATTATTTGAAACCCAGCGCGCGCAGTACAAGACCTATTAGCCTTAGCCTTAGCCTGCAGAAGCTTCTTAGTTGATTATATGTAGCGTAGTAATAGAAAACACTCGTTGGATATCAGAATGGGTGGAAGCTCTTGTTGCCTTTTAATCCACATGTAGTGTCTGTTGATGAAAGCTTTTCTCTGAGGTTATAGACGAATCTTCCTTATCACTCATCCTATCATTTGTTATTCTTTAATTATCTATTTGTGGAAATTCGATAAATTAAAGGTTTATTGATTGTCTTGTAAAATTGAATTTGATACCTGTCTTGTTGGCAACAAGGTGACACAATTTTGAATTGTTATTTTTGTATGCGAAGATGAAATAAAATTTTTGGAGCACCTGACGATCTTTGAATTGTTAACTTCCCGTAGGGTAAATTATAATAATAGCAAAATGCATATGCTAACATTTTAAAGTCTGAACATTTTGGCATACCTCAAAAAATGTATGTGTTTGTGTTTTGTGTAGATACAAATTTTTGTCCACGATTATGAGGGCGCAGATAAACCGATTCGAATGCATCAAAAAGCATTCGATTCGTATTGATGGAGAGACTTGATGATTAGTTTTTGAGAACGGCAGGTTTAGCCGTTTCGAGGATACGGGGCAAAAAGTGCAAAAAATGGCAATTCAATTTTTAAAAGAATAGAGTGTCCGATTTGAATGATTCAAAACGTTTTACTTGTATCGATTGAATGAACAATTGACTAAATTTTTGGTAAAGCAGCAATTTCGGGGATCAAAAAAAAAAGTTTTGAAAAATGCCATTTGGCGGTCAAAAATGATCATTAGACATATGCACATCAAGTTATCAGATACCTTATATAAATTTTAATAAGCAAAAATTTTGTTTTCATTTCATTATTTGCATAGGCCTAATATATGATTTCAAGTGAAAATAGTTTTTGGGAGCATTAGAACAATAAGAATAGTTTTGATTCCTATTCGAAATGATTAAAACTAGGTGTGAGTGGCATTTTGTCTTAAGGCAAGTTGCATGCACTTTTCCATATGTGTGAATACACGACTCAATCATTAGGAATTGTGATTTGGTATCTTTTCAAATAGTTATGATGAATATTTTAACTTTTCACTTCAAAAATTAATTTTTTGCTTTGTACTAAAAACTCAAATGTTATTTATAGAATTCATAAACAGAATAATAAAAATAAATGGTGTTCAACATTTTCAAAAACTGGAACATCAAATTCAATAGTCACTCAGCTTCTTGAAACACCAATTTCAAGAAGACCGAAAAAGAAGCTTCTCAAAGTTAATATTGAAGACCTTTAACACTACCACATCTTTGTAGAGATGAACATAGTTGGTGAATTACTCATTACTCACCAAATAGCTCATAGAATTGTATTATAGTATTCTAATTGCTGTTGAAAATAAATTAAAAAAAAAAAAAAATGATAAGATGGTCATTGTAGTTTTATATAAGTGATTTTTTTAGTGTAATTTAAAATTATTTTGCAAATTTCATATTAATCCTGTTTTATGATTTTGTGATAAACGGTATCAATGGTTCGGCTGCAAAGCGTATACCGCTCGAACAAATGAAATTCAAACATCAATGTTCTTTGTCTAAAACAGTGCAAATACTGAAACTTTGCCCGAAAGCTCAATGCGTTTCCAAAGTTCGTAATTCGCAAACTTCCGAATCGAGATTTACACGAAGGTAATTATCGGTATTCTGATACAATTCATAAGTGCTCGGATTTAATATCAAACAAAGCAGCGTTGACGTTCCAATCAAGCACTTTGCTAACAAGCAGCGATTCAGTATCAAGTGCGCTTCACGCCTCGCGCGCGAATTCAGCACACAAATTGTACATTTTATGCAAACAAATGATTTAATTTTCCGTACGTGTGCCAACTACAATTACAATCGTCAACCCGAATCAATGGCCTTACATTGAAAAGCGGCCGCACCGAGAGCGCGCTCGCTAAAGTAATCGAGAGTTCCAGCCTGGCGGCGGCTCTCGGACGCACTGTTGGGAACAATAACCGAATTGCGGATTATTGAACGGAATTATGTGCAGTAATATTAAGTATTTATGTAATATACACGCTGGATTGAATACATATTGCCGAACCGTTCAACAAGTTACACAAGTATTTAACGGTCACAACGGGGATAGGAACAAATACATGAACAAATTTTGTTAAGCCCAAGAAGTTTGTTTTTGTCAAAAAATGCAATTTGCTTTATAACTTTCTGTAGAGTAAGTTATAGTAATCTCAAAAAATCGAAAATGAATATTTTTTGTGTATCTTCACGTTTCCGAACATTTTGGCATACCTACCTTATAGCTCACAGTTAGAAATAATGGATTTTAGAGTGTGTTTAGTATGCATTTATATATGTTCGGTTAAAACCATACAAGTAATATACATCGTTAGAAAAGTCTCAAAATATTTAGTTCTTTTCCCATATATTTCAACTTCAAACTCCTTACGGTGTGGCCTACAGGCGTGTTGCAGACGTAAAATCCAAGGAAAATTTGAAATTCTCAAGAAAATTATATGAACACACTTAACGATTTATATATCATTTTCTACATAATTTTATTCTGCATCTTTCGTCTTAACAAAGTTTTTTCGTATCTTTTACCGTTTAGCTCGTAGTATAGAATCTGTGTGAATATTCAAATGTTGAAATGCAAATTACGTTTAGGTTTGAGCAACTATTCACACTATTTGATGTTTCTATATGGTTATTTATGATTCAGCATATAATTTTTCGTCAACGATTTCGATTTAAATAATTCAAAAAACATTAGATTCCTGAATTGATGAAGATGTGCTGATTAGGTTTTGGCAAACACAGGTTCAGTCCCTTTTAGAGAGAAAGGAGCATCCGATTAGAAGGATTCAAAATACGTTTTATTTGTAATGAGTGAGTCTAGTATTACATCAAACTATCATTTTTTTATAGAGATTTTAATAAGTAGAAATTTAGAGTCTTTTATTTGGATCCCGTATCAAAAATTAGTATATTTAGAATTACAATACTGTTCGTCGCCTTAATACTTACATTTTGTCTATAAAATACGAATGGTGAAACTTATATTATTTATGAAATTATTTAGAATATTTATTTTTGATTGCTAATCAATTTTTGTTGATCATAGATTGTTTTTATTTTTCGATTGTTCAATTACTGTACGGGAAGTTCCAGAAATTTGCCTCAAGGCACAATGCCATGCACTACTAGTTTATTTTTTTCTCGATGTATCAAGTCATTCTGAATCCTTCAATACCAAAATTGAAAAAATGTCTACGTCTCTGTTTTTGTGCACGTGAGCCGGAATTTAATTTTTGGATTTCAAAAATTCATCAAATTTACGAGACTCGATAAAGACTTCTGATTAGTTTTTCGCGACTTGTAATATAGAATTTGATATTACTATCTAATGAGACCTTAAACATAAAACACTTTAAATACATTTTCAAGAGAAGAAATTACTATGAAACACAATATGATGCGTGAATGCATTTAACTGCTTTCCACAGATCATTAACATTGCGCTATGCGAACGTAGGCTTGTTCTATTGAATGATCATTGACATCCAGAGAATATTTGTTGTCTAACTATCTTGTAATGATAATCATAAAAATATGCATTTTTTATAATTTGAGATTTGATCTAACAAGGAGTACCTCGAATTTACTGTTTTGCGATTTTGATGAAACTTCGTATGATGATACAGTCTATATAATATTATAAGCCTATAAGAAGTCAAAAGTATATGACCAGTCAAATATTCAATTTTACTTCGCGATACTGATTTAAAACTTATTAAATTAAATTGCACGATCGGTTAGTAATGTTTTATACTTAGAATTGTTCATAATTTTATGTCAATTTTGGATGTTTATCCCGTTTTTATATCTTTTATCGATCTTGGGTTATTGCGACACATCAAAGTGCAACGTCAAATTCTCAATTTCACTGTACGATATTGTAGTACTAAAATATTCTATGAACAGTTAGTAACTACCATAAAGTCTAGAGCATAAGACGATGGCTTATTTATATTAAATTAATTTGAAAACTAAAATGAAGCAAGAGGGGAACACAGAGTGAAACGCTTTTCTTCCACGTGATTTAGATTTCCTTGTTGTATGTATTAAATTCACAATACGCATGCTATTTATATTTTCCGAGTGTCGCTCCCATCATTTTCTTTTTCTTATGTAATGTTGTAATAAGTAACAGCATCGGCGACAAGCATTTACATCGTATTCGTACATTGCTATTTCATTTCATATATATCTTGTTTACCATTGCGATAATGTATTCTGTATTCTAGATATAGCGCGTATTCTGATACAGTGTACTGTATACCTACAGTACACAGTCGGTTTGCGATGTACGTCGGCAATAACGTGTGTTGTATTCGTTCACTTGCATTCATAACGGAACAGCGACTGCACACGTGAGAAAATTACGTAACTGGATGACATTAAATAATCCTTGGAGTCATTTGTGCGATTCGGGACGTACTCTGAAAATACATAATGCTCTTTTCAATGAACATTTCAGAACGGATTTATTTCGTAAATGGGAAGCGCCTACGGTTGAAACGAATAGCTGCATTTGTATCAGCTGTCAACATCGCTTTGCGCTTTGTAAGTTGCGCAATGAACGTGGAACGATGTGTATATATATTCTGAAATCAACAGTTGCAATTTAATTCCAAACTCTTGCTTAATGTAGATAGAAACTTGCAGTATCCATTTATTTCGCATCAGATATTGTTTCAATCTTACTATTATGAACACATTTAATAATTGTGTTGCTGTTTTTGGAAGGGAAGAGGCTAGATTTTCGACTTCTATTATTAAGTGTCCTATTTATGCTAGAAATTATATTTAAGATCGATAACCTAAGAAAAAATCTGATACCGTACTGCTTGATATCAAGCTAGCCAAAGTTAAGATCGGTTCTTACTAGTTTCCCAGTAGAAATGAATCATGGTGCAATATAGGTTTTTATGTGGGCGCAATATTGATTATGCATATTGTCCCAATATTGTTTCGTTAACATTCACCAATATCGGACCAATTCGAAGCCAATATTGGCTCTATATAGATAAACATTATTTACCTTACATTAAAAAATTCGGTTGCTTATACATTATATAGGGGAAGTCCCGTAACGCCGGACGGCACCAAGCACGGGACACTCTATTTAACACGTATTATTTAAGCAAGTATAAATCTTTTCATTTCAAAATACAAGTGAAAGGGGCACTGGTGGCACACAGGTAGAGGATCACGCGCCAAGCCTCGCCTGTGACGCCCACGGCCACGGCGAGAACAACCCTTTCCTGTTTTAGGCGCAAAATCACGGCGTCACCTAAATATCAATGGAAGTAATTCTAGCATATTTATGCATTTACATTTGAGTGGTATGCAAAGATAAAAGTGGTACTTGATTGTTACCCGTAAAATGGTAGAATATTATTAGATATTTTAAACAATTTTAGTAGGTACCATCAAATGAACGAAATTGTCTGTCCCTTAGCACCGGACACTAAGTCGTCCCTTAGCGCCGGAAGTAAACATATTGATATTTCTTGTGAGAATGGACGTAATTTATTCGAATTATTTAATATTGTTCTGTATGAGTGCTTACGGTCACTACATACCCCCATTTTTCGTATTTTCAGATCAAAGAATGAAAATTTTATGATGAATGATCCAGCTGAGAGCATCAGTGTGGCCCAGCCAAAAGGGTGGATAATTAGTGCAATTATCTAAGTTTTTGCAATATCTAAGAATATTCGTCAAACACAAATGTGCAGATATTCGAGAGTGTGGAGATGGCTACATATGTGTTCAATGCTGGTTATTTTGAAATGTCCGGTACTAGGTGCCACTTCGTAAAATCGCATTTTTTGTTACCAAAGTTTGATTGATAGTATTTTTTATGGTTTAGCAAAGATTGCGTTTTTGTTAATTTAGTTTGATTTCTAACTTTGTTATCTAACATAAGTCATAATTTAATAAACATTTCGTAAAATATTTTTTGATTTATTTATAAATAACCTTAGGTGTCCGGCACTCGGGGACTTCCCCCTACGTATAGCGCGTAGCCTATTCTTCTAAACTTTTATAAATAGTTTTTATTGTCAAACTAATTATAATATTTTGACCACCTCGTTCTATCAACCCTATCACCATGCGTAGATTCATCAAAATCCCAGACGAGTAACCCTGAGGTTCTCCTTGTAAGTCGTAGAGTCCCCCGGCTATATATTAAATAGCTCTGCGCTGAATTATTGCGGAAAAAATGGTAACACGTTGCAACTTACATACGTGCACGAACAACTCAGAAAATTTAATTATGAAGCTAAGCGGTTATTCATATATGCAGTTCGGTAGCTGCGTTATTAACACGGACGATATACTGTGTAATGCAGTCTGCGGCGGCCGTAATCAGGGTAACCGCATCGGACGCGTGCCTCGCCGTCCCGGACTTTGTGCCAAAGACCTGTCAAAACCATAATGCATTTGTAATTTATATCATCGGCGGATTTATTAATTGGTCGATGGATTAATTATTTGGTTTTAACGTATTAAATGGTAACTTTAATATTTAAATTGCTTTTACGTATAGGGAAGTTTCACCTAGTTGTTATTCCTTTTAGTACAAAAGGTTTCATTTTATGTTGGAAATAATTTATTTTGTTTCATAAAAACTTGTATAACATTGCAACAGGCTAGTTTTGTAAAAAAATGAAGCCAATGAAGAAATAATTGCAAACACAGAAATGCTTCTAATTGTAAATTTCAAAGGTACATAATATCGCAAAGATATGGTATATGGCAAATTGCAAGGACTCCCTGTTGTAAACAAGTGCATTTCAAGAATAAAGTCCACATGAAAACGTTACTACGGATTTCTTACTATGTTTTCAAGATTCACAAAGGGACCTTCAAAAATAAAATATTTAAAGACTTTAAGAACTACTGCTACATGCGATGTCGGACTTCATAAATCGATGGCATTTCAGAATCTAACTTTTATTGAGAAGTAACCGATATTTATTTTAGCGAGGTTCTTCGAAGCGGAGATATCTTTCAAGCGAACTTTATGAGATAAAGAAGTTTGTGTCTCAAAGAATCGTATATGCAATTCGACAGCAAGATGCAACGATAATGTTTGTAATATTTACTTCGTCAAAAACTTGAAGGAATATTATATTGAAGTACTTTATCTGATATTCATACATAATAGTGCTATAGCTATAATATAAACTAGTGGGGCGCATGGCATCGTGCCTTAAGGCAAATTGCTGGAACTTTCCGTACCAAAAATTATTATTTTTTTAAAAACAATTAACATTTTTGAAAAAAATTTACTTGGAAAAAAATCGATTTTTGAGAAACTATAAATTTGACAAAAAATTACTTTTTTTTAAAAAAAAGATGTTTTCTTTATTTTGACATATTTCGGAAATTCGGAACTTTTTTTCAAAGAAATCGTACTGCTTTAACTGCACACAGAGAAAAAATGTCAAAGCGCGTAAGCGCCCCGTCGGTGTCTGAAAGATAAACATTGGTACGAAACCTATAGGAATGTAAACAAAATTTATGCTTATTGTTAAAATCTCTATAATTATCTGATAATTTCATGTGCATATGTCTAATGATCATTTTTGACCGCCAAATGGCATTTTTTTTTATTGGATCTCCGAAACCGCTAGACCTGTCTTCATGAAAATTTGATCAATTCTTTATCTTATCAATACAAGTAAAATGTTTTTGGGATGCTCCGTTCTCTTAAAAACTGAGTTAAACCGTTTTTGGCACGTTTTGCTCGGTATCTTCGGAACGGGTAGACCTGCCTTCGCCAAAAACTAATCAGCACGTCTCCTTATCAATATGAATCGAATGTTTTTTGAATTATTCAAATTGCTTCATTCGTGTTCCCGAAATCGTCGACGAAAATTTGTATTCGCACACACACATACACGCACACACACACGCACACACACACATACATCCTTTTTTTAAAGGTATGTATTCAAAAGGTTTTGAAACGTAAAGATATATAAAAATTTTCATTTTTGATTTTTTTGCGATTACTATAACTTGCCCTACGGGAAGTTAAATATAATAGACACAATATATTTTAAAATTATCTCTGAATTCTAGACTAATAATAATTCATGGAACTTGAGTAATTATTTCATATCATAAATAATCAATGAAATATTGCATATTACAAACTATGGTATTATAAATATATAAAAAATATTTACACTTTTTTCAATACTCGAAAATTTGTAATAGATATTATTCAATATTTAAATTTTTCTGCCATATAATTAACTTCCCTTAGGATTATCAATCAACTTGGTTCATCCGTTTGCCAAAAACTAATCAGCACGCCTCCCCATCAATGAAAATCTGATGTTTTTGAATCATTCAAATCGGTTAATCCAGAAAGGACGAAAATTTTTATCCAAATATACATACATACAAACATATATTTTTTCGTTTTGTATTTTCTTGCGATTACTATAACTTACCCTACCGAAACTTCAAAATAAAAATATTACTTCTTCCTTAAATAAAATAATATAATAAGTAGCTATATTTAAATTCTATCAAAGTTCTAGTAAATATGTTTTTTAATCTTTTTGGAATCTTGACAATTAAAAGGTTGTAAGCTAATTGTTTGAAATGGTACGTCGGCATTTCTTTGTGTCTGATTAATTTTTATTCATTATATTCTTTCTCGAAATATACAGTTGTAGTATAGAAGCTGCAATGTTGAAGTAATTTTATGAACATTGAATTTCCGAAGAAAGTGTGACGTTCTATTCTACTGTCGCCCACTCAGTTTTCCGGGTTGTGGCGAACTATATCGCAAAATACTGCGACTCGTCGAGATAATGAATTGATACTTATCATAATGTGCAGGTCATTTTACGCATCATTAATTTATTCAGATAAACGATCATGGGGTCGTTTGCAAGGTCTATCTAACAGAGAGCGGAATTATTCAATTTGCTTTTAGTTTAATGCGCTTCGTAACCGACGACAATCGAGCGCGGTTTGTGCATTATTAGCGATTCGCATAAGATTGCCATTATTTGATAAGGGAAAAGGACCGAGAGGAAAGTACTCTGGAAAAGTCGTATACGAGACAATAGATTCACACGAAGAATACACTACACTCTGTTTTTGCGCTAACTTCATTTTATAAGAGTTACAGACGTTTCGAGACCGTGGTTCGTGCCATCATCGATGTAAAATTATCAAAAAGTAATAACTAAAAAATGAGTTTATTGTACAACCGAGTGTTCTTTGTAAAAGTTGTATAGGAGACACTAGTTTCACACACAAAATAGACTACAAGGTGTTTTCGCACTGACTTCTACTAAATACATAAGGTTCTGAGTTGCAATCGTTTAGAGATCTTAGTTTGTTCCATCATTAGTGTAATATTAGCAAAAATTGTTAACTCATTGTATATAAAACTAGTGGGGCGCAAGGCATCGTGCCTTAAGGCAAATTGCTGGAACTTCCCGTACCAAAAATTATTTTTTTTAGAAAGATTAACATTTTTGAAAAAAAAATTACTCTGAAAAAATTAGATTTTTGAGAAAGTATAGTTTCTATTTTTGGCAAAAACCTACTTTTTTTTTGAAAAAAAGACTTTTTAAAGAAAAATTTATTTTGAAATATTTTGGAAATTCTGAATTTTTTTTCAAGCAATCGTACTGCTTTAACCGCATAGAGACAAAATATAGAAGCGCGTAAGCGCCGCGTCGCCGTCTAACGGATAAACACTGGTACGGAACCCATAGGAATGTAAACAAAATGTATACTTATTGTTAAAATCTCTATAAAATATCTGATAATTTGATGTGCATACGCCTAATGATCATTTTTGACCGCCAAAAAATAAAAAACTTTTTTACTAGATCTCCGAAACCGCTAGACCTACCTTCATGAAAATTAGATCAGTTCTTTATCTTCTTAATACAAGTGAAATGTTTTTTGCCCCATATCTCCGAAACGGCTAGACCTGCCTTTGCCAAAAACTAATCAGCACGTCTCCTCATCAATACGAATCGAATGTTTTTTGAATTATTTAAATCGCTTCATCCGTGTTCCCGAAATCGTCGACGAAAATTTGTATCCGAACACACACACATACATCCATTTTTTCTAAGGTATCCAAAATGTTCAGAAGGTTTTGAAACGTAAAGATATATAAAAATTTTCATTTTCGATTTTTTTGCGATTACTATAACTTGCCCTACGGGAAGTTCATAAGTTTGTTATAAACTTGGTAAATCCGAGAGTTTTTTGTGAAAGTTATAGGGGGGCTAGGGGCTATTTGTAACAGGAGTAAGTAGTAATAGGCGTTTCTCAACAGGATCTTGAACGATATAATTTTTTTTGTCTCGATTGGACCGATACACTATACAGAACTGTGCAGGTCCGTCATTTTGGACATGCAAATTAAATCATACTATCATAATTAAATCATACTTAATTAATCATTCTATTTTAAAATTTTCAACTTACCGAAATAGGTTTAAAGGCCAAAGTATGTATATCGGAAAAAAATTTAAAAATTTAAAAAAACTCCGAAATTTGGCTTTATCAAAAAATCCCATTTGTTAATTTTATGATTGCCATATGTACACACACATATGTATGTATGTGTGTGTATGTGAGCCAAAATTTTACTAATTTGAAAATGTTTCGAATATTCAAAAATATCGAAAGAATTTTATATTTTAAAATTTATAAGTTTTCAAATTTAACTACAAAATTAATTGAAGTTTGAAATGATTTGTAACATATAGAGTAGTTCATGCTGCTTTCCTTAAGTTGAGAAGCCACTAATACCTAATTTCCTAGACTTGTACGTACTAGAATAAAAAATACAAATTTTTCATAAACTCTTTAAAAACGTAAAATATAATTTCACAGGCTTATATGTGACTTATCACTATTTTATTACCAATTTTTTGTAGTTATGAATTCTTTTTGCATTTTTCAATCAATTTTTTTTGTTTTTGAACATTGAAAAATCGTATTCATGTTTTTTACACAATTTCTATTTGCTGGTATATTATTCAACAAGAAAACAAGAAATCGTCTTGATTAGTATTCGATTGAACGCTCTTCCTGTTAGCACGTTGACTTCCTCCAAATGATAACATTTGCTTATAGATTTTACAAGAGAGGTTAATGGCACAATATTATTGTCACTATTTTAAAAGTAGCTACATCTAAATTGCTATTGATGAAGACGCTCATTTAAGAAAATACCACTTATACTTAGTTATTAAAATGCATGGCAAAAGCCTGAAATAATATCTATGAATAAATGAACGAATTGCAAATAAGTTTTTCCAGAGCTGTGTCTTGTTTTTCTTATTATAAAAATACCCTTTGATAAATTAAATCTGTCAAAGCGTCTATTAAATTGCATCCATAATTCAAAGTGAAATTACCGCGATGCATCAAAATGAAACTTTGGAGATGAAATTATACCGCTAAGTACATTTGTTTTGAAATATTATTACATGCGTTAATTAATTATGTGCAGTGCAGAAGCATTTGCACTCGGTGGTTTCAGGCAAAGTTTTAAAGTTTGCTGTATAATTAACATCAACTGAGGAGATAGGAGTGCCTCTCCTGTTTCACAAAATGCATTCCTTAATTAGAGTTCAATAATTAAATTTAATGTCATTTTAGGGAACTATGTATATTCATTACCTTTTGTGGTATTGTCGTTCGGGGGATATGGAATAAACCTAGATAAATTTAGTTTGTTAGTTATTTTCGACAAATTGTTCAAACTTTAGACAGCATTAAAAGCGCCTAAATCAACACGATAAATCAACCTTTAATTAATTTTTATAATTAGACCACATGTGGCTAGCCTCTAATATTTTAGTATATTCATTAAGAATAGAAACTCATTAGTTTCATTATAATCTCAAAACTAGTGGTGTATGAAATTGTGCAAAGGCAAATTGCTGAAACCTACATTAACAAAAATTATTCTTCCTTAAAAAAATTCACATTTTTTTAAACTTTGAAAAAAAATTGATTTTTGAGAATTTTTTTAAAAAATCGACTTTTTTGAGAAAAATGATTTTTTTTTATAATTTGTAATATTTTAGAAATTTTGGACTTTTTTTTAAAAGCAATCGTGTTGCTTTAGCTGTGTAGAGAAGAAATATCGAAGCGCGTAAGCGCCGCGTCGCAGTCTAACTATAAAGGATGTTACAGACCCCATAGAAATGTGAACAAAATTTATACTTATTATTAAAATATCCTATTGTCCTAATGTTTATTTTTGACCGCCAAATAGCATTGCCAATCAACTGAATTACCATTTTTGGCACTTTTTTTCCTGTAACGTCACTTTTTCAAAATAGCTAGACCTGCTTTGTTCAAAAATTAATCAGCACGTCTCTTTATCAATAGGAATCAAAAGCTTTTTTGAATCATTCCAATCGGTTGAATCGTGTTCCCGAAATCGTCGACAAAAATTTGTATTCGAACACACACACAAATACATCCATTATTTTTAAGGTATGCCAAAATGATCAGAAATCTGTAAAACATAAATATTTGATTTTTTACGATTACTATAACTTACCCTACGGGAAGTTAAAAATTATCAATATTTAAAGACCACATGAAGCCCCTGGGCCGCGATTTGCTTATCCTTGATCTATTTCATTTGACTCTTTAATACGAACTGAGCCGTTGTGTATGAAAACTGCCGAGTGCCTCAGAGGAGTAGGCCGAGTGATACGCTAGACCTACGTTGTCCCCGAGTGGAAAGGGTTAACACACCTTTTCTTTATTTATCCCGTAACAATTACCTGTTCTGGATTACATAAATATTTGAAATGTTTTATTAACGATTCTCTAATCCTTGCCACTTTTAGAAGCCCAAAGTCAACCGTGGGCGTGCTCATAAATAATTTGTTTGTTTTCTTAATACGGCATGTAAACTCGCAGATGTTTGAGTTAAATTATGCATCGCATTTTTTTGCGTATCGATTTTATGTCACCGAGGAAAATAAGTTTGCGGCGATTGATTTAATAGCCTGTGATTTTATATTTGGAATCATATTACTATATTGATTTAGAGGTTAGTCGTAAAAATTTGATTTAAACTTCTGTGGGTCCTCAAATTTCCTGATCATTCAGCGATAAGAAATTTGATATCAAAAACTTAATTGTTCTGAAACTGATTTATTGAAATAATAAAAACATAAATCACAAAAAGAAACTGGGTTTAAGTGGCATTTTGCCTTGAGGCAAGTTAGATCTGCAAATTTTTTAAGATCAACATTTTTATCTTATATAGCATGATAGGATGATTTGTACTAAAATCGCTACCGCACACACACACACACACACACACATATATATATATATATATATATATACATACTATTGAAGGTTATTACTTGTCTATATTGACTTTTATGATTCCATACAACACTAACCTTGACAATATAATAATATACGTGGGCGCAGTTCGGTAGAGATGATGTGATCATTCCGCATTTATCTCAATTTACACAGACATATTTTATTAACTATTTAAAAATACATAAAAATTATGCACTACAATAATCAAAAAGACATTATAAAAATTGTAATTTAAAAATTTGTTAATTTTCAATACCTTGCATGGTTATAATCGATATAACTACTTCTAGTGCAGTAAACGGAGATGATGAACTTTTGAACTTGAGGGTAAGATGAACCTAATTCCAAAATTTTATGCAAATTGGAGCACAGTAAGAAAATTCAGACCCAAAACGCTTCATTGGCTGGAGTATTAAAAATTAACGAATATAATCACTTCAAATTAATCTTTATAAAAACTAAATTTGAATATAATATGCAATTGATCATGGCAGTTTTATAATCAATACCATTGCAAAAGTTTTTTTGTAATTATTTGCGCTATTTACTATTTACATATTTTGTCGATTCAAAGTAGCGATTTTCCGTTCCTTAGTACTTTTCTGTTACTAATATTAATATAAAGAGCAAATGAAGAAAATTTGTTGAAAGAATTCAATATATCGTAAAAAAAAGTTTATTAAATTATTTTTTATCGTTGTGAATCGTTTTTTAAAAATCGATATCTAAAATTAAATTCCCTCCAAGCGCATGAGCTCTGCAACATAATTTAATTAATTGCAATACAAAATGAATTATACGTCCGTTTAATTGACTGATTTTTAAAAGCGAGCATTTATGTCATTCAGGTACAATTAATAAATTAACTGTGATGAGTTCAGATGAGCTCATGATTGCATTAATTTAAAACGCGACACTCTTCGCTAGTTTTTATTATTTTGGCGACTGATTAATTCATTGCTGTGTTATGTGACTAGAATCTAAATTTTGTTTTTTAAATTATATACGTGGAATACACGTATTTTTATTTCAAGACTGGTTTATGACCAATGCTTTATCACCATTTTTTCAATTTTTTTTCTTCAAATTTTTGCTTAAATTTACTGTTTTTACCACAGAAGTGGATGGTTATTATTATTATTATTATCTTAAACAATAGTAATAATAGTAATAAATTGATCTTACTTAATATTTTATATTATTATATTTATTATAGTTATTGTCATTAGTAAACTGTATATTTACATATTGTATTTTGGAGAGTCCCAACGTCGTGCTTTTGACCTGCGGCAACGCGTCGTCCCGGGTTGGCGTGAAAATTAGGGAACGGCCTGGGAAACTTTGGATTTGCAAACCTTAATGATCGATTTTTTTTCAAAATTTTTGATACAAGATAGGTCAATGTTTTGAGAATATTTTTTGTTTGCTTATTAAGATACACATATTTAAACTAAATAGCTGATAGGTAGTATTTTGTGTAAATATCAATATGAATAGTTTAACTATTGGTACTATAACTATTGATATAACTTAAACATGCTATTCTTTCACACGTTATTTTTTTAAATATTTTGTAAGATCATATAAATATAAGTTGTTTCATTTTATTACTATACCGAATTTACAAAAATAACAGGTCCCCCAGACTAAACTTACGTGTTGATATATTTTATACAATGCATTTTATTATTTTTAGAAATGAACGTTCGAATGTAAACATCACTTTGCATCAAACGACCTGTTCTGACTAAGCAATAAAACACAAATAACATTTATAGATAAAATAATTATTTTATTTGACTGATGAATATACATACAAAGTTGCCACTACCAATAAATAAATGTGTTTTTATCGCCAGTAAACTACAGCCGATGAAAAAACAATGGCGTGATGTGTTTTTCTTTTGATGACTGAAAGCATTTATTTGCCGTTGTTTGACAAATGAATCGGGCAGAGGTCAGTTGCTTAGTGTAGGGGAGACTGGGATCAATGGGATAGATAGAATTGTTAATTTCATTAATGCGCATTATTTATATATTAAAAGTTATTAGTTTCTCGCTTCACTAGTTATATTTATTTTTAAATTCCTATATTACAATCTGTTTTTAAAGTTTTTTTTTGCAATTTAGATGGTGATATATAATAAGCTAGAGTTTCAGGTGTAGTTGATGCATTTTTTATTAATTAGAAGATATTTGATGAATTAAACAGAGTCCAAAACTAATTTTATTACAATATTTTTTTTAATCATTTTGGAAATAATATTACTGCTTGCAAAAATTTTCTTATAATTTATTCATCCAAATTTTCTATTCAATAATGATGAAATCACAGAAAAAACAGAGTATTTTTGTGTAATTTTATGCAATTTAATTTTTTAAATTTTTTTATATGTACATTTTTTATTAGATGAGTCTATAACAAGAATCAATGAAAATAGATATTTTTCTATTTAAAAATGGAATATGCTCAAAACTAGTGTTTCCCAAAGTATTTTTTGTAGATTCTCTGGGGGATTATGAAAGTTTGCAAGGACTTTGTCAGCGAAAAATTATACTCAATAATAGTTTTGTGTAATTTTACGCGAATTAGAAACAACTTATTTTTTCATTAGATGTGATAACAAAAAATGATGATCATGATTAGGTTTAAAATTTTTTTTTGTCCATGTAAAAATTACAGTCAGTGATTTCCATATAGAATGGATCCTCTATGAAAACTTACAAGAAATCTACGTCAGAGGAAAAAAAAAGTGGTTGACCCTCTTTGGACCCGCGTAACCTTCAGGTCACATTTAAAACTTTTTCTAGAACTTTCAATTTAAAATAACATTTTTTACACAGAAATGCAAACATTATAGGTCGCTGTGACTCAAAAGTTACATAATTCACTAATACCAAAAAATTGTTAAAACAGACTTCTTGTGATTACTACTACTAATTTTTTGCTCATGGAATTTATGGATGTAAAACAAAAATTCGTTCCTTAGAGAGTTAAAAAAATTATTCTATTAAAAACAACTACTGTGTCTTGCTTTGTTATATTTTAAATTCAATTAATAAATCTTAGCTATTTTTATTTAAAGTTTTCAATTCAATTTTTTACTGCAGTTAGAAATTTACAAAAAATCTATATCAGGCAGGTAGTAGGACAATTTCAAAGAGAAAAACATTGCCCGAGCAAGTGCTTATGACCGAAAAAAACTTTAGAAACTTACGACCTAAACCCTGCTTTATACCACAGATTCAAAGAATCTTCGTATAAAAAAGCTCGACTTGAAGTCGGTTGGAGTAAGGATTCTCACCAGAGCCAGAATACATTAAGTACCCATAATAATTGTTAGTAGAGTTTTAAATATTTCGGATATGTGTTTAATTACAAACATTGTCAATTACCCCGATTTCCTTCCATTAACTTCTTTCCTCCAACAATAAGTCGATCCATTACGTGAGCTATTTTTCTTCTCTGCTTCGGACATCGAACGTTCGTTGGCCAGTTAGGATGTGTTCCAGTTCCCAATATCGTATAATATCGTGTGTTTCGTTCCCTACATAGCTAATTGGCCTCTACTACATGACCGGAGAAAAAAAAAGATCCTCGTTCTTCATTGTGCCTTGGAATTGAATTCAATTTAATGATAAAACGAAACACGTGCGGGCGGCCGATCGAGAGAAGAATCACACGGAGCCGAGAAAAAGTGTACGTGGTCGTATGAGTAACACTTTAGTAGGTACATGGGATAAATGAGATTGACTCTATAAGTCAATATTTTATTATATATAACTAAGAGCACGAATTTGTTTTAACCAACGATCAGAGTTACGTGGTCTATGGACTGTGTTTGCTATCGTGCATAGTGCTGTCATAACCTAGAGTTTTTCTCGCTTCCAGCTGTTAACTACTTTTTTTTATCTGTAGACTATATTGTTGTGCCCCATCCAGCAACGGAGCCAACAAATTGTAGGTTCTTTCTGCTGCTAAGTATCAAGCTGGTACCAAACTGTGAAAGCGAATCAGTAAAACAGATGAAGACGTTTGATGTTTATGTTTATTTCATGATTCTTGTACACTTTTCATATAACTTGAACAACTGAACTTAAATATAACTCCATTGATTGAACTACGTATGAACTATATTGACTGAAATATGAATTAAGAATGAACTGAGACTGACTAAGACTGACCGTTTATTGCATCATCCAGAAGTTTAAATACTCCTTAACGGTATGACGCAATCCTTTTCTAGAATGTTTGTTCGAACTTGTTCAGATTCGTTATATCCGAGTCAGAAACTACGCTTTATTAATCGTAAAGCGCAGTTTGTGGTTTCAAAAGAAATTTTATCAACGCTTGCAAGGTTACTGCAAGCTTACATTGTAGCTTTGAGTAACACTAACTGCGTTGTTCATATTCTTGCCGCTATATAGTAATTTATAATATTATTTATAATTATTACAAATGGGTGAATACCCCTAACAATATATTATGTTGGGGAAAAAGGAAATCCATTATTTTTTTGGTTTACTTCTCGAACAGCAAATAAAACTAAGAGTTTTATAAGCTGTTATAATAAGACTTCTCCTCAACATCAAAGACAACTCAATAGTGGTCCTATCTATCAAGGTCGTTCTTTTTTTTCTAATTGTGACGATATAACTTAAATTAATAAAACAATGCTTGAAAGGGATAATATATTTTGATGTATACTTGTTTTGATTTATAAAGTAAAAATAGACATTACTACTGCTTGATATCAGGTTGACCGAATATCTAAATATTTTCTTATAATTTTTTTTGATCAGGCTATACTTGTACTATAGAGTGCTTAATATTATTATGTAAAACAGAAGAAATTTTTATCCAGAGAGCTTTATCGATTAATCCCAGATTCTTTAGAGTTGCTAAATTCGGAGTTTACTTGCACATCCCTAATGTTCTTACCCGTAAGTCCAAATTGGATTAATCGCAATCTTGTAGATCAAGATGCTGGTTTTCCAGTGACAGTTTAGATTTCGAGTCCATTAACCAATTAGGTGATTTTATTTTTCTGTAGAGTTGTTTTACTTTATATGGGTAATCCAGTTAAAATATCTCAAATAGATACTCTCTGAAAGCTCAATTAAAAAAAATTTTGATTTAAAAAATTATATTTGTCACTTGGTACAAATACAACCTTTAAAAATGTTGTAAACAATACAAATTATAATTTTTTTTTTGTGAAACTATACTTTATCACAAGTTTAGTTTATATGTAAGGTTCCTCTGATAGTTTTAACAATTCTGGTCTAAAATGAAAAATCGTTTTAATCATTTTATATTATTAAAAACCAGAAGTTTTTATATATTTGTATAAATGTAAATGCATATATTTAAACACTTGTATAATTTTATAGTCTCAACATAATTATGCGCATACATTGAATTAACATATTTACTATTTACCATAAATATTCGAAATTATGAAACCAAAACCAATCTCGCTTTCATTAAAGCAATCGTTAAAATAAATATTTGCAGTATCAATTTCAGCAAGGCAAATTCAATCGTTTCAGAGATACGGGTCAAAAAGTTTCAAAAATGGCAATTCAGTATTTGTTGAGAGAATTGAGATTAGGATAAATCAAATCTGTGATATCTGGTAACAGTAAATCAAAAAATATTTTTTTTACATTGGCGATATGAAGGTTGATTACTTTTTTAGAAAGGCTGTTTTACGGGTTTCGGAGATGCCTTAAGGCAAATTGCTGGAACTTCCCGTACCCTAATGAAGTATTCGATGAATATTAAATGTTTTCAAATAGATTATTATTATTATTTGAAGTATTATAAGTGATGTTTAGAATTTTGGCAAGATTTAGAAGGAAAATCCTAATTATTTTTTGATATTCAAACAAATTTTTTTTTTTGAAATTAAAAAAAAAAAATTAAAATAAAATACTTCACTCAAAAGCAATCGTTTCGTCAACACAAGCAGAAAGTGTTCTAATTCATTCTAATCGGAAGCTTAGTTGTCTTAAAAACTGCGAAATTTTTGCATATTTAGCTCTGTATCTCCGAAACGGCTAGACCTACCTTTGCCAAAATTTAATCACCACTGCTTCCCATCATTATCGATGTTTTTTGGATCATTCAAATCGTTTGATTCGTTCTCTTAAAAACTAACATGTTTTAACACTTTTTGCTCCGTATCTCCTAAGCCGCTGGATCTGCCAAAAACTAATCAGCACATCTCCCTATCAATAGGAATCGATTGCTTTTTAAATTTTTCAAATTGGTTTATCTATACGCACGAATTCGTCGAAGTAAAATTTTCTCCACACATACAGACATACACACCTACACTCACACACACACACACTTTTTCTGAGGTATGCCAAAATGTTCAGAAACCTCTGAAACGTGAAGAAATGAAAAAAAAAAATTTATTTTTGTTCTATTACTATAACTTACCCGACGGGAAGTTAAAAAAAAAATTGGCATTTGGCTGGCAAAACTGATGATTAGACATACGCATATCAAATTATCAGATATCAATTTATTATATAATAAGCACGATTATTTTAAATTATCCAATCAATTACTATGTACTAAATTGTCAAACTACCATCATATTATAGAACTACCATTCTCTATATAGACGTGGAAAAATCTAATAAATTTTATTTACAATCTCCTCTCTACAAGTGGCATGTCAAATAGGGCTTCGGTCTCATCATAACGGTGTCGCTTATTTGCGGAGCAAAATAAGAAAAGAAAAGATCAGCATATCAAACGTCAATTTGATTCTGTTCTCGAAAGCGTTTCGACCTGAATGATGGCCAATATTGAATTTGTGTTTTATCCTCGTGATAGCATCGAAACCTGGGGTGAATTTGGGTGAATTCTCGCCTTTCCTTCTCCTGGCCTTGTCGTCCCTTTCGGAAAGGGAACTGTAATTAGAGTTAGGTCATGCGGAGTTGATACAGACGTCGTCTTCCGATAAATGTCTTCGGCCGCAGGAATCGAGGAACACGATTTACCTATGAGAAAAGAAACTTCGTTGTGAATAAATCAAGAGCGGGGGAATCGATAATTGTTTTGTATTTTTAGGATTCGAACACACCTTATGGCTGAAGAATATTTTGTGAAGTATTTTAATAACTGATACATTTATCATTCATTAATTTATTAATTCTAATTGAATATCTTGGTATACTGGCTACATTTTTACCTTTAACAGAATTTGAATCATTTTTATGTAATAAAAGAATTATAGTTACCCCTTATCGCTTTCCAATATATTTTTTTTTATTATACAACTTTACACTTATCTTAATGGAATAACAAGGAAAATTTTAAGAAGTTCTCAAACATTTTTAAGAACAAAGAAATTTCAATGTTAAAACGTCGTTAACTAGTGGTGTATCGCATTGTGTCTTAAGGCAAATTGCTGGAACTTCCCGTACCGTGATGAAATATTCGAGGAATCTAAAGTATTTTCAAATAGATTTTTATATATGTTGTAACTTTCATTATTCATATTTTATAGGCAAAATATAAGAGCTTATGGATTGGACGATGATGTTTATATATGTTTACATGAAAAGTAAATAAATTTAAATTAGAGGACATTGTCTAATATTTATAAGAATTATATAAACTGAATTGCAAAGTTTAAATTATTTATTTGAAGTATATAAGTGAGCTTTAGAACTTTAGCTAGAATTAAAATTTAAATCCGAATTATTTTCGATATTCAAATAAAAATATTTTTTGGAATAAAATTAGTTTTTAAATGAAAACAAAAAAATATTCCTCAAAAAACGATCGTTTCGTCAATACAAGTATAAATTGATTCATTCAAATCGGATGCTTAATTCTCTCAAAAACTGCCATTTTTCTCCCAAAAACTAATCACCACTTTTCTCCGTCATTACGAATTAAATGTTCTTAAGATCATTCAAATCGGATGTTCCTTCCTATCAAAAACTCGATTTTTATTTTCTGCACTCTTTGCTTCGTATCTCCGACACGACTGGAAAACTAATCAGCACATCTCCCTATCAATAGGAATCGAATGTCTTATGGATTATTACAATCGGTTGATTCGTGCGTCCGAAAACGTGGATAAAAAATTGTATCATACGTACACACACACATCAAAATTTTCTAAGGTATGCCAAATTGAAGGTTTCTGAACCTTCGAAATGTGAAGAAATGCAAAAATTTTCAATTTCGATTTTTGGGCGATTACAATATTATTAATAACAATAATTACAATTATAAAATAGCACGTGGCCTTTTTGAATACTTCAAATCGGTTGAGCGTGCTCCAGAAAACATCGATAAAAAATTGTATCCTTACATACAAACACACACAGATCCATTTTTTCTAAGGTATGCCAAAATGTTCAGAAACCTTCAAAACATGAAGATATGCAAAAGTTAACATTTTTCGATTTTTGTGTTAAAATAGAAATGTTATGGTAACCTTGGTAACGCTATGTTACGGGTCTATCTTTGCATGAATTAGTAGTAACTATCAAACAAATATGTATTTGCTGTGCGATCAGGCGTTTCATAGATAAAACCATAATTTACTCATCTGGAATTTCACATAGGTGTAGAGTCACAGTCAAAACAATGCCCTTAAAATATTATAGGCCTATGGGAAAATTACTCCACAATTTAGAGAAGAATTTGGAATTCAGACTTTAAAAAATTTAGAAAATTTTTTATCATAAAGTTGAAAGAAAAGCAACCATCAGATTCTCTTCTAATGAAGCTAGATAGTACAAAATACATCAAAATCAGCTCATAGAACACTGGCATAATTTTTTCTTGCTATTCAAATAATACAAAAAAATCCATTATTAGACGCTACGCAGAAACTATAAAATACAGTTAAAAAATGAAATATTATAAATTATATCGTTTAACATCTGGCATGCTGTATAAAATTAAATCTGCGCAAACCGCCGGCGGTGTATAGATCAAATTGCATGTGGCAAGTACCCATAATATTTGCATACCATGCTTCAACTCGATCATAACATCAATGCGAATTTGAATTAACGATACATAGTTTAACTATATCCCAGGATACGGGATAATATATTACTTGATTATCGACAGATTTAGCTGCAATGTTCCAATATCCAAAGACCAGTTTAATGGACACATTTAGATCTTTGCAGCATCGGGCGCGTGGAATTGATTGGGAGTATTTATTCTAATTATTTGTTACTATCCTAAAGATATAGGATAATATATTATATAGTTGCTGATAAATTTACTCATATCGAATATGAAGGCTAAAATATTTAGTTTAAAAGCATTTGGATTTTTTAATTTCAAACATACTACATTTTAGTATTTTCTAAAAAAAAAAGTGCGCGTAAGGTTCACACGCGATTGAAGTAAAACTTATTTGCTACTGTACAAGATGGCATTTAAGTAAAAATAAATACATCATGCAACAATTGTGAATAATGTTCATTAGTAATATGGTAACACTCGTGATGCACACATTTATTAGTGTCAACCATTATACACATTTGTATAATGATAAATTATAAATTATATATTTATAATAGCATTAATATATGTATGATATTTAAAAACAATAATATAATTAAAGTCATACTTCAAATATGACACGATCGGTTTGTCATTGTAATTAGCATCTAGAAATGAACTTTCATTAGAGAATAAAGTAATTGCTCATTAATAACTTCTATAATATTCCTTCACGCATTGGATTGTGTTTAACAATGCCTAAACAAATATTGTTTTCGCAATTTCACTCATCACGTAATTGTGTTTGAAGAACTTCATGTGATTAAAATTAACATACATTCATTGACTGCTTGTATTTTTTTTACTTTTTCGTTGGCGATATAATCTCATTCGTTGAACAGCTGTAATATCTGTCTTGCCTCAAAAATATTTTCTATTTTAATAACTTCAAAGATTTATAGAAACTACGAATAATATAGAAATAATTTTTAATCAATAAACTTACGTTTAGTACACGGCCCAAATGTTTAGTTTGTTTCATTATTCTCAAGAGTCAGGGTAAAATATTCCTCTGATTCAGGCTTTTTTCAATAAATCAAACTTTGTACGACGATGTAACTTTAAAATGTTTATTTATCTATGCCATTTCCTTGTTGATATCGGTACGCATACAACGCTGATGCCGGTACGCATACAGTGACAGATCTCTATTCACATACACGACGACTAATCACAATCGACTCGTATAGAAATGATCTCATCGAGAGCGAATGACGAACAGTTCGGGCGTAACGGACTGCCGTTGCATTTGTACGGATTTACACCTCGCGCCTAAAGAAGTTTTACTTCAAAAAATCGATTATGAAAAGGTTTGCATATTTTTACGTTTCAAAGTTTTCTGAACATTTTGGCATACCTTAGAAAAAATGGAGAACGGATCCACCGATTTGAATGATTTTAAAAACATTCAATTCCTGTTGATGGGCGGACTTGCTGCAGATCCAGCGAATCGGAAGGTACGGGGTAAAAAGTGCAAAAAATGGCAATTTAGTTTTTGCGAGAATTGAGCGTTTGATTTGAATAATTCAAAAAACATTTTACTTGATTTGACAAAATAAAGATTTGTTTTCAGAAGAAAATTTCATTTGGCAGTCCAAAATGATCATTAGACATCAAATTATAAGATATTTTATAGAGCTTTTAATATTTCAGGTACAATATATGTTTTCTTGGTATTTTCGTACCAAGACATTGTATTGAATAATCAAAGTTTTTATATGAATTCAATAGTTACTTTAGAACTTTTCTTGTTAATTAATAATGCATAATTTCTCTATAGAAGAAACTACTTGAAAAGAAAAAAGTTCTAAACGGCTTTTGTTAAAATAAAGAATAAGGTGTGTTTGATCACAACCTTTACTATAAGTTTGTAAAAGTTTATAAACTTTACTTTCAAAATGCATTCTTAATATTAATTATTAAGAAATGGAATAATACTAATGGAAAATATTGTTGTTCGCAAGAGATTGAAATGGAAATGAAGCTTTTTGTGTGAAAAACTTAAGATGGGGAAACAGGAGCAGTTTGTAATTTAATAACAATACAGGAATATGCTCTATGTCATAAATTTATATGTATGACAATATTGAGAAGTCATATATATATTTTGTCATTGGTACAAACAGCATTTCAAGAAATTTTGCCTATGAAACCATAGCTGGGAAATGTAAGATTATTATATTGAAGTAAAACTTCTTTAGGCGCGACTAGGATGTGAATCTGTAAAAATGCAACGGAAGAGATTTACGCTCGAGTCGAGTGCCAATGATTCGTCATTCGCTTTAGATGAGATGAGTAGTACGTCCCCGCATGAAAATAATGAAACAAATGAATAATCTGTGCCGTGTAAGAAACGTAAGTTTATTGAAATAATTTGTATTATTCGTGCATACTATATATTTTTAGAAATTATTTGTATATGCAAGACACTTACTACAGCTGCTCGAAGAATGAGACTGTATCGCTAGCGGAATAGTCAAAAATTTATGAATGTATGTTAATTTTAATTACATGACAACTGTTCTCGTTCAAATATCAAAGCTTACACATTTATTTTACTGATCCTGAACGTAATGTATTAAAAAAGTGCATATTTTTGCAAATAATTATAAATAATGAAGAATGAATTGATATTTAGATTTATTAGTCCAAACAAGAAATAAAGCACAACAATAGTTTGCATAGCTGTGTATCATTTATACTTCATAATGGACATCTTTGTAATTTATTTATTGCTAGGATTATCCAAATTATTCAAGATTGTTATATTACAGCTGTCTACTGTGTGAACGAATATTATAGAATTTATTAATCAACAATGACTTAATTTCTCTAATAAAGGTTCAAGTCCTAAATGCTAATTACAATGACAAACCGATCATGTCGTATTTGAAGTATGACTTTAATTACATAATAAATATGTATAATGGTTGACATTAATAAATGTGTGCATCATGAGTGTTGCCATATTACTAATAAACTTTATTCAAAATTGTTATATGATGTATTTATTTTTAACTTAAATGTCACCTTGTACAATAGCAAAACAGTTTTACTTCAATCACGTGTGAACCTTACGCGCACTCTTTTTTAATAAATTTGTTGTTTATCTTTTTGTAATTTAAAATTGAAAATATTACTTTCCTCATGAGCTTTATATAGGTATAATAGTACAGATTTAGATTAAATCTGCAGAACGATGTAGAGCAAGCGCTAGATATGGAACTCTTTACAATAACTCTTCCTACATGGCAACGTAAAACATAATATGCATATTATACACTACACCTTCGGGTATAAATTTCTTAATTATATTCCCCGAGTTCTTAATTATTTTCTGTCTGCGTTTTCTCATTAAATCTGTGAAAATTAAGTTGACTCAAGCTCGTTTATTTTATGCGCATATGTGCGGCCGAATTTCCGTATCTCCGAGCTCCCGACTTGATCCCGAACTAATTGATTCACTATCTAACGGATTACTTATATGCCGGAAAATGAATTTCGTTTTTATTGCCCAACTATTATTGAAATAAGAAAAATTGCATGTTCGTTAAAATTAATGAACTATATTCCTGATGAAACTTTGCACATGTTAACGGAAATTATAATTAAAACTTTGTCAAAACTTATTATTCGAATAGAGTGTAAAAGATGCACATTCAAAGCAAATCGTTAGAACTTTTTACATTTAGAGTAAATGAAACAAATTAAATGGAAAGGTAGAATATTAATTTTCATCGAGTGTTGGAAAGTAATGAAACATCTAAATATTCTATTTAAGCTGCAGGAAGAGGGTGTAGTTGTCAATCTATCGAAGTGCATATTTGGAAAACCAAATGAAATTTTTTTAGGCCATAAAGTTTCAGCCCAGCAATTCGGCAACAACAAAATAATTATAGTCAAAGTTAGTGGTGTATGGCATCGTGCCTTAAGGCAAACTACTGAAACTTTCCGTAGAAAAAAATATTTTTTTCATAAAATATCTGATAATTTGATGTGTATATGTCTAATGAACATTTTTGACCGCCAAATGGCAGTTTTGTTTTTGGATTTCCGAAATCGCTAGAAATGTCTTCCCAAGAACATAAAGCATAATCTCCTCCAAGTTAATTAAAGAAAAAATTTGCTCATGGACTTGCCTTCCAGTAGAGCTTTAATTTTTATTACAAATAAAAATATAGGTTTTCTTCTTACATCATATCTATATGTCTATTTTGAACGATGTTATGTGAACTTTTATCGTGCTCGGTTTGGAATCGATGGCTTTAATAAAATTGAACGCTCAAGTATCATCGCATACTGGTACCGTGTTCGCAATTGTAAAGGATATACAATTTTATATTTGGAAGCACCACCGTAATCGGATTTATACCTCATCGTACACGTGACATAAAAAAGTCTTCGTGCTTTTATTGGGTCAGTTCATTACCTATTTACGATGTACTTTTAGCGGGTCAAAATGCTTTACTACGTTTTTATTATTGGCAAGTGTCATCCAGATGGTATTTGTATTGAATCTGTTGAAATATTTATTGAAACTGAAATATTATATCCAACCCTTTGAATGAATAAAGAGATTAAAAAACACTCTGTTTTCAATTTATATATGTGAATTCCATATAGTAATTCCGCAAACCTATTTTCATAATTAGATGCTTTATCAGAAGCGAATGCAATTATTTTAGTATGTCAAAAGTCATCTCATAGTGAGTATCATCCGAGAGACAAATACGTGGAATTACGATGCGAAGCGCCGCAAAATTATAATTAATAACGCGTAATAACGAAACGCACGAGGACACTATCATAGAGAGGAAATTTCTATACAACAGATTTAGATGGGGAAAAAAGAAAAACGTTAAATACATCATGGAAAAATAATCAATCATCAATCATGAATTAATTATCGACAACTACAAATGGATCATTTAAGGTGGAAAAGTTTAAATATGAAAAAAAAAATTACATTTTGATTTCATTTCAATTACATTTATTTTAGTTCAAGAAGACATATTACAGCTATTAAATAAATATTTTTTTCATTTTTATCTATTTTATAAAAATAAGTCGGGTTTCCCTTCCTGACGATATAACTCCGGAACGCACAAACCGATTTCGACGATTTTGCATTCATTGGAAAGGTCTCGGACACAGTGAGGTTTATAGCAAAGAAAATTGCAGAAAGATTTCAACAGAAAAGCGGAAAACACTTTCTTCTTTCACATACAGCGTCATCTTTGATATTTAGCATGTACTACAAACTAATATTTTTTGTTTGACTGCTACTCATTTGTTTGACAGCTACTCATTGTTCTCTGCTCAGTTAGTTTCATGTGACAAACCGGCATTGTGTTCACTGTGAAATTGTGAAAAAAATGTAAAAAAATAAGTTATTCGTTTCCTAACATTTCAATTGAAAACCCTCAAATCAATCACGTGTATTGTGCAAATTTTTATTCAATTTCAACAGCAGGCATTTTTTTTCTTTATCTTTCAATCACCAAACCAAATGTTACATAAAGTGAAACCAACTGGTGGTGAAACAGAGTTCTCCCGGTTTGCTAGTTTTTCATAAAATAATGTTTTTACTTTGAATTGTGCTTTTAGTTTCAATGGCCCACTCTTTATAATTATTTATCATTTATTATGAATTATAAATTATTAAAAGTTTTTGGGGTTCCTCACACTTCTATAGTAAGAGCTTTGATCTTAGCAAACCAAGGTTCCAGGTTCGATACTCAACTGAAGGAGTAGTGATATATGTACTTGAAAATCAGATCTAAAACACTTTGGGGTATTCAAATTTTTTTTAGTAATAAATTTAGGCATCTTTTAATTTTTATCTTGTTTTTTAGAAGCTGATATTCCACAATTTGAAGTTGTATACCACATTATGCAAAGTGGTAATTTTTAAACCAGTAAATAATAATTAATTGTTCATATTGTTTATTGACACCATTATTATTAATGATGGAATAAATTTCTTAATACTATTAGCAGACATAATATAGTAAATGATAGTATTTCACCACTTGTGCAATAAACTTTGCGAAGTTCATTGTCGCAAATTCCTCCGTAGCGGTTTATTTCCCCCCAACATAAACATGGCTATTTTACTCATTTCTTAACAAGGCACCGTGCTAAATATATATTATACCCCATGGTGCTCACCGGCAGATTACATCTAGAAAGCTCCGAAACTTCCGAAAACTTATAACAAGCCATTGAATTCACTTCACAGCAACCTTGTTATCGCGCATAACTTCATTATCGGAACGATCCTACCGCAACTCATTACGGCGTCGGTCTCGTTTTGTCTATTTATTCGTTTACCTGCCTTTACACCTGGAACATAATGATTGTGTAACTTTGTTTCCGCGATTTTTGAAGGGGTTTTCGTTCTACGAACGTATTATTTGATTTATTTTATTGCAAACTTCGCAATAACAGTGCGAATTTAAATCATTTGTGACACGTGCAACGCTCGGGTTGATTGTCCGTGGGGGTTGGCGGATTCGCAAACATTGGAATGAAAATAGGATTATATAGTAGTGTGCCTTGAGGCAAATTGTTGTTTGTAAACTAATATTATTCATTTCAATTATTCGGTAAATAATTGTTATTGTTCGATTTGTATAATGATATATCAATAATTGTGCAAACTTTAATCATGTATGAAACGTGTGACCTTTGTGTAAATTGTCCAGATTGAATATAGGGGGAAGTCCCCGAGTGCCGGACACATAAGGTTATTTATAAATAAATCAAAAAATCTTTTACGAAATGTTTATTGAATTATGACTTATGTTAGATAATAAAGTTAGAAATCAAACTTAATTAACAAAAACGCAACCTTTGCTAGAAAATAATTAATACTATCAATCAAACTTTGGTAACAAGAAATATGATTTTACAAAGTGGCACCTAGTACCGGACATTTCAAAAATTACCAGTATTGAACACATAGGTAGCCATTCCCACACTCTGGAGTGTCTGCACATGTGTGTTTGACGAATATTCTTAGATATTGCAAAAAAAATCACTCTTTATCCACTCTTTTGGTTGTGCAACACCGATGCTCTCAGCTGGAACATTCATCATAAGATTTTCATTCTTTGACTAGGAAATACGAAAAATGTGGGTATGTAGTGACCGTTAGCACTCATACAGAATAAAATTAAATAATCAAAATAAATTATGTCAACTCTCACAAGAAATATCAATATATTTACTGTCCGGTGCTAAGGGACGACTTAGTGTCCGATGCTAAGGGTCAGACATTTTTGTTCATTTGATGGCACCTACTAAAATTGGTTAAAATATCTAATAATATTTTACCATTTTATGGATAACAATCAATTACTACTTTTATTTTTGAATGCCACTAAAATATAAGCATAAATACACTAGAATTACTTTCATTGATATATAGGTGACGCCGTGTTTTTGCGCCTAAAACAACAAAGGGTTGCTTCCGCCGTGGCCGTGTGCGTCACAGGTGAGTCTTGGCGCGTGATCCTGCACCTATGTGCTTCCCGCGCCCCTTTCACTTGTATTTTGATATAAGAAGATTTATACTCGCTGAAATAATACGTGTTAAATAGAGGGTCCGGAATTGGGTGCTGTCCGGCGTTACGGGACTTCCCCCTAAGCATTACCCGGCGCTTCTACTATTGTGACGAATAGGGGTTTCTTTTGGCAACAATGCTGCTATATGGTATATTTTTACTATCCCTTTCTAATACGAAGAGAATACCTATATAATTATGCATATATTTTATATATTACCACCGTATGTATGTGCCTGTGTTTACTCTGAAAAGTAAAACCAAATACAAGGCGCGTCTTTGTGTTTGCGTTAAAATTAGCATAAGTACATTACGTAAAGACTCGCGGTATCAGAATCTCCATATCTCGTAACTGCATAATTTATGCGATGACAGTATCTTATAATTCTATTTTAAATCAGTTTCACTAGTAGCATTTGGGAAAGTCGGATCATTGGCACGGACAAGTTCCGGCGACCGCAGTGGACCACACAGATGGTAGATTAGTTGTACACATTGACTTTAATATCGGAGTTTAATATGTACTTAGTAGTATCGATGAAACAAGGAAAAATTTGAGATTTTTTAAATTTGAATAGACAATCAGAATAGATAGTTTCTATAAGCCTATGTAATATTGTTATATTTGACGTATACAGGTCTCCTTCATTGAGAAGATCCCCTGCTAAAATAAATCTACTTCGATTGCAATAGCAATTCTGTCTACAGATCATGTTAGTGTAGGGTGATGACTCAATGCGGTAATGGAAACTTGTTCGAACAAACATACTTTATCTTTCTTCTTTTAGACCCTATCTCAACATGAGTATAGATAAGCTGTTATGACGATTGTTCCTACTATAACCTGGCCCAATCGTACTCAGTTTCCCCTATTAAGGGGAATTTCGACGTATATCTGAATTTGAACCTATTTAATATATAGATATATTTGAAAATATATAATTTGTAGTACATAGCAAGACAGACCGCTGCATAGTAACATCAGCGAATTTTTAGCTTTTTTCGATCAAAATTCTTCGACTCCATGCTACTTTTCTCACCATCTAAAATATATCTTACGAAATCATGTTTTTTTATACACTTTATGAATTTGATTGTCACGGTCATTCGCGATTAGTGAAAACATTTATTATAATCTCTATAAATATGCTGAATTAATTAACATAAAATATTTTCCTCGTTGACTCGGCTACATGGTCCCGCGAGCGTTTAACAGTTATGAATATATATGAGCCACTTTCTACTCGCACATAATTCGATTGGTCGTTAAAGTGAAATTGCAACAGTTACTTCAGCACACACTGATTAATTAAAATAAAGCAAACATCTCGAATGAATGAATGAATAAATGCCGACACGACTTTGCAACATTAATTGTTGTAATAAATCAAAAGCACTGAGAAAAATTGAACGGAAACCAGAAGTCATACATAGGTAAACATTCGACACTTGCATCAGTAGATAGATATGTGGGAAAATCAAGCAGGCTAAACTTGGAGAAAAAACAATTGGACTTGTCATTGTATTTATCATTAATTTTTATATTCAATAAATTTTATATATTTTTATACAAGTGGAGTTTATACTTTCATATTCATAACTACTCCCACAGATATAAATGCAATGAATAGGTGAAAATTGTCATTAATAAATGCAATTTATATTTTCTGACGAAGTAAATTATTGAAACCGTATCAATTTTATGTATTTAAATGACAAAAATTTACTTTTTTTGAAAAAAAAAACTTTTTGAAGAAAAGTGTATTTTGAAACATTTTGGAAATCCAGAACTTTTTAATTTCCCGTAGGGTAAGTTATGGTAATCACAAAAAAATCGAAAATGAAAATTTTTATATATCTTTACGTTTTAGAGATTTCTGAACATTTTGGCATACCTTACAAAAAATTGATGTGTGTGTGTGTGTGCAGATACATGAAGGCAGGTCTAGCGGTTTCGTACATACATCCATTTTTTATTAGCCAAAATATTCAGAATCCTCTGAAACGTAAAGATATATAAAAATATGCATTTTCGATTTTTTGCGATTACTATAACTTACCCTACGGGAAGTTAAAAATGGGCTCCATGGGGGTTTAGACTTTAAACTAAATTGGCTACATTACCGTTCAGAATAGTTTCTAGTCAACTTCTAATTCTAGAAAAATTATTTTTTACTATTTTTCTGAAATTTGTCATCTGTTTTGACCCATGGCGAGGTAAGGGACAGCCAGAGGAAAAACAGATCTAACCTTAAAAGAGATTTTACAAAATAACGAGATGTGCTGATTAATTTTTAGCAAAAGTAGGTCCACGGCTTCGGAGATATGAAGCTAAAGGTGCAAAAAATTGCAGTTTACGAGAGAGCTAAGCATCCGATTTGAATGATTCACAAAACTTTCTGCTTGTGTTGACGAAACGATTGCTTTTAGGGATTTTTTTTTTAATTTTCAATTTTTTTTTTTGAATATCGAAAAATAATTTGGATTTTAATACTAATTCTAGCTAAAGTTCTGAACATCGCTTATAATACTTCAAATATTTTGTAACTGTACGGTACCTGAATACCTAAATACCTGAAGTTCCAGCAATTTGCCTTAAAGCACGATGCCATACATCACTAGTTTGATATTGATGTTAGTAAATGTATAATGATGTATTATAATTTTTCGAATATATTGAAATTTCCTTCCATCATTATAGCCTAACCCAATTCCGTCGAATTTAATCCATAACTATCCAAGAAGTGCATGCATGTGTGCATGATGCTCGCTGTAAACTTGTGGCTTATACTTGTTAGTTAAACATTAAGTCCAGATTATATCCTGATAATGCTTCTTACTATGGCTTCAGCAAATACACAAGCATTAAATTTAATATATTTGTATCTAACGTGCATCCATGTATAATTTGAACAGGCTATAAATATAGTAGTATCCAAATATTTGCTAATAAACTCCGATAAACGGTGTATGATTTCTTGTTAGATAAACCAAATATGATGATAGTAGGGTTTCGTAAATTAGATGGTAAAATTAATATTAATATTAGTGAAGATTATCATTAAATAACGTTATTAAATAAATTAAAATTAAATATTAAATAATTGGAATAAATCACGTATGTTCTCACAAGAAATATCAATATGTTTACTGTCCGGCACTAAGGGACGACTTAGTGTCCGGTGCTAAGGGACAGATATATTCGATCATTTTGTGGCACCTACTAAAATTGGTTAAAAGACCTAATAATATTCTACTATTGTACGGACAACAATCAAGTACAATTTTTATCTTTGCATACCATTCAAATGTAAATGCATAAATATGCTAGACTTACTTCCATTGATATTTAGGTGACGCCGTGACTTTGCACCTAAAATACGAAAGGGTTGCTCTCGCCGCGGCCGTGTGCGTCAAAGGCGAGGTTTGGCGCATGATACTATACCTGTGTACCCACAGTGCCCCTTTTATTTGTATTCTGGAATAAAAAGATGTATACTTGCTTAAATAATACGGTTTAAATAGAGTGTCCGGTACTTGGTGCCGTCCGGCGTTACGGGACTTTCCCCTATATAATTTCGAAATTATTTTTTTTACTAGCATTATTTTTAATAACATTAACTAAAAATATTTTTTATTTTTTACTTCAATTTTGTTTTCTAACCTCCCTCGCCCACCAAACATCACGTGTGTTTTTAGTTACGAGGAAAAATTATAAATTTTTTGATTTTTTTTTGAAAATGTTAGAAATTTTTAAAAATTTAGGTAAAAAATAAATACGCGTGATATTTTACTATACCCCTCCATCCTCCCCGTGATATTTTGAATTTTTCGGATTTTTCGAAAAACAATTAAAAATAAAAAGCGAACACGTGAACTTCTTCTTCGAAAAGTTAAGTAGAATAAATGAAAACAAGATTGTATAATAATTTTAGTAAAATATAAAATTGTGAATATGATATTATTCCCATTATTCCCTTTCGCTTTCAGAGTCACTTCCGCAATATTACCAAAGAGCTCATCAATTACATTTGCAACATTCTCAATATTAATAAATCTCATCTCGAAACTCCGAAAATCATAAAATCAGAATACCAATTACCTTGCATCTCATTGCCACGGATATTAAATTCCAGAAAT
This sequence comes from Ctenocephalides felis, assembly GCF_003426905.1. Classification (NCBI taxonomy): domain Eukaryota; kingdom Metazoa; phylum Arthropoda; class Insecta; order Siphonaptera; family Pulicidae; genus Ctenocephalides; species Ctenocephalides felis. The sequence goes on from NW_020538040.1 coordinate 186,067,549, forward strand.
AACTGTAATGTCTAATATCGCATTAACTGTACGTGGGATATGGTTTACTTAGGATCGGATCCTTTTGAGCAAAATGCCAAAGAGGCCAGCAATCGCTTAACAAGCGTTCGAGGAGAACCGAACCGAACCGAACCGGGAGCGACGTAGCAGGTTCCGTAGCAGCGTAGCAGGAAGACCAGAACTGAGCGACGTCTCAGGGCGGCGCACTAAACGCTTTCATTATGCAGTTCTGTTATCATAGGAGCAAGGATTATGGATGAATAGAGGATTTGATATAAGAGTGTTTATATTATAGATACAAAAACTATCTCGAGAGTTTTGAAATGCGGTGCTGGACGAATAGAGAAGATAAAATGGACAGACAAGGTAACAAATGAGGAAGTCCTGAGAAGAGTGGACAATGAAAGGACTCTACTAAGCGCGATCCTGCAAAGAAAAGGAAATTGGTTCGGACCTATTCTGTAAAAAGAGCGCCTTCTTTATAACGTCGTAGAAGGTAAAATAATTCAACGGAAAAGATTGGGAAGAAGAAGTATGCAGATTGTTGATAACTTACGCGATAAAAGGAAATACAGAGAACTGAAAGCTAAAGCAGAAAACCAGGTAGCATGGAAAAAGTTTTTAAAAAGAAAAATTCATAAGAGTTAATAAAAATTGAATAATAGTAATAGGAATAATAAACAAGGAAGGAAAAGCAAATTATTGATTTGTTGTGCCTTTACACTATTATTTAACTTCCAGAAGGAGAAGTTTATGTTTTTATCAAAAAATCCGATTTGCTAATTTTATGTTATCTTGAAGTTTCAAGCCATTCTGAATCGAATGAGATAAAATTTGGGAAAAATATATGTGTGTGCTCATGTGTGTGCAGATTTACAACCTTGAATCGACTTTTTCTCAAAAACGGCTGGACCGATTGTAAAAATTTAAAAGCCATTCCATGTATCTCGATGAGGACTACCGCTTTGTGCGACGATCGGCCGAGCCGTTTCTTTGTAATTCGCAAAAAAGTGTAAAATTTTTCGTCCACGTTTTAGCCCACAATACTGAATCGATTTGAAAAAATCAAAAACTGTTCGAGAAATATTGGTTAGGAATGATACTGATTTGTTTTAGGTAAAGATCAACCTAGCTGTTTTCGTGTAATTAATTTTTTTACGATGGATATTATGCCCTTATAGGACATACTTAAATATTATGGCCTTACGGCATGTAGTTTAATTTTAAAAATATATCGAAGTTTGAACCTTTGAAACACACACACGTACATTAATTTTTTCTAAGGTATGCCAAAATGTTTAGGAACCTTTGAAACATGAAGATATGCAAACAAGAATCATTTTCGATTTTTTTCAATTACTAGAACTTACCCTACGGGAAGTTAAATACTCAAAAATAACGGCATCTCCTTTCGCGGTCAGGGGGCGTCCATAAATCACGTGAGGCTTTTATGGGGAGGGGGGTTTGACAAAAAATCATGAAACATCACGTGGGGAAGCGAAGGGGTGTACTAAGATATCACGTGTATTTATTTTGTACCTGAATTTAAAACAAGTTTAAAAAATTGATTTAAGTCATCAATTTTGCTGATGAAGTTTGAACTTATTTAGTTATTATTTATAGAAAAATATTTATAAGAAAATAGTTAAATATATTTTATTATTATTAAAATATTGTTAATATTATTCATAACGAAGGGAAAAACAACTGTTGAGTTTTTTTTTATTATTATTTATTTTCAATAGCAATCAGAATACATGACAATTCTATGAGAATTTGAGACGCTTCACTGTAGCTGCCGTACTAGGCGAGTATTCGGATTATTGAAAATTTTACAGCGGTGTCACCACTTAAATACAGTGTTTTATAGTTGGTATTGAAAATGATTCAGCACTTTACCCGTATCTGTATATTCCACCTGACACATCATTTGAACCTGTCCCTCGGCCGCCGCCGGGTGAGCGTTGAGAGAGATTCGTCGGTATTCTGCTCCGTAATTAAAAACGTATATAATAGTCCGTCGGTCGCAATACATTCAACCGCGTTCGCGTTTCATTATGAACTTACATCCTGGATTGATTGAAACGTTTGTTGTGGCAGATTTTGCTGTATACACTGAAATGCTCTAGTAAATAATTAAAGCATCAATCAACCTCGAAACGACAATATTGCTAAATTGTCCTCTTCGCATCTTATAGGGATCGGAAAAGTTATTACTTTTGTTCGATGTTGGTTATTAATTTAATCATCAGAGTACACATACGTACGAACACACACACACACACACACACACATATATATATATATATATATATATATATATATATATATATTAATGTACAGGGTGCCCCAAAACTCAACATCAAGCCGAAACAGGGTGTTAGTATTGACTTTAACCGCCTGAAAAAAATTACCTCACGTAGTTTTGAAATCATGAGCTTTAAAGTATTGACAAATCTAGAGCTATGTTGAAAATATGATTATTTTTTGGTTATTGAGTTTGATTTTATTGTTTCATATAACAAATTTATTAACACATGTAAAGTTCCATCAAATTCCCTTAAAACCCAAATTTAAACCTAAAATCAGGATGAAGGTTACAATAATTCATAATGGGCTGTAACTTGGTAAAATTGTTCAAAATACCTTATTACCTTAAATAAGAAACCTCAAAAGTTCTCATCCTTCCGGTACGAGCTAAAAAATTGGTACAAGGTCAAAGGCCAAAACATGATTTTTTTGTGATTTTCAGCTAAGTGGTCATAATATTATATTTTCAAATTTTCGAAACGGCAGCCGCCGTAAAATGGTTCGGAAATGGGCGAAAAAAAGGTATCTTTACCAGCTGCGCAGTAGCTGTGTCCGCCACTTTGGGCTTAGTCAGTCCCCATCTCATGTAGGATAGGTATAGAGGAATCGATGCATAAATCTCAGGTGTCGTAAAATACATACTGTCATCCGCCCACGGGCTCTTCGTCTATCAGTTTTATCGCAAAATTACTAAATATTATATTTTATATAGTTTTTACTAGGCAAAGATTTTTGTATATTTTTGAATAAAAACTGACTAATGGTAATAAAATGGTTGTGGAAATAATAAACACGGGAGAACTACCATTTATTATTAATAATATTTTTAGTATTGTATGTAATATAATATTATCAGTTGATCATTTTATAATATTTTTTTCTTTGTTTCAGGTATGTATTGGACTTCTATATTTTGAATGCCTCTAACGCATACAGTAAGAACTAAACATTATTTAATATATCAGAAAAATATTATTTTTGATCATGTTGGTGATCGAAATATATTTTTTATATTTGATTATATTTTTTATTAAATTATTATATTATAAAAATTAATTCGGGCTCATTTTGCGAACACCTTTTAATACTAAAAACTAAATGATTTCTGAATAGGTATATTTTATTTGATTTTAATTTTTTTTTGTTTGATAAAATTTAAACTTTGAATATTTACTGTACTATCTTAAATATTTACTGTAATAATAGAATGAGCTATCAATGAATAGTTATTCTTCAAACGCAATCTTTTTTAATTGTCAAAAATTTTAGCTTAATGTCACAATTGTTCCAAGTTTTTCAATTTTTTGTTAAACTATGAATCAAAATAATTTTTATAACCGGTTAACTTTGCGAGACTCTTCTTAAACAAAATGCACTAAAGGGTATTAGCAAGTTTTATAAAAAATTTATAATATAAAACAAATCGAGCAGAAAATTAAAAATCTAAAAATTGTAGCGTTTATCGATGTTTCGTCTCTGCCTTTAAAAATTATGGTACGGGAAGTTTCAGCAATTTGCCTTGAGGCACGATGCCATGCATTACTAGTTTCTTATAATAGTTGGCTGAATTCTGATTTAAAAGAACTTTTCTGCCCACTATCAAACATAAATAGAAATATCTGTTTCGATATTTACGCCTGAATGTTTGATTCATAAAAGTAATATTTATAGTAGTTATTTCATCATTGCAATACTTGCAACCTGAATGAATAATAAATATATACTGAAGTGAAATAGTGAATTTTTTAGTTGTTGTCAGTAGCGTATAAATAGCATTTTTCTTAAAGAATGCATTTATATAGAATAATAAACGCTGTATCAACGGGAAAATAAAAATTTTAAATTAACTTTTGAAATTATACATAATTTAATAATTAAATATAATAATTTGATAATAATAATTTGATTAAATATGTCGATACATTTCATATCAAGATTTTACATAATTCAAAAAAATTATACAAAACTTGCGAAATTTTTTTATATAAATTTGAGTAAAAATTATAACCCAATCACCTTTGGCAATTTTGATTTTTTTCTTGGTCTTGAATGAACTGTCTTGTAGTTTTTGCGAAATAGTGCTTTGTCATTTTGTTCCACAGTGAACAAAAATTAATAAACAATCGAAATTCCATCAAACACCTGATAATAGCAATGAAATTGATGATAAGTACATGCATAAACTCATTTATTTTAATCGGAATAATTGAAAATAACCATAAATACCAAAAAATATGGCGAAACTTAAAATAATATTCTGAAGGCGAGTTGCACGTTTGAACTGATTATTGCAATAAGACTGTGACAATGACGTTCAACATCTGGCAGGATTTTGATTATAGCTTTTTTCAAGTTATAGGGGGAAGTTCCGTAACGCCGGACGGCACCAAGTACCGGACACTCTATTTAACACGTATTATTCAAGCGAGTATAAATCTTTTTATTTCAAAATACAAGTGAAATGGGGGCACACTGGTACAGGATCACGCGCCAAGTCTCACCTGTGATGCACACGGCCACGGCGAGAGCAACCCTTTCCTGTTTTAGGCGCAAAATCACAGCGTCACCTAAATATCAATGGAAGTAATTCTAGCAAATTTATGCATTTGCATTTGAGAGGTATGCAAAGATAAAAGTTGTAATTGACTGTTATCCGTAAAATAGTAGAATATCATTAGATCTTTTAACCAATTTTAGTAGGTGCCACGAAATGAACGAAAATGTCTGTCCCTTAGCACTGGACACTAAGTCGTCCCTTAGTGCCAGACAGTAAACATATTGATATTTCTTGTGAGAATTAAAGTAATTTATTCAAATTATTTAATTTTATTCTGTATGAGTGCTAACAGTCACTACATACCCACATTTTTTGTATTTCCTAGTCAAAGAATGAAAAGCTTATGAATGCACTAGGTGAGAGCATCGGTGTGGCCCAGCCAAAAGGGTGGATGAATAGTGACTTTTCTTGCAATATCTAAGAATATTCGTCAAAGACACATGTGCAAACATTCCATAGCATGGAGATGTGATCAGTGCAGGTTATTTTGAAATGTCCGGTACTAGGTGCCACTGTTAAAATCATATTTTTTGATAGCAAAGTTTGATTGATAGTATTAATTATTTTTTTAGCAAATATTGCGGTTTTGTTAATTTAATTTGATTTTTAACTTTGTTTTCTAACATAAATCATAATTTAATAAACATTTCGTAAAATATTTTTTGATTTATTCATAAATAACCTAAAATAATATTATTTAGCAAGTTACAAAATTGTAGAATCATTTCAAGCTCCACCAGCAAAAGGACGTATAAACTATTTCAATCCCCTTTCAAAGGGTCTCGTTCATAAACCGTTTACGCGTGATAAAAGATCTTATTGAGAAGCCCTGCATTGCATTTTCTGCTTCCGGACGATTGAAAATCCGGACACGTCCGGAGCGATCCTCCGGCACGCGGCCAGTCCGATATGGTCCGGTTGTGAAACTGATTATTGTTACGGCGTTCGGTGCAAAAAAAGCGTAAGATATTCTTATTCTCCCGAAATAGACTTGTGGAGCTCGGAATTCGACAAGTTTTCATTCAATTTTGATTTTATACGTGAAAAAGATGGTCAGAGTTAGGGAAAAAGAGGAATATTTTTTGTGGTCAAAGGTTACGATAAATATTCAGTGATGCGGGTTTCGGATGAAAAGATCTGGACGAAGAGATATCTCTTGGATGTTGTTAAGTGTGCTTTAATTTTTCTTGATTGATGCTGGTGGGTTGTATGTTTTATTTTTTAAGTGATGGATCATTAATAAATTACTGATATCGTCTGTATAATAGATAATCAATCATTTTGACATCATCCAATTCAGGATTATTTATTTTTAATTAGAATTTCTGCTATTTTGCTTTTAACAGTGATATGTCTAGTAAAAAATTTTTACTAGATTTAATGCATAACTATATGAAGGGAATGAATTAAGTAAATATCATCAATAAATGATGATTAAGGTTAGTAATTTAGTAAAATTGTACGCACAATTTAACATATATACATTTATGTACAGTCAATCAATTTTTTGTTGATTGTGGCTAGTTTTTGTGTTTTTTGATAATTTATGTGTAAGTATTCTATATTTTTAACTTCTTGTAGGCTAAGTAATTGGAGAATCCAAAAATCACAAATTAGAGTTTTTTTGCATATCTTCACGTTTTGAAGGTTTCTGAACATTTTGGCATACCTCAGAAAAAAATAATCTGTCTGTGTGTGTGTGTATGGATATAATTTGTCGTCCTCGGTTTTGGGCGCACGGATCAACCGTTTTGAATCGTTCAAAAAAACATTCGATTCCTATTGATAGGGCAATGTGCTGATTACTTTTTGCCAAAGGCAGGTTCAGCCGTTAGGGAGATACTGAGCAAAGAGTTCAGAAAATAGAAATCGAGTTTTTGGAAAAACCGGAGTATCCGATTTGAATGATCCAAAAAACTTTCAATTTATAATGATTGGGAGAAGTGGTGATTAGTTTTTGTCAAAAGCAACTCCAGCCATTTTGAAGATACAGAGCTAAATGTACAAAAAATTGCAGTTTTTGAGAGAACTAAGCATCCGATTTGAATGATTCAAATGAATGAAACGCTTTTGCTTGTGTTGACAAAACAATTGTCTTCGTTTTTTTTTATATAAATTTATTTTTCATGAAAATTTTTTAGTAAACGTCAATAAAATAAGTTTTTTGAAGAGAGTTCATTTGCAATGTGTAAAAACATTATTTAAATGTTGGAGGAGCAAAAATTATTTACTTGCTAGTCTCATCTAATAAATGAAATCATATGAAATACAAATTACTATTTTCAAGTGCCTAATTTTTTTATTTTTTCAAAATTCAATTTAATCCAGATTTCATCGCGTCATGCTTTCATTATTAACGAAAGCTCATTTTATTGACTTCCAGAAAGCTAGCTACATGTTTATGAATAATTAATAAACTCCAGTTACAAGTCTTCTATAACAATTTAGTGACATTAAATGTAATTATACAAGTAAAAATAGCAACTACTTGAATGTTTAATATTCTGACGACATTTGACTAACTTTTTTAATCAAAACTATTATTATTCTATTTCGTCGAGGTTTACTTCATAAAAAAAACAGTACAGTAACCGTTATCTCCGAATTGTATAATTATAACAAGTCGGGAATGTAGTTAGATATAGTTAAAATAACATGAAATTGTTCAAAATTATATAATGGTCCAAAAGTTTGTATTCGAGTTTTGGTAATAGAATAAAATAGATATAAATCTGGCAATGAGACAAGCATGAATGTAAATGATGGTAGGAAAAAATAAAAATAAAAATAATGTTTTTTGTATCGGATTATGTGTAGAAATTCATATTGGTTTATAATTATTTCTACTAGACAAAAACGCTGAAACGTTCAGTACAATCCATTAATTATGTGTACATCTGCAAATGTGCTTGCTGTACATAATCTCTAGAATTAATTAATAATGGGTATACAATTATGGCGACGTCGTAATTTGTACGATATCAGGAAGACGTATTAGCAATATTTCATTATTAACAAGCCAATAATTAGATATTTCAGGCGAGGTCGATTAAATTAGGTTATTTTATATAAAATCCATTTGCTTACCTAATTGTTTGATGTAATAATTCAAGAACAAATAATATAACAGTTGAATTAAAATTAGCAAATTACGAATTTATTATTATAGGTATCAATGCAGAACGATTCTTTAGACTTCTATAATATTATGTAATACCAAGCTCACTTTAAGGTTTATGTAAATCAGGAGTACCTCAGGGAAGTGTCTTAGGTCCCATATTTTTTTCATTTTTCTTTTTGACAAACATTGTAGTGGTTTGTAGCTCTGGTAAGTACTTTGCTTCTACTCAAGTGCCCGCGTTTGGGCATCCTGATATCAAGCAGTGATAAAATCTGCTCAAGTGGTCTTTAAAAAATTACTTTTCGAATCAATTCCTGTTAATTATATTGGTATAGTTTGTATTGCAATCGGTAGGTAGTCAAGCACTGGTACATATAAATTTATTCCTACGTGCAATTGCTTAAATACTTTATGGGTGATGTTTCAATGGAATCTCATTCCTTTCTCGCGTTCTTTCCGTAAAACGTTTGCCGGCAGTTTTCCGACGGAATAAACGCGCAAAAAGAAGCAATCACCATCGATTGCTTTATTTTGTCGTCCATCGAACCGTTACAATACAATAAATGCTGCTGGTGCGAAAAATGTATTTGGAATGAATTTACAAATATTGCCTTTTAGTCGACCAATACAACTTCATCAATATTCGCCGAGTGCCCATTTACTTAACGACGAATGATAATGATAATGGTTCGAGTGCAAAAGTTTTAGTAACTTTTGATAATAGCAAATTGCGAAAATTTCAGACTAAATGGTTAGAATATGGTTCGCAAAAAATTGAAAAGTTTTTGTTTCTTTATGTTTTATATCCCTTAATTATTTATCTAAAGTATGAAGTGAGCTTTAGGACTTCAGTCAAAATCAGAAATAAAATTAAAATATGAATTCTTTTCGATATATAAAAAAATGTTGTAAAAAAAATAAAAAATTTTTTTTTCAAAAGCTATTATTTTGTCAACATAAGCAGACAGATTTTTGAATCATTCAAATCGGATGCTTAGTTCTCTTAAAAACTGCCATTTTTTGTATATTTAGTTCTGTATCTTCGAAATGGCTAGAACTGCCTTCGCCAAAAACTAATCAGCACTTCTCCTAATCATTAAAAATTGAATGTTCTTTGAATTATTCAAATCGGATACTCCGTTCTCTCAAAAACTGTAAAATTTCTTCTCTCAAATTTCTATTTTCTGCGCTCTTTGCTCCATATCTCCATAACGGCTTTGCCAAAAACTAATCAGCACATCTCCCTGTCAATAGGTATCGAATGTTTTCTGAACCATACAAATCGGTTGATCAGTGCGTCCGAAAACGTGGACGAAAAATTGCGGACACACAAAACACACGCACACACATCCATTTTTTCTGACAATGAGATATGCCAAAATGTTCACAAATGTCTGAAACGTAAAGATATGCAAAAATTTTCATTTTCGATTTTTGGCTCATTACTATAACTTACCCTACGGGAAGTTAAGTGAGAAGTGAAAACAAAAATTTCAATGTTGGGTGATAATTTGGATTTATAAATGTTACTTTATTAGTTATAATTACTTACTAACATTTGGAGATCTACTTTTGTGTAGACCATAGAAAATTTGCACAACCTTGTTTGATATTTAAAATCTTTTAGTGCTAATAATCGTAGTTCTCCTTCTTGTCATTATACGTCTTCGAGCACGACATTTACCCCATTTTATCCAAGCAACTGAATAAAAAATTATCGTGAAAAATCTTAAGAAGTCAGTGCAAGCACAAAACTCTTTCAATCAAGTCCTTTGATTAAGATTTGATATAATAAACATAATCTTTTCAACCATAAACCCTTCAAAGAGCAACAAAATCGTAGCGAGAAATGAATAATTAACTGACGCAATAAAAATATTTCAAAGTCAGTGGTCCGCGCTCATTATATGAATTATAAAATATAAACCTCGTCAGAAATTGAAGCTATGTTTCATTGTATCCTCGATCGCTTCATTTATTTTCGACGATGAAAAATCTGTTTTCGGGAAACATTTAATAATTAACAAGGCGGCGGTGCTGAAAATGTATCGTATTACGTGCTATGGTAGGGAAAATTTGTTAATTTGCGAATATTTCGTCGAGTAGGTTGCTGTATGTATGTCATTGATGAAATTTCTGGCGCGATAAGCGTTGTTTACACATCAGAGAGTCGCTTCGTACAGAACTATCGAATTACAAAATCGCGCATTTGATGGATTGATATGAGGCGAACGCCGCACATAAACCACGTGTGTGGTGGCAGCGGAGGAGTTCGTTCGGTGGTCGTTCGTTCGTGCGTTATCAACTCCACAACTCCAGGGCGCTCCACCGGGAAACAATCTCAGACTTTGTGTCGGGGGATCGATATATTTATTCATTTGATTATTTCAACATATTCGAATAATATAGGAATTTAAAAATGTTATGTTCAATTCAAAACACACAATACTCGCTTTATATTTATATGAAATGTAACACAACGATAGAAGTTGTCGGAGGCGCTCAACACCTTCACAATTTCCGTAGGGTAAGTTATTCTAATCGTCTGAAAATCGAAATTGAAAATTTTTGCATATTTTTACGTTTCAGGTGTTTCTTAACATTTTGGTACACCTAAGAAAAAAATGGATGTGTGTGTTTATGCGTGGATACATTTTGTCGTCGACGATTTCGGGCGTGCTGATCAACCGATTGCTCGCTCATACACCTGAAATAAATAGCTTTGTTTATATAATTCTTAGAAATATGAGATGAGGTCTTTCATTCTAATTACGCTGGATTAAGTTTAGTTGGTTTCTAATGTAAACTTATATAAACGTCTTCGTTCAATTTATGAGCTCATACGTTTTGTCTATAAAATACGAATAATAAAAGTTACAGTATTTATGGTAATATATATGAAACATTTTAATATTCTTCGAATATTTCATTACGGTACTGAAAGTTCCAGCAATTTGTTTCAAGTTACGATACCATACACCACTAGTTATGTTTTTTCATCAGTTTTGTTTTTCATATGAGTTCAATTTTATATATTTTTAATATATTTGTCTAAGTTCTGTGAATGTTGTTCTACATCATCTTTTTGTTAAACGTTATATAATTATCGGTCTATAATTTGTCATGCATTTGATTTGTCATTGTAATTAACATTTAGGACTTGGCCTTCTTTAGAGAAATGAAGTAAATGCTGATTAATAAATTCTATAATATTCACTTACACAGTGTATTATGTTAAACAGCGCCTAAAGAAATATTGTTTTGACAATTTCATTCATCATCTAATTGTGTTTGAAGAACTTTATGCAATTAAAATTAACATACATTTATTGACTGCTTGTATTTCTTTTACTTTTTTGCTGGCGCTACAATCTCATTCTTTGAGCAGCAGTAATATTCGTCTTGCCTATAAAAATATTTTCTATTTTAATAACTTCAAAAATAAAAGAAACTACAAATAATATAGAAATTATTTCAATGAACTTACGTTTCGTACACGGCACAAATGTTTCATTATTTTCAATATAATTATTTACGAGGGACAGCGTAAAATATTCTTGATTCGGACATTTTTTATTAAATCAAGATTTTTATTACGATGTAACGACGAAAGATCTCTATTCACTCGACACGACGACTAATCACAATCGATCCACATAGAAATGATTTCATCGAGAGCGAAGGACGAACAGTTTGGGCGTAACACAACTTCCGTTGCATTTTTACAGATTTACTCTCTTGTCGCGTCCGATGAAGTTTTACTTCAAAATCACAATAAAAATGTACAAATACAGGTAAGATTAACTGACAATGAGTTTATATCACTAGTAGTTCTGAGTTATTCTGATTGCTGTTGCAATAAAAAAAATATCAGAAATAGTTTTTCTCTCCAATAGCGTTCTTTAATAACTCGCCACAGTAAATAAACCCTCTGTTGGTACCAATATGGAATAATTTAAATGTGACCTATATATAATAGTTCCATATAACTTATTTCCAGATAAACGCACGCCGGTCTATGCTTTAAATGTCAGACCGCCCGAAGTCAGATTATCTACATATTTTGTTTAGAATTTCTACATTATTTCGTGTCCAATTGGGATTTGACATTTACGATAAAGCCGTACAGATAGAAATACATCGTATTTAACATCGAATTATTTTGGGTCAATATTCAAAGCCTTGTGTAAATACTGTTGCATGTTCTGTGAATAATTATTTTTCGACGTGGAACGCAAACTGCATTCTAATTATAAACACTAGGTAATTATCATCTATCATATTAATGGCTGTGCGTAATTATTGAACATATTATTTGACCAACATTGTTTATAAGAGTTTTTTGTGTTAATTGATTGTAACGGATGTTGGAGAATTAGAATTTTTACGTTAGAAAAGTATATCAACAAAATCTAATCAAGTTACCGCCGAGTTAGAATGAAGGACCTTATCTCATAGTTGTAACAATTACATAAACTGATTTGCAAAGTTAAAATTATATGTCAGGTATATAAGTGAGCCTTAGAATTTAAGGGGGGATTCTAGTGCAAAGACATGAATTTTAGGTCATTTTTAAATCACTGTAAAAAAGAGGCAACCAATATTTTTACTACATTTTTTCTATAATTTATCAATCAATGTTACAAGAGTACAGAAAAAATGTAAAAACAAAAAAAAAGTTTTTAATTTTGAAAATTATTAATGGCTGAATTGGAGACCCCAAAAAATTGACACCTAAATTATTTTTGCCAAAATGGCGACTTTTTGAGAAAAAAGACCGTTTTAAACTACTTTTTTGAGTTTCTAAAATTTTTAAATAAAGTAAACATTGAAATGAAGGCATCAACAAGACGGTTTAAAAAAAACGCGTTTAAATATGAATATCATTTTCGATATTAAAAAAAAAGATTTTCTTTTGAATTTTTGATTTTTTTATGCTTTTCCCAAGAATTAATTATTTCTTCTCACTATCATTATAAGAAAAATGTTTTTTAAATCATTTCAATCGAATGCACCGGTCTCTCTAAATTTGCTATTTTAATGCCTTGCTCAGCGTCTCCGAAACGGTTTGACCAGCCCTGGCCAAAAACTAATCAGCACGTCTTTTCTTCAATACGAATCAGCAGAAAGTTTTTTTAAATCATTCAAATCGGATGCTTTCTCAAAAAAAAGTCATTTTCTTCACATTTAGCTCTAAATCTCCGAAACGGAGACCTGCCATTACTAAAATCTAGTCACCACTTCTCCCCATCATTACGAATCGAATGTTTTTTGGGTAATTCATATCGGTTGATCCGTTCTCTTAAAAACTGTCATTTTTAGCACTTTTTGCTCCATATCTCTAAAGCCGTGGACCTGTCTTCGTTTAAAACTAATCAACACGCCTTCTCATCAATAGGAATCGAATGTTTTTTGAACCATTCAACGAAATCGTCGACGAAAAATTGTCTCCACACATACACACACGCACAACAATTTTTTCTGAAGTATGTCAAAACTATTCAGAAACCTCTGAAAAGTGAAGATATGCAACAATTTTAATTTTTGATTTTTGAATTTTCAAAAATCTTTTTTTTTTCAAAGTTTTCGAAAGAATTTCTGCAATTTGCCTCAAGCACGATCTCATGCACAACTGGTTTGAATCATTCAAATCGGTTGATCCGTGCTCTCGAAATCGTGGTCGAAAAATTGTATCCGAATATACATACACATACACACAAATGGAATCATTTGTTCTAATTGTAATATATGAACGCAAATATATGCAAAAAAAAATATTTTCGATTTTTTTTTTGCAATTAGTATAACTCAACCTTTAAGAAGTAAACAATTGTATCAAAGTAAATTTTGCTTATGTTTATTATACAAATGAACATAGTCTCACAATTTATTTTTGGGTAGAACGTGGGCAGTAGTTAATAGGAGGTTGTATATTTATTTTTATATTTATTTATTTTTTAAATATATAGCGCACAGATTAGTTTGAAAAGGATTAAAAAAATCAATTATTATACATTATGGATAACAATTAATATACAATATGGTTAAACTACATTATATAGTAAAATATATAATGCACTTAATAACACAAAATTACAATATTGCAATACAGAATGTAACAATATTATTTAATTACATACAATAAAAAATAATGAAAGATATTTGAAAAGAAATAAAAAGGTTAACTTGAACAGATGGAGATTATTTGATTAAACGAAGTGTTTTAAATATCTATGTCATTAATTATTAATTAAGTTAAAGTTAAAGGACATAAGTAAAATAGGTGAATTTAAAAGAGAATTAGATTAGGTGTAGGATAATTGTCCCAACAATCGCTTTTCCTATTATTTCATCTGTTCTGGGCGTAATATCGCATCTATATTAAAAAAATTGAAATTACAGGTTAGACTGGCAGTTGTTAACTCCTTTACGGCACGAAAGTGTAAATAATATTGCATGTACTGAGCCCGAGTAAATACGTTAGGCGCCATTCTCTAAAACACTAAACAGACATTGTAGAAAACCTAATATTATTTTCCAAATAGGCCAAATGCAATGCAAAACATTCTACTAACACAAAAGAACAGGCTCACGATATCCGATATGTCTACACGAGTAATCAGTACTAATGTAGCTCGGAAAATACAAAATGCGAGGCGGAATCCTTAATACGAAATGCGAGGAAATTTTCCCATTAGAATACAACCAACGGCTGCGTACAATCTTAACAAATATTGCCAGAGGAATTGATTTATGAAGATATTTTATAACGAAAACGAAATATGAACGTGAATTAGACGGCGATTTAACAACGACAATAGAGAAATGTGACACTTAATATTACACTTCTCTTGATATATAGAATGGTCTATATAGATTTCATTAGGCAGATAAGTTCGCAATATGAAGTCCCGGAGAATGGCCTTTATGTCGACGATGAAAGGGATGAAAAGGGATATTTCTGAATCAAATATCGATTATAATAAGTAAAACTTTTTTTCATACACATGAAAATATATTTGGTCGATAAGTCTTTATTAACTTCTCGTAGGGTAAGTTACAGTAATCACAAAAAAAAATCGAAAATGAAAATTTTTGCTGGCATACCTTAAAAAAATGGCGTATGTGTTTCTGTATGTTTGGATACATTTTTTGTCCACGATTTAGAGAGCACGGATCAACCGATTTGAATGTATATGTGTATGTGTATTTAGTATGTATGTGTGTATGTTTGGATACAATTTTTTGTACTCGATGTAGTAAAACAAGTTAAATTTGATAATTACAGGGAATTCCAGAACACAACGTCAAGCCGAAAAGAAGTGATAGTATTGATCATAATGTCATGAACAAAATTAGAAAAAAATCTACTTATGTAGTTTGAAAATTATGAGCTTTTGAGTGCAATTTAGAGCTTTGGTACAAACGTGACCATTTTTCACGTGACGGTCATTGTGGTTTTTTGTTATTAATTTTGTTCATAAATAACATTTCTTGGATTTGTCAAAAAACAATTTGGTGTAATTGTTCTTATATGCAAGTTTCAATTATTTTATATTTTGGGTTATATACCAATTAAGTAAAATCCACTATTTTTTTCATGTATCTCTACCATTTATTATTTTATATCCCTTGTAGTAATTACGCAGAGCAATGTAAATAATTCAGATATTATTTATTCATTAAAACATGGCAGATTTATTCTCAAGATAAATTCTCGACGGAGTTGTATATTTTCCACTATAAAAGCTGTAAACAATTTGTAAAACATTCATTATTTACCTAGAACTACTGCTCATATTCTATTTAAAAATAAATTGTAAGATTATGTTCATTTGCATAATAAATATTAGCAAAGTTTATAGTATTATAATTGTAAATTATTTGCATAAAGTGAGTTTATAAGTAATTAGTTTTGTGACGAAGTATAGAATTGTTGAAAGTTGATTAATTTAAATGAATTTTATGGAAATGGAAAAATTAAAATTCTGATAGAAAGAATTATGAAAAATAAATACTTTTATAAAGATACGCAGTATTATATATACACAACAGGTCATGTTTTTCAATTCGATAAAAATTTAAATTTAAATTATGAATATAAATATCTCGGTTTGCTTCGCAGATTTATTATAGTAATTTAATATCAATTGATTTAAAAAACAAATTATTTAAATATATGCACTTGATTTCTTTAAACATAAACATTTATCACAATCGGAATCATTTTAACACATTTTTAATAGAAAAATATATAAAAAATAGCAATTGTCTCAATGATTGTGAAGCGTATTAATTTTTAAAGATTACTATCAATTTTTGCAAAAATTGACTAATTTCTATGATTTTTTCTACAAAATGCAGATATTAATGAAAAGCAAGTTTGAAATGATATCGATTTGGTCACTAGATCAAACGCCACCAGAAAGCTGTAGATGTTGATCATCAGCTTTTTTATAAGATCATGAATGATTTTATTTTTACCCTATATAACTCATTTCCCTTAGGGTGAGTTATAGTAATGGGCCAAAAATCGAAAATGTTTGCATATCTTCACGTTTCAGAGGTTTCTGAACATTTTGGCATACCTCAGAAAAAGTAGATGTGTGTGTGAAAAAATAGATATAGCATATTATTATTTTTATATATTTATTTGAAATGATATATTAAATATTTTTTTGCCATTGCCATCACTGATGAATTTTATTTCGACCAAATAAGTTATTAACGGTTTAGTTATTGAGTCTCTATAGAAGTCTATAGAATAACCAAATTAATAGCATTTGTATGAATTTCGGACAAGGTTTCGTATGTTCACGTTCGAACGCACGGATCAACCGATTTGAATGGTTAAAAAAAACAATCGATTCCTATGGATAGCGAGATGTGCTGATTATTCTTGGTCAAAGACAGGTCTAGTCATCCCGAAGATGCGGAGCAAAGAGTGTAGAAAATAGAAACAGAGTTTTTGAGAGAACGGAGTGTCCGATTTTAATGATCCAAAAGCATTCAATTTGTAATGATTAGGAGAAGTGGTGACTAGTTTTTTGCAAAGGCAGGTCCAGTCGTTTCGAAGATACAGAGCTATATGTACAAAAAATGGCAATTTTTAAAAGAACTAACCGCGATTTGAAAACTTTCTGCTTCTGTTGACAAAACAATTGCTTTTGGAAAAAAAATTATTTCAAAAATATTTTTTCTAATAAAAAATTTTGTTCGTATACCAAAAATAATTCAGATTTTAATTTTAATTCTGTCAATGTTACAGTATTTATAATAATCTATTTGAAAACATTTAATATTCCTCGAATATATCATTAAGGTATGGGAAGTTCTAGCAATTGTCCTTAAGGTACGATGCCATACACCACTAGTTTAAATTATTGACTGGTTTTAATCGAGTCCTGATGAAATAAAACCTATATATCTCGCAAGATATGGAATCATGAGATGTTTCAAATTAGAATATATTCGCAAGCTTTATCCAAAGTGTGTCTTTTACCCATGAAGTTAAAATTGAACAATCGGAAAATCCGAAGATTCCCAAAAACCAAATCGTTTATTGTCTCTATATCCCTAAGCCGTTGTTCGCGATTTGAAATTGTCGGCGGTGGCCTGGTGGTGGTCTGGTGGCGGTCTGGTGGTGGTCTGGTGGGTAGTGTTCGATCATGTGATCGTGTGACAAAGCCATCGCCTGAGCTTTTCGAGCGCTATCGATGTTCTGTCAAATCAGAAATATGGTTCTACTAACATAACTGATTGTTGAGATTAGGTTGCGGGCGGAGTGGCTTTGAAATCAAATGAGTTACTGCGCGAACTGGAGCACGTGTACACGACGAAGCCAACCAGCCGGCAGGGGTGCACCAGGAGAAAAATAAAATAAAATAGGTAAATAACTGCGGTGCGATGTGGCAATTTAAAATCCGAACTGGAGCACGTATACTCGACAAAGCCAACGAACCAGGAGAAAAATAACTAGTCGAAAGTGGCATTTTGCCTTTAGGCAAGCTGCAACTAGTGGTGTATGGCCTCGTGCCTTAAAGCAAATTGCTGGAACTTCCCGTACCAAAAATTAAATTTTTAAAAAAGATTGAATTTATTTTTCGTCGTGGCGAAGGTCGTTAATGCGTTGACTTTGTATGAACAGGGTCGCGCGTTCGATTCCCCGCTCAGGCAATCTGACATCGGGCAACGCGATATCCATTTTCAATTTAAAATATAGATCAGAATATGTTTCCAATTAAAAATAAGCCCTTCTCAGGCACTGCGGTGTGAAATGGCAATGGCAAATCTCTCACACTATTCTCCCTGAATCGAGTTGGAGTTTTAACTCAGCTCACAAACCTGCCCTAGGGCAGTACATCCATTATTTATTTATTTATGTCTAATGGTCATTTTTGAGCGCCAAATGGCATTTTGGAAACCGCTAGACCTGCCTTTCCAAAAATTTTATCAGTTCATCATTTTATCAATACATGTAAAATGTTCTTTGAATTATTAAAATCGGACGTTTCCGATCCGTTCTCTAAAAAATGAGTTACCATTTTTAGCACTTTTTGCCTCGTATCTTCAAAACAGCTAGACCTGCCTTTGCCAAAAACTAATTAGTCTCCTTATCAATACGAATCGAATGATTTCTGAATTATTCAAATCGATTGATCGGTGTTCCTGAAATCGTCGACAAAAATTTGTTTCCGCGCATACACACATACATCAATTTTTTATAATGTATGCCAAAATGTTTTAATACAAAAATAAGTGGGTAAAGAAGTGTAAAAATCAGAGATGGTAATACATTAAAATTGTCGAATTTATAACATGATATATCAACACTTTCCACTCGCGAATTCCGAGAATCATATGAATTTTGCCGACGGAGGGTTAACAATAATTAAACATGATATATTTGATAAACAATTTTTTGGTATTATACTTTTTGATAGCAAGCTGTCGGTAGGTTTACAGGACTAAACTGAATTTTAAAAATCAGACAATTATTGATTCAGAAATATTTCAGACTTTTTAATATTTAAAAAGTATTTTTGTTAAGGAAACACCACTGGAATACGTTCTAGATGTGTGTACACATAAAACGTAGTGAGATCATTCGTTATAGACAGGCTTTCTCGTGGAGTTATTTTTTATTTTTTTGAATCTTATAGAAAAATATTACAGTAAACCGAAACAACAAACACCTATATGAAATATATATATATATATATATATATATATATATATATATATCATTGAATGGCAGAAAATAGACTTGACATTTGAGCACATGAAACCAACCCTCTTGACATACGTGTCTCATGCATACATCGTATAATATTTCTAAGATGACATCGGATATATTTAACCGCAAAATTTATCTGCTGTAAACATTATATACTCAATAACAGTTAGATGAAATACATATATCTTCTCATTATAAAATTTAACTAGCTGTAAGTGGAATTCTGTCTTAAGGCAATTAAGGCATCGTTCCTTAAGGCAAATTGTTGGAACTTCCCGTACCAAAAATTATTATTTTTTTTTTACGATTAACATTTTTGAAAAAAATTTACTTTGAAAAAATAAGATTTTTGAGAAACTATAAATTGGACAAAAAATTACTTTTTTTTAAAAAAAAAAGTTTTATTTAAATTTTTTTTTTTAATTTTTTTTTTTTGAATAAAAAATTTTTTTCTTTATTTTGACATATTGTGGCAGATCTGAACTTTTTTTCAAAGCAATCGTACTGCTTTAACTGCATAGGGACAAAATATAAAGCGCGTAAGCGCCGCGTCGCTGTCTAACGCATAAGCATTGGTACGGAACCCATAGGAATGTTAACAAAATGTATACTGATTGTTAAAATCTCTATAAAATATCTGATAATTTGATGTGCATATGTCTAATGATCATTTTTGACCGCCAAATGGCTCATTTTTTTACTTTTTCCTCCATATCTCCGAAACCGCTAGACCTACCATCATGAAAATTTTATCGACTCTTCATCTTGTTCATTCATCACTAGAAGTGAAATAGAAGTGAAATGTTTTTTGAATTATTCAAATCGAACGCTCCGTTCTCTTAAAAGATGAGTTACCGTTTTCGGCACTTTTTGCCCTGTATCTTCGGAACGGCTAGACCTGCCTTCGCCAAAAACTAATCAGCACTTCTCCTTATCAATACGAATCGAATGTTTGAATTTTTCAAATCGATTGATCCGTGTTCCCGAAATCGTCGACGAAAATTTGTATCCGCACATACATACACACACGTACATACATACATACATACATACATACATACATACATACATACATACACACACACACACACACACATACATCCATTTTTTCTAAGGTATGCCAAAATATTCAGAAACGTCTGAAACGTAAAGATATATAAAAATTTTCATTTTTGATTTTTTTGCGATTACTATAACTTACCCTACGGGAAGTTAAAAAAAATTCAATCATATAACAATAACACATATTCGTTTACTGTATTTAATATCTTTTTCAATTTTTCATTTATTCATTACATGAGTGGTGTAATGGCTAGTCTGCCCTGGGTTTGATCCCAACCTCGACCAGCTCGATATCTAGCAGTATGATATCAAATTCCTACTTGATCTTGAGATCGTTATAGATCTAGTTCTTAAGTGAAAATCGCTTTTCATATATATTTCTGTAACATATATAAAATAACACTCTCAGATATGCATATCTAATACATGTATATAATTATATATTAGGGTGGTCCTCAATATGGATATTTTCGAATTATTTTGCTCCTAGAGGCTCAAATGCTTTCAAATTAATAGGAAAAATTCTTTGAGAGTTTTAGCTCTTAAAATTAACTTCGCCTGGATTACCCGCACTCCAACCAAAGTTTCTTATGAAAATAACATGAGTAAAATTTCATTTATTCTTAAGAAATGTATATAACTTAGCGACAAGTGTATCAAAATTTTGAGAATAATATTGTATTTGCTGATTTTGGTTATAAATCAAAAATTTACAACAAAAATTTGATAAATTTTATGAAATATGTATTTACTTAGGAAGAAGAACTAAGAATCTTTGGTTGAAGTGCGGACTATCTTAAAGTTAACATTAGGAGCTAAAATTTTCCGAGAGTTTTCTTTTATCAATTTGGAAGCATTTGAGCTTCTGGGAGCAAAGAAATTTGAAATATCCATATTAAGGACCACCCGGATTCTCGAATCAGTTATGATTCGAAGGAGAGCGTATTAAAGAGTCATCAACTTGACAAGATGCAGTCTTATCAAAAGACAATTTGGTGAGTTAACGGACAAGGAGAGGTTGAATTGTGATTCCAATGACCATTTGATAGTGCATTCAATTCATGACCATTCATGATTCAAGGTATAGGCTCAGAATAAATTTTTGTGTCAGCAATAAACACTGAGGTATACAAAATGGGTATACCAACAGAAGTCCGGTGTCAGGTAGTAAAAGCATTAACTACGATGAGCCGAGGACTGGGCGTACCTTATAAGTAGTCACGAAAGACCAGTGATTATGATGCTGCATCAAAATCTATATTTTTTAAATCCTCAAAAAATGCTTTTCTCTGTCTTCATCTCAAACGTCGTAGGTCACCAGTGTAGGAAAAAAGTTGTGAATATAATAATATAAAATCCATTGGATGAAAATATAAACAATTTATTAATTACAAAATTTTATGAAAAATAAAAATGATAAGTTATATTGTTTTTCTTCCACGATCTCTAGCCTGCTTGATTCCCTACATATATATTTATTATTATATTGAAATGTAGTACAACAAATAAATCAGTATTTTTATTTATAAAACTATATGTAAAACAATTGTATATTATAATTTTCATCTTAAAATACTAATCTAATAACTTTTTTTTGGGTACTAACCTACGCGATATTAAATTTATGCGTCCAATTTTAGTTCCGGCGTCTGCGTCTACTAGCCCCGAGCGGGTAAACATTTTTATGTTCACTTTTATTGAATTTATATAAAAAATCACTTAGAAATCTACTATTTACTTTATCAGATACACATAAATATCGATTTTCTCAATACGACACAAAAAGATTTACAATCATCGGCTTTCGAGTGCAAAAAAACTCTCGACATTACGACGGTGTATGTTACCAGATGTATCGTTCGGTTCGCCGATCGTTAATTTAAAACTCATTTGGTTCCATGAAGCCAGACCACATTGTACGAACATTTAATTAACACGGACTCCACAGCAATTTGTAAGATCCGAATTTTATTGCTGAATTCACAGGAAAGGAAATATTTTAGGGGGGTGAAAATTTAGGGAAAAATTTGAACACAAAAAATTATGGGAATGAAGTCAAGTTTATCTAATTTTTTAACGTTTTTAAACATTTCTAACGTTTTTGAACATTTTGGCATACCTTGAAAAAAATAGTTGTGTGGGTATGTGTGTGTTCGGATACAATTTTTCCTGGACGATTTCGAGAACACGGATCAACCGATTTGAATGATTCAAAAAACATTCGATTTCTATTGACAAGGAGACGTGCTGATTAGTGTTTTGACAAGGCAGGTCCTGCTGCTCCGAAAATACGAAGCAAAAAGTGCCCAAAATAGAAATTTAGTTTTTGAGATAACGGAGCGTCCGATTCAAATAATAAAAAAGATTTTACTTGTATTGACAAGATGAACTGATAAAATTTTTGTAAAGGCAGGTCCAGCGTCTCCGGAGATCCAATAAAAAAAGTGAAAAATAAAGCCATTTGGTTGTCAAAAATGATCATTAGACATATGCACATCGTATTTTCAGATAATTTATATAGATTATAATAATAAGTACAAATTTTGTGTACGTTTATATGGGTTCTATACCAATGTTTATACGGTAGACAACTACGCGGCGCTTACGCGCTTTGATATTTTGTTTCCAAATCAGCTATGCAGCGCGATTGCCTAAAAAAATGTTCAAGACTAAAAAAAAATCAAAATACAAAAAAAAATCTAAATATAAAAAAAACAAATTTTTCAAAAAAGTCAAATTTTCCATAAAAGTCAAATTTTTCAAAAATGTCATTTTTTTTCAAAAATTTCAAAATTTCTCAAAAACCTAATTTTTTCAAAGTTTTGCAAATTTTTTTTAATAATATTGTTTTCGGTACGGGAAGTACCAGCAATTTGCCTTAAGGCGCGATGCCATGCACCACTAGTTTTTACCGATTCTCACATGTTCTCAGTAAGAGTCAAATAGGATGAAAGGTCTGAAAATTGAAAATTTAATAGTAATCCCTTGATTGAGTGTTACTAGAATTTCTTCTTTATCTTCTGATTGAAATTTCTAATTGTGGGTCCACTAGAGTATTTGGCAGCTTTTCCAAATTCCAGTGGTGAAGAGATCTGATGACTTCATTGATGAACTTAGGACATTGTAGATCATCAGCTTTGTAACATATCTGGATTCTCGAGATATTGGTTTAATAATTTTTGTATATTCAGTAACTGAATCGTCTTGATTTATTTGTTCTACAACTTTTTCTTGGGATTATTCATTTAATTTGTACTTACAAACTGCAATTGCTAACTGGTTAGAATAAATCTATAGGCAATGTTTTTTTTGGATTGCCAAGTGCCATATACTCATTATGAGTCAATTAGGTGATAGGGCTAAAAATTGGAAATTCTTCTTTCTCATTTTTTTTCTATTGGAATTTCTAATTGTTCTCCTAAATACTAGAGTATGTGGTAGTTTTTCCAGATTCCAGTGGTGGAGATATTTGATGACTTCATTGATAAGCTGTAGATCACCTGCTTTGTCACATATCTGGATTTTCGAGAAATTGTTCTAATAATTTTTGATTGAACAAGGATATAAGCCACAAATCTGAGTAAATTTAGTATCTGCATTGTCTTCATTCATTTGTTCTACATTTTTTTCTGGTGATTATTCATATAATTTGTACTGACATGCTGCAATTACTCATTGGTTAAAATAAATCTATATGCAATATTTTCTTAAGCCTTCTAGAGAGTGTTAAGTGATTTTTCCAGCAGTTTGACGATCTCATTACGATAATGTTACCAAGTTGCAACAAATATTTTTTTATTCAAGCAAGTTTATATTATATCGTTCCTCACATTGTGGTGAAATACAATTGTACAGAGAATATTTCAGATAACTTTTAATTATACTGTTTACTGCGGTGGCTTATTACAACTTTTTGTTTCCTATTAATTCAGTATTTGTAGAATAATATTCTCTATGGGAAAAGCTGGCGCGCAACTAATAATTGGAAAATGAATAGAAAGTTCTGTAATTCTCGTGGAAAAACAATATATGGTTTGATGAAATTTTAGGAAAACTTGATATAATAAAATTTTGATATGAATTTATTGAAATACATTTTAGAAATAAATGATAAAAAAACAAGACATATCATGCAAGCTCGTTGAAGATTTTTGGTTTTTATTTGAAGTCTACGTAAAGCCAATTTTTACATTAAATCCTTTAAATATAAATAATTCTTTGCAAAATTTCGCTTTGAGTTTGTTTTGTATTAATTGCAACAATTTATGATAAATGTCCAGTACTTACAATAGATTATTTAATATTTTTATATTTACCTTATGAATAGAGATACCATTTATTTATGGATTTTTTTTTTTCATAGGTGTAAAAATGTCAATATCAATTTCGCATTTCGGCATTCTGCCATAAATACACCTGTCACATATGTACAAATTATTTTTCTGTCAATATTCTATCACATTCTCTATCATATAATACATTATAAACGTCCTAACATGAATTTAATTTATGAATACTTCAATCTAGATATCATTTGTCATTAATATTTAGCAAATTAATTCTATATGTATATCATAGATTTTTGCAGTTTAAAAAACCATCATGTAGAAAAAATTACAAATTTAATATATATTATAATTATGGAATGTGTTCGTCATTTAACAGAATAAATAAATAATAAAATTAATAAATATATATAATTCCTGTAAATAAATAAATAAATTCATTTTTACAAATTTTCTCTTCATGTATTAAAACTTTTAAATTAAAAGTAAAATTGAGTGTTGGGACTTAATAGTTGAAATTTTGTCAAAATTACTCGTATATTATTTATTTTTTAACAAAAATGACAAAAAAAAATTAACAAAAAATTTATCAGAGGAAATGTTAACTTCGTCACTTAACTCATTTTGGCCAAAATTCGACTTAAACACTGGGATGACCAAAACATTCCACTTTTATTACATATATCAAATTTTAATTTTTTGTATTTGATATTTCAGTAAATCTACAAAAAAATCCAAGGATATTTGCAAATCATTTTCTGACGTAATATAATCTAACTATGATTATCCAAAAAAAATCTAAATGCAATATTTTCAGTTTAAATTACGATGCACTTTAATTATAAGTGAATCTTACTTTTCCTACATAAATTCACAAATCATCTCCAATTTATTTTTAATCTATATATTTCTTAATTATAAAATTACATCACTCATCTTATTTGTAATTATTTTTTATTAAATTAAGAGAAAAAACAAACACCTCAGTCTCTAAGTATGATGCAGAACCCTGAAGGCGACACTCTGGAACGATGTTATTTTATATGTTCGAACTTTAATGAAATTGTATCATAATGATGTTCAAGATTACATCAATTTTAGTATAACGAGCTACAGCTTTTATTATTATTAAATTTCCTAAACGAACGTGTTCTCTTATATATAATATATCGGATACGATGAGACACGGTTATATTTAGTAAAATCTACCGAAGTTTTCTTCTCTCGTAATAATTTGTCAATAACATAATATTTTGTATTTTTAATTTTATTTTATACAAATAACATGGATAATGGATTTATGGATTTTCCGATAATATTAGATTTTATATCTATTTTTTAAGACCTGGGTAAAAATTTCATGATAAAGTCAAAGCTCAATCTTCGACTGAATGAAATTTGTATACATTTTTATGATTTTTTAAACAGGCTATCAATCATTACTTTTATATAACTTATTCTAATCATACAAAAGATATTTTTGTTCGTCAATATTGATGAAAACAAATTTTATGAAAAATATCGACGTTTGGTTTCATATATTCTTGCTTCTTAATAAACTTGGTTGTAAGTTGTAAATTTGTTTGGTCTAATTTATATTACTGCTTCCAATTCCCTATATGTTTTTTTAATTATTTTATTAAAGTGGTAAACCTACACAATATGAAAATGTTTAAAAATTTTATGCACATATATAATTACACAGTATTTGCACCGGTGATGGCACAAACCATAGTCTCGAAACGTATATGTAACTTTAACATAATTTCATAAAATACAGAAATAACTAGTGTAGTGTTTATATTGTTAAATTAATTACTTTAAATTAGTCGATGCTGATCAAGTAAACAAGGCTATCGTAATATTATGTTTAATAAAATATTTACTCTTCCTTAAATAAACGAAGTCGCAATCATTCCAATACCGTGAACATAAAGTTTTTTTTGTATATAAAAAATTGATTTGTATATTTTATAACATGGCCCGTAAACTTCGGATGTATGGAAGTAACGTATACCCTTCAATTTTCCGTAACTTGATTTACGATCTTGCTCAATGCCCTGTACAAATCAAAATTGCAAATACTTCTTTTCATTGAGATATGTTCGAATATGCATAATTCAAATCTAAACATCATTTGGATTTTAGGATAAAACACTGTAGAAAATAGTGGTGCATGGCATTATGCCTTAAGGCAAATTGCTTACCAAAAACCAATTTTTTTTTTTGAAAACTTTGAAAAAAATGAGATTTTTGTGAATTTTGAAATTTTTTAAAAAATTTGACTTTTTTGAAAAATTTGATTTTCTTTAATATCTTGATTCATTTACCGCCAAATGGCATTTTTTACTTTTTTCATTCGATTTCTGAAATCGCTAAACATGCCTTTCCAAAATTTTGAATGTTACTTTATTTTGTCAATGCAAATAAAATGTTTTTTGAATTATTCAAATTCACTCAAAAACCAAATTACCATTTTTGATTCTTTTTGTCCCGTATCTTCGAAACTGCTTGACTTGCTTATGCCAAAATCTAATCAGCACATCTCCTTATCAACAGCAATCGAATGTTTTTTGAATAATTGAAATCGGTTGAACCGTGTTCACGAAATCGTCGACGAAAATTTGTATCTGAACATGCACACACACACGCACACACATACACACACACACATACATCCATTTTTTCTAAGGAATGCCAAAATGTTCAGAAGGTTTTGAAACGTAAAGATATATAAAAATTTTCATTTTCGATTTTTTTGCGATTACTATAACTTTTACCCTACAGGAAGTTAATAAGACTATTAATTGTGTATACATACATCACTTGGTTTGTTATTGTGCTGCAAGTTGGACATCAGTAGATATTTACCAACAATTAGTTTTTGCTCAGATAATTTAGCTCAGTCATAAATATGATTTTTTTTAAAAGGGTGCGTTGGGTACGGTTGTGATAATTTTTGTGGGTACGGTTGTGACATGTATTTCTTGTCCTTTTCAGGTGAAGATTAAACAGATAAAAAAGAATCTAACTTGACTGAAAAGCGAAACTGAGAGGCGAAGGAAAATTAAATGCAGGAAAAAAATACAAAGAGTTCTTGTTAACTTTATTTAAAAATTATGTTTTGTATTATATTGTTATATTTTATTCATGCGCTTTGTTTAAATGTTGTGTTACGTATTACTGGGATATGGGCGGTTGTGACACTAGCCTTTTACTTGTATGACATGGTTTATGACCAATCCATCGTAAATAGGGACACTATTTCAGTACTTCCACTTAGCTACAGTTCAAGTTACCCTTCACTTTACTATTCGCCCAGCTACCCGGTAAATTAACAAAATTATTGCTGATCAAAAAAAAAAAAAAACAAGTATCCCCCACAAATCAATCATCTGTATCTAGTTCGATTTTTTTACATTGACATATTCCAACACAAATAACAATTATCTCGTTTGAAAACCGCATGCGATTTTGTTCGTGGCCACAATCCATCTCCGGAGCACTAGTGGATATCAATTAAATCCTAATTGAGTTAAACAGTGAAACAAATTGCAAGCCGGAGAACTAATGGATACTAAAGAAACGTCCAGAAAAAAATGTAATTGTAGTAATTGAGTATGCTGTAAATAAAGTTAATTCTCACATGAGATGGATCCGATGGAACTGGACGTGATGCATCTGGATAAAACAAGTGATTATTTGTAATGAAATAAAAATACTGTCAACTTTGAACACTGACACTAATTTAACTTTCCGTAAGACAAGCTATAGTAATCGCAAAAAAAATCGAGAACGAGAATTTTTTTCTAAATTTACGTTTGATGACCTCCTGAGGGGGTTCATTAATCACGTGAGGTTTCTAGGGGGAGTGGTGTTTTGACAAAGTATCACGAAATATCACGTAGAAGGTGGAAGGGTATAGTAAGATATCACGTGTATTTATTTTTTACCTGGATTTAAAAGAAAAATCCCAATATATTCAAAAACAAACAAAAATTTTACTTCAGGGGGATGGGGGTAATTTTGAATATCACCATGTATAACCGAGAGGGAGAGGGAGTCCAAAAATCCTTAAAAAATCAATCACATGATTAATGGTCGCCTCCTGAACATTTTTACATTTCTCAGAAAAAAATGATGCATGAGGTGTGTGTGTGTGTGTGTGTGGTATGTATTTATGTATGTTTGGATACAATTTTTCGTCAACGACTGTGAGAGTACGAATGGACCGATTTTGATGATTTATTGGATGGAGATCTATTGATTAGTTAGTGCTGATTAGTTTTGTAAAAGGTAGGTCTGACCGTTTCGGAGATACCAAACAAAAGCGGCGCTTACGCGCTTTGATATTTCGTATTTGTGAAGCAAAAACAGCGCTATTGCTTTAAAAAAAATATTTCAACATATAAAAAAAAATGTTGTAAATAATTTTTTCAGAAATTTCAAATTTAAATCAAAAATCAAATTTTTCATTTTTAAAGAAAATTTAATCTTTTCAGAAAAATTTCATTTTTGGTTTGGTTTGGTTTGGTTTTAAAAAAAATATTTCAACATATAAAAAAAAATGTTGTAAATAATTTTTTCAGAAATTTCAAATTTAAATCAAAAATCAAATTTTTCATTTTTAAAGAAAATTTAATCTTTTCAGAAAAATTTCATTTTTGGTACGGGAAGTTCCAGCAAATTGCCTTAAGGCACGATGCCACACACCATTATTTCTATTTGATGTTGAAACATACGAGCAAGAATTTCAGCAGCAGGATAAAAAACTAGACCAGTAATTCCCGAAATGGTCCACATGATTTATGACAACTTTTAGGGAGTGCGAAAAAAAATTGGGGTCTAAGAAACGCAAATGGGGGTCCACGATAGTGGAGCAAGTTAATACAGTATCTTTCATACAAAGTCTTCAATGAATAATATGTTATATAGTTCACGAAAACATACCACATTTTCCTATTGCAATTAATCTTCTGAAAACTTCATCCGTGATTCTGTACCGAGTGAGTGCAAACACAACTTTTTTTCTCGGAATATACAAAGTTTCATTGCCGGAAAAGCTTTGCACGTTATCTAAGAATGCATTTTATTGCCATCCTGAAGCAATTGTCTTTTAACTGTGTTCTGGACTATTTCGAAGTTCTACTCAACTTTTACGACGATTCAGCAATGAAATGCCATTTATGCTGTTATTTGTATTGTCATATCGTAATTTGAACACACATCCTTTTCCGAAACTCAGAATTTGTATAATAAAAAGAATTTATAATATGTGATAATAAACTTGCACTTCTGCTGGCCCTTGTGTAATAAATTTTATTAGGGTGGATGAAATTCATTGGACATGGAACGATGCAGAGAAAGATGAAGAACTAGTAGTGCTTTTCTTTTTCGTTTTTTGCGATTTTTTGATTACTGTAAAATAAATTGAATTAAAAAAATGTAACCATATTATAAAATAAAATGAAGCTAATTAAGGGTACTGTAGGTCCAAACGCCAACTTGGACAGGCCAGCTTTTGGACAGAGTACCCATTTCTTTTCATTATAGCAATTCTTTTATTTTTTTCTAGATTTTTATCCTCCTGTTGAAATATGTTTCAATATCTTCCTGAAAAAATAAATTGTAACCCACGTAGAGACT
Source organism: Ctenocephalides felis (assembly GCF_003426905.1). NCBI lineage: Eukaryota > Metazoa > Arthropoda > Insecta > Siphonaptera > Pulicidae > Ctenocephalides > Ctenocephalides felis. The sequence goes on from NW_020538040.1 coordinate 186,097,767, forward strand.
GTTTCCCTTCCAATTTTTACGAAATGCTGATACTGTCACATTTAAACCGCATCCGCGGGAAGGATCGCATTTGAGTCCCTTTCCGGCAGGCTTTGTAACAGGTGCGTCCAAAAAATGAGATTTCCAACCGGATTACCTTATCGTACATTATGGAATGTATTATCTGCATGAAGTACGTGTTTAAATATATTTTTATTGCACCAGTTGTTTTTGGAACAAAGACTGAAAAAATACCTAACGTACATTTTCTCGTCCTCGAGGGTGACTGTTTTTCATCAAGATGTAAATAAGAATTGCTTCTTAACTTTAAGCCGGAGCTGTAGTTCTTATTGAAAAGTAAATAGTATTTTTATTAAGCTTCTAATAAACTTACCGAGACTCGCTTTAAAATTCTTACAGTGTTAAGTTTGTGATTTTCTTCTCCGAGATCCTGGTGAAAATAACCCAATTTGAAATTGTAAAGTTTCGAAACATTCACCCAAGCGAAAAGCGAAAAACATTCCTCGTAGTACATGAGAGCAAGCTCGTTTTTTCAATAGTGTAGTACTTGCATATTTATTGGAGTGTGCTTTTTATAAAAAAAATCAAAGAAATTGCTACTAAAGTAATACATTGGTAAAGAAAATTTTTTCACGATTAAATAATTTAAAATCATTAGTTATGACACACATATTTTACGAACCATTTCCCGAAGGCATATTATACTTGGAAACATATTTCTTATCTCTATTTTGAAGTAAAAACTGATATCACTACTGCATGATATTCTCTTTACAGTACAAAGAGCAGAATTTGAACCTGCAACATTGTGATCTCAAAGCTGAGAATCTTTAACGTACTTCCCAATATTACACTTACATATTTAAAAAAAAACTTGATAAAATTTAGAATGAAACTTTATATAATTTAAGTCTATGGTGTTATTCCTTAAATGGATATGTTTGTAATAAAACACACTGATATTTTTAACTTACCGTAAGTTGTTGTAATCGTCCAAAAATCGTAATCGAAATATCTTCACGTTTTGAATGTTTTTGACTATTTTGGAATATTTTGGTTGCAATTTTTCGTCCACTTTTAGGGCACATGGATCAACCGATTTGAATGATTCAGAAAGCATTCGATTCCTATTGTTAGGGAGATGTGCTGAACAGTTTTTGGCAAAGACAAGTCCAGCCGCTTAGGAGATACGAAGCAAAGAGTGCAGAATGTAGAAATAGAGTTTTTGAAAGAAAGGAGCATCCAATTTGAATTATTCGAAAAGATTTGGAGAAGTGGTGATTAATTTTTAGCAAAGGCAGGTCTGGCCGTTTCGGAGATATACTGCTCAATGTGCAAAAAATAACAGTTTTTAAGAAAACAAAGCATCCGATTTGAATGATTTAATAAACCTTTTGCTTGTATTGACGAAACGATTTTTGGGTGTAGCAAAAAAAATTTTTTTTTTGATTTTCACATTTTTTTTTTTGAAGATCAAAAATATTTTGGATTTTAAATTCTAATTCTAGCTAAAATTCTAAAGCTCACTTATATACCTACTTGAGATAAATAATTTTAACTTTGCAATTCAGTTTATATAATTCTTAGAAATACTAGATAAGGTGTTTCATTCTAACTTGATCAAATTTTCTTTATTTACTTTTCATGTAAACTTATTCAAACGTCTATATTTTTTCTATAAAATACGAATAATAAAAGCTACAGTATTTATAATAATCTATTTGAAAACATTTAATATTCTTTGAATATTTCATGAAGGAAGTTCCAGCAATTTGCCTTAAGACACGATGCTATACACAACTAGTTTTTAATTTTTTTTACAATTTACTTTGATTACTTCTTTATAACTAACTAATTACTAATTTTGTGTGTAGGACGGTACAAATTATTATAATTTCTTGACCAAAAAAAACTACGTTGACGTTTTTTATGTTTTATATACTTTTTATGTTTTATATGAATCTGACAGTCGAACAAAATTTGATCCAATTTGTAAGCAAAATGTAGATGTAATATGGAATTTTTTTTATAATACCTTCTTTCATTTCTCCAATCCTTTGAAAACTATCCATTCAAATAAGACAGCCTTTGTTTTTGCATTTAATAAAAATATCTCTTCGTACATTATAATCGTATATGCAAACATCTGTCTCGAAATCTGTTTGATGTGTTAATTGTTTGTTGTGTTTGCGAGCTTCTAATGTGTATACCGCCGTACCGTGATGTATTCTGCCGCCCGTACGCGGTTGCCGCCGTTTAGTCTGGGCTTTTGGTAACATAATACGATCGCAATGATAGCATATAATCTTTGTTCCAGTCAACATTTGGCGCAGTTAATGGCCGCTTCATTATATTCTCATCAGTCTGTTGATAATGTATTCTGATCACAAACACAAACATCTATTTTCAAGCAGGTGTAGTCTCAAAATCCTCCTGAATTGGAGGTGACGCGACGCCCCTTGAGCTACATTCTGTCGTCGTCATTATTAAATATGAGATTTGATACGTTTACCCCTTGGTGAGACGATAAACTTGCTTCATTGTGAAGGTGCTCGTACCACATTTGTGAAAGTTTTGCAGGGTGGAAATCACATACTGTCTATAAACACATTTATCCTTTACCATTCTGTCTTTAAATACCATCACCATTAATTACAAAGAATGGGAGAGTGCCTGGCGAAAGTGATTCAGAATTCCTCCCTATTTTACATACTGCCTGATATCAAACAGCAGCCGTATCCATTCCCACTTGGCAATATATGTTTTTAAGTAGAGCTACTACCGGACATTGCTGCAAGAATATAACTACGTCAAAAGTACTAATTATTTTAATGTAATTTTGAAAAATATCACAATTATATGGGGCAACTATTGGTCTAACAGCCATCTGTTGAATTTAAAGTGTTACTCTATTTTTCAACTACTCAACTCTTTCTTGATATAATAAGAGGCAGTTAGTAATTTACATGTAAAATAAAATAGGCGGGGGAGATACTGAACCTTTTCTTTAACATTGTACTGATCATTCTTAGGATCCTAAACACGAAAACTAACGTCCAGCTATTTTTTCAGCAATTAATTACGTAGAAACGGCATGAACGGCCAAAAACTCCATAACATTTTATAATGTTCGTTTATCCCAGTGATTCCCAATGTGGTTCACATGGATCCCCAGGATCCCTTTGTGACTGTCATAATTTTCCAGGATACCAAAGATAGGAAATGATTTAATACATGTAAAATAGACAGTACAAAGAAAGTTTAACGTTATTACTAATCTCATAACAAAAAACAAAGATGTAGACTGAACATAATTCAGTCTGGCGATATAAGATTAAACATTACAAAATTGTTGCCAACTATTGATGATTAAACATTTACTTTTCGCTTACTTTATTTTTTATGATTATTTTGAATTATATTAATAAAGGTAAAATGTAATAAAATTTAGTTCAGTTAAATAAAAAAGATTGGGTAAATAGGTGATCCAAGACAAAGACCTGAAGGTGTCTACGACACAGAAAAGTTTGGGAACCTTTGATTTAACCCATAGGCTCTTAAATTTTTTGTATTGCGAACTTCTTCCGATATTTTTCAATTCAATTCAATTTTTGATCGCTGACGTGGACCCCTTAGAAAGTCGTCATGGACCTTAGAAAGTGCATATGATACGAACGTTGGGCATAATCACTGGTGTAAACTGTAAACACTATGCAAAGTTTCATTAAAATCGTCAAAGAAAATTTTAATTTAACTAATAATTAGATCAAAATGTTAAAATAACTAAATAAATGTATAACTGTATATAAAAAAAAATATTTGTTTCTTATCAATAATTCCTGAAAGAGGAGACAGCTTCAAAACGTCAAATAAAAAAAAATTTAAATAAATATTTTTTGAAGAATTCAAGAGGCTTTTAGTACAGATATTTAAACATCACACATAATAATGGCTATCCAGCAAAAATTTCTATATATATGTGTGTACATGTATATATAATAGCAATCTCTCATATTTTGTCGAAACGTTTGTATCACACGGATATGTTATATATCGGCTTATATAAAATATAGGTTACCGGAATCCGACCACATCGTATTCGTATTGTATGATACTTTTCTTGAAATATGCTCCGTTCAGGATAAAGGGGAGGCCTGTCGTGCAAATATATTGAGAGGTCGAATAACTGATTGCCAGTTTGGGGCCTGTTTAGGGTTACCCCAGAATTCTGTGAAGTGCCTCGTCTAATTGGGGAGCATTACCCGTTGAGCAATAATAACAGTCTGACGGTCTGCATTAATATATCACGTCGGTCAGCAGTTAACGGATCGCTTTTTTCTAGCAGTTTTGATTTATCTTTTTGCTGCCGAAATTTAATAGAACGACTCAATTCACACATTGCTTGTTTCACACTTTGTGGTATAGGTTTAAAATTAATCTGTATGGATTTAAAAATAGCAATCATACAATGTATCTCGTTGTTTATTATTATTCGGATTTGTCAATAGTAATTAGACCAAACAACATTCCATGAGCTATTTAGTTAAAGTAAATCGCTCATTCATACACTTACACACATATGTTATTCTGTGCTAAATTTATAACTTTCAGAATCAATTTATCAGTCTTATATTTTTATTTCATTTCGAGATCGGTGTAATCTTAAGTACATTTCACAATTGCTTCAGAATTGCCTTCCCATACACTTTCTGAAGTGTATTCAATTTCCTGTATTGAACTGGAACATAGAGATGCTGACAGATAAATAAAATTTTCTCCATTAAACTTGATAGATGTGTTCGGAAGGAATCGATTCATACATATTACTGCGTAGATTTAAAATTAGAAGGACATACAATCATTCTGAAACGTATTTTTATCAACGTTTTATTGGTATGGAAAATAGTTTTAAGGACTTTCGTCAAAATATTCTGATATTAGTTGTGGATAGAGCTGACTAGTTTTTGGTCGTTTATGCCGTTTCTACGTAATTAATTGCTAAAAAAAATTGCCGGGCGTGAAATACCATGAAAGAACACCTAGTGCAAAATTTTGGTACACCAATTAATTCGTCAATACACGAATCAATTAATGAAAACCACTAATAAAATATACTAAGACTAACAATCAGGGCCAGATTTAGAAATTTGGCGCCCTGGGGCAATGATAAAAATGCCGCCCCATCCCTGAAATTTTACTTAAATAGTTTTTATATATCTTTATTTTTTAATTAAAATAACTATTTGATTCCAGAAAATTTATTACGCATTACATACTATAAATAGTGGTGCTTGGCATCGTGCCTTATGGCAAAATGCTGCAACTTCTCGTACCGAAAATTAAAAAAAAAAAAAATTTGAAAACTGAGAAAAATTGACTTTTGAAAATTTTGTGTTTTTTATATTTAGAAATTTGTTAAAAATTTTGAACTTTTTTTAAAGCAATCGCGCTGCTTCAGCTTCAGACACAAAATATAGAAGCGTGTAAGCGCCGCGTCGTAGTCTAACGGATAAACAATGTTACAGAACCCATAAATGTATACATAATTTTTACTTATCATTAAAATATCTATAAAATATTTGATAATTTGATGTGCATTCTTGCTTGAAAAATGCTTCTTTTCCAATTTTTTTTATTGGATCACCGAAACCGCTAGACGTGCCTTCCACAAATTGGAGCAGTTCTTCATTTTGTCAATAAATGTACATTTTTTTAATGATATTGGACGCTCCGTTTCTAAAAACTGAATTATCATTTTTGGAATTCCGGTCCGTATCTTCGAAATAGTTGGACCTGCCTTGGCCAATAACTAATCAATACGTTTTCTTATCAATAGGAATTGAATCAATCAAACCGGTTGATCCGTGTTCTCGAAATCGACTTGAATAAATAAAAAAATATTAGATTTGTATTGATGAGAAGTCGTGTTGAATTGTTTTTGGCACAGGCAGGTCCAGCCGTTTCGAAAAATGGTAATTGAGTTTCGATATTTCGTCTCTGAAACAGCTATGCAGCGCGATTGCTTTGAAAAAAGTTCATAATTTAAAAAAACAATCAAAATATAAAAAAAAGTTTTTTACATTTTTCCAAAAATTTTAAAGCTCTTTAAAGAATGTAATTTTCAGTACGAAAAGTTCCAGTAATTTGCCTTAAGGCACAATGCCATGCGTCACTAGTTTAATTTTTTTCGGCGCTATAAGCTTGGAAGTGCACGAATTCTTCATCTTAAGAGGGCTCGGGATCTGAAGAACATATTTTTCCTAAACTTTCAGCTCGTTTACGAATCTTTATATTAGCCAAATTGCCAAATTTGATAATGACTTTTTAATCAATTTGATAATTTACGTTTGGAGAGGGAGACAAGGCAAAATAATAAATTTTAATAATCGGTTATTTGAACCCAAGTTTTACATTGCGATCGTATTATGTTTTGTTAATTATTTTTCTAGAAATAAAAAAGTTTTATTAAAACAATCAGTTAACTATAATACATTGTATAGAATTTTTTTCTTGCTATCCAAATTTTGTTGCGCCCGAAAATTTGCCGCCCTGGGCAGTAGCCAACTGCCCCTACTGTAAATCCAGCACTGGGCAGTAGCCAACTGCCCCTACTGTAAATCCAGCACTGCTAACAATACATAATCGGACGTGATTAAATTTATCAAACTCGACTGTTAATGACTGCTTAAATTGTTTATTTTCCACTTTCCTCTCTAAATTTAATTACTCTAAAAGAAGCCTTCTAATCAACCCATTATACATAATTTTCCCTTCCCCAAAAACGCTACAAATCTTTATTCCGGAATAAATTTAAAACAGTCAAATCCCCCGTCTCGATAATTACAATTTAGTGTATCGGTATAATATAAATTATCTTCGCAAAGCATTTCTCAATTTACGAGTTGGCTCGGCGCGTGTGATTTATTTATTTCGCTCGGTCTCTCTCTTGGCGCGGTATTGTTTAACCGGGAATTTGGTAGATTATCAGGCTCCCCGAGCCGCACGCAGCCCGTTGGGATCCGGCGTTGGCGTTGGCGGTTTTGCTTACAGCCCGAACAATGAACGGTTCATCGGTCAGAGACGTCGGCTGCAGGTGCTTTATGCGCTGCGAACGGCTGCGAATGGCTGCGAATGGCTGCGAGGCGACGCCGGTTCCGACGTCTGAATTTCCAGAGATATCACCCGCGCTAATGCATCAGATGTGACTCGTTCAGACTCATACCTTAGCTTAGAGACTCGGGGGGTGGACGAAAACTCTTCATCGTAGGGTAGAGGAGACTGGAGAAGTCTAATTTGAATTATGGCAGAGTAAATTTATATTTGCTCGTAATTTTGTATTTATACTTTCATTTGCCATGTTATTTATTTAATTATTATTAGGATTTACTGATTTTTGTATAGATAATTTATGAATACCTACACGTTCATTCATATGTAATCATGAAGGGCACAACATCAAGTTAAAAAGAAGGAAAAGTTTTTAACTTCCCGTAGGGTGAGTTATAGTAATCGCAAAAAATAGAAAATAAAGATGTTTGCATATTTTTACGTTTCAAAGGTTTTTAAACATTTTGGCACACCATAGAAAAATTGATGTGTGTATGTGTGTGTATAAGTGGTATGGATGTAAGTATGTTTGGATGCAAATTTTTGTCCGCAATTTCGAGAGCACGGAGTCACCAATTTGAAAGTTTCAGAGGTTTCTGAGCATTTTGGCACACCTTGGAAACAATGTATGTATGTGTATGTAGTATGTATGAATGTATGCATGTTTGGATACAAATTTTTAACTTCCCGTAGGGCAATTTATAGTAATCGCAAAAAAATCGAAAATGAAAATTTTCATATACCTTTACATTTCAAAACCTTCTGAACATTTTGACATACCGTAGAAAAAATGGATGTATATGCGTGTGTGTGTATGTATGCGCGTGTGTTGTGTGTTCGGATACAAATTTTTCGTCGACCATTTCGGGAACACGGATCAACCGATTTGAATAATTCTAAAAAACATTTTAAGAGAACGGAGCGTCCGATTTGAATAATTCGAAAAACATTTTATTTGTAATTAACTTGGAAAGGCAGGTCCAACGACTTTGGAGATATGGAGGAAAAAGTAAAAAAATGAGCCATTTGGCGGTCAAAAATGAACATTAGACATATGCACATCAAGTTATCAGATATTTTATAGAGATTTTAGCAATAAGTATAAATTTTGTTTACATTCCTATGGGTTCCGTACCAATGTTTACGCGGCGCTTACGCGCTTTGATATTTCGTCTATGTGCAGTGATTGCTTTGAAAAAAAGTTCAGAATTTCCAAAATATTTCAAAATAAATGATTTAAAATAGAATGATTTAATATGGTTCGAAATTATATTAAAAGTTTCAAATCTTTGATCAACTTTTATTGATTATTATTATTGATTATTTTTAATTACTCGAATTTTGAATTGCGGTACGGAAAGTTCCAGCAATTTGCCTTAAGGCACGATGCCCTAATTGCCTTAAGACAGATTTCCACTTACAGCTAGTTGTCCACAATTTCGAGAGCACGGATTACCCAATTTAAAAGTTTCATAGGGTTCTGAGCACATACATACATTGGAAACAATGTATGTATGTCTGTGTGTGGTATGTATGAATGTATATATGTTCGGATGAAAATTTTCGTCCACGATTTCGAGAGCACGGATCAACGAATTTGAATGATTCAAAAAACATTCGATTTCTATTGATAGGGAGACGTGTTGATTAGTTTTTGGCAAAGGCAGGTCCACGATACGGAACGAAAAGTGCCAAAAATGGTAATTCAGTTTTTGAGAAAATGGAGTGTCCGATTTGAATGATTCAAAAAACATTTCACTCACATTGACGGAATGAAGAAATGGTTGAATTTTCGGAGATCCAATAAAAAAAGGAAAAAAATGACAAAAATGATTATTAGACATATGCACATTCAATTATCAGATATTGTATATAGATTTTATTAATAAGTAAGAATTTTGTTTACATTTCGATGGGTTCCGTACCAATGTATATCCGTTAGACGACTGCTTTGAAAAAAGATTCAAAATTTTCAGAAAAATGCAAAGTATAAAAAAAATTTGAAATATGAAATATGAAACAATGGAACAATTTTTTTCAAAAATTCAAAAATTCCCAAATATTTTATTTTCTTTCAAGGTTTTCAAAAAATTTTTGAGTTTTTAAGAATTTTAATTTTTGGTATGTGAGATTCTAGCAATTAGCCTTAAGGCAAATGATGCCATGCACTCCTATGGTTAACTAACTCTCTTATCTTATGAATTCGAGCGCAAAAAGTAGATAAAAGTTCTTAAACTGACTGAACTACCGAGATACATCAATATTGAATACTGTACGCGTACTTATTTCGCGCGATCTATTTTTCAAATCTTTTAATTAATTTTTATAATCAAACTACTTCTCGTAGGCCTATAATATTTTAAGGTGCTCGGTTTGCAAAGTTTCATCAAAATTCCAGAAGGGTAAACCTGGGATTCATAAATCAAATTTAATTTAAATATTTAAATATAAAATCTGATTTTATAATCTTTTGTTGTAATATTTAGCGAAGTGGCTCTGTGAAAAGTTGCAAATTTAGGAGGAGTAATTACATTTTACTCATCTATATCCAAAAATAAAACTTCGTGCCAAGGGTCAAAAATGTAATTATTACAACTACAATTAAATCGTTACATTTTTTCATTGATTTATAGAAAATTATCTAATACAAATGTGCTCTTTGTACCACCTCTCCCTTAGACACAGGGATGCTTGACCCGTACTTGATGCATTCGCTCCGAAATCCCTTAAGTAACTCTCTCAGCCCTCTGTTTTAGTTTGTATTGCTCTCTTTTACGATGCTCTAGTCTGGCTAGAAGTTCACTTATCGTATTTGTTAAAAAGAAACGTGATATTATGATTACTTGTCTAAAAGAAAACTTCAAATGGTAATGAAGTGAAAATTCACAATTATTTTTCTGCACAGTGGAGTTCCCAAAAAGTGTAGAATATATATATATATATATATATATATATATCCTTTATTACATTTTATTCAGTTTCCCCATAAAATTTTAATAAGTCCCTATCCGCAATTCGTACACCGTGGATATTTGTTTGATTTTCAAATTGAATGACTTCAACGCAAGACTTAAGTGTCGTCTAAATTATTCATGTATTCACATGGAATTTCATATTCTACGTTTGTTACATTCAATTTATTATTTTCTTCGTTTCGCGTGTAGATTATACATGTGTGGGAAGTTTTATATGACTCATTTTATTGAATCAATTTTGCTTTCAGTGCCATCATGGTATAAATGGAAATTGATCGTGTTTATGTATTTTTATAGTTCAGAAATAGGGATATTTGACTATATCTATCTAATTTATGTACTAGCACTAATTTTGTATATATATTTTATGATGAAAATACAAGACTATTTCAATTCGGGCGTGAAGTTGATTTCCATTGAGTGCTTTTCGCCTTCCTATTATTTTTTATTCACGCTATCATTATTTTTTATATGTGCCAAAATTGTCATCCGATTTCTGGATTCAACGAACATGGGCAGAATATTGATAAATAAGCACAACCTTAAATATTTGTGAAAATTCTGTATATAAATCACTTATAAAAAAAAAACAATAATTCTACATAAAGTATTATTTTTAACTTCCCGTAGGGTAAGTTATAGTAATCGCAAAAAAATCGAAAATGACTATGTTTATATATCTTTACGTTTCAGAGGTTTCTGAATATTTTGGCATATCTTAGAAAAAATGGATGTATGTGTGTGTGTATGTGTGTTTAAATTCAAAAAACATTCGATTCGTATTGATAAGGAGACGTGCTGGTTAGTTTTTGGCAAAGGCAGGTCTAGCCGTTCCAAAGATATGGGGCAAAAAGTGCCAAAAACGGTAACTCGGTTTTCAAAAAACATTTTACTTGTATCAACAAGATGAAGAACTGATCAAATTTTTATGAAGGCAGGTCTAGCGGTTTCCGAGATCTAGTAAAAAAAGTACAAAAAAATGCCATCTGGCGTTCAAAAATGATCATTAGACATATGCACCTCAAATTAAGAGATATTTTATAGAGATTTTAACAATAAGTATAAATTTTGTTTACATTCCTATGGGTTCCGTACCAATGTTCATCCGTAAGACGGCGACGCGGCGCTTACGCGCTTCGATATTTCGTCTCTATGCAGTTAAAGCAGTACGATTGCTTTGTAAAAAAGTTCAGAATTTCCAAAATATTTAAAAATAAATTTTTCTTCAAAAAGTCTTTTGTTTTTAAAAAAAAGTAAATTTTTGTCAAAAATTTATAGTTTTTTAAAAATCTAATTTTTTCAGAGTAATTTTTTTTCAAATTTTTGGTAGGGGGAGTTTCAGCAATTTGCCTTAAGGCACGATGCCATGCGCCCCACTAGTTATGACATTTAATCAATCGGGAGTGTCCACGATTGTCGACAACGCTCGTTCACTAAATGACGTCACAGTCCCTTTCTATCTTTATACACATTATGAAATGGAAAACATATGAGGACTAGCAGTCAATGTAATGATAGATCTACGCTATTAACATAGCATTACCTTAATTATACCTATTTCATCCGAGAATTGGCTCCTAAGTTTCTTATTGATAATCGTATATAGTCAGTCGAGTGTTGTTTCTAACAACATTTTTTTTAGTTCAGTAAGCAGTAAGCCATGAATCTAATTATCTATAGCTTTTCGAATAGTAAATTCATTGGCATTATAAATATCTTCTGTCTCGAGACTTCTACATTGTCCATGCTGACATTTCTGTAACTCGTATAATCCTTTCTGGAATGGAACCATGTTTACAAGACAACTGACAAACGACACCCGAGGCGGTACATCTTATTGTTAGATCTTAATGACAAGACCACATTTTCCTAGATACTGTTATATCTTTCACATTAAACTCTAATGGCATGAAAATAGAATTATAAAAATGCGTTTTTCATAATTAAACTTGGCGTTTCTGGGGCAATTATTTTATTAAAAAGTCTTCTCTGATGCAGTTATATTGCTGCATTAAATTTTTATCTGAGGAGGAATATGAAGTATTACTCGCTTGAGGCATTACATTTATAAGACATATTTTTATATAGCGACTGTAAAGGAAATTGAAGATCATTTGACATTTATATATATATATATATATATATATATATATATATATATATATATAATATATATATATATATATATAAATACAGGGTGTCCCAGAACCCAACGTCAAGCCAAAACGAGTGTACAGACCGTAACTGTTCTGAAAAAAAAATTGAAAAAAAATTATCTCACATTGTTTAGAAATTATGAGCTGTTAAGTGCAACTTATAGCTTTGAATAAGTAGTGACCATTTTTTGGTTATTGTGATTAATTTTCATTAGGTACTATTGATAATTTGAACTTCAAATACGTAAAATAATTATACAAATGCCTCAAGAATTTTTCAAAAATTAAGATAAGATTATTATTGTCGAAATATGAATTTAAAATTTTCAAAATCAGTCGACTTTGAGGAGGCCCTCTTTAAAAAAAATGTACTGAAGTGTGTTTGCAAGTTTTATAAAAAGTTGACGTATTCAATCAGGATTACAATATGGTTAAATACTTGATAATTTTTATAATAAAAAAAAAATGAAAAAAATAAAAATCTAAAAATGATACGATTTTTGCCAATGCATTTTGCCCCTCATTTTTTTTTTCAAAAGGCGACGCATTTTCATACAAAAAATATTATCTATTTTGATTATATTATTTGATCATATAATAATAAATTTTTTTTGTTTCAGGTATGTATTGGACATCTATATTTTGATTATCACCAACGCAAACAGTAAGAAATACACATATCATTTAATTTATCAGAAAAATATATTTGATTTGATCATGTCGGTGATCTAAATTTATTTATTATTATTGATGATATTTCAAGCTTTTATACCATTTCACATTCGATTAAAAATGCACGTGCTTGTAAAAAGCTTTATTGTGACTTGGTTAAAAATTGACTGTTTTTTTTTTCAATTTCTACCTGTTCAAGTTAAAAAAAAATGAAAATATTTCATTACATAAAACTAATGGTCGATTGGTACGTAAGTTGTCTACCCTTGGGTCTTATACTTTTACATTATTATATATTTTATACAGGTTCTTTATATATAATATAAAAAACAGTATTATTTTTATGTGACAAAACAGAAAGTGATATTTTTTCTAAAAATATCACAATGGCATATTTTTAATAATATAGTGTTCTAATTTTTACTATGGGTTGACCAGGATATCGTTTGGCATGGTGTGTTTGCAATACTAAACTACGAAATTTTTGTTTAGTAAATTGGCCAATTGCCTGGCCAGGATGTTAATATTTTTTTGGCCCCTATATTTGAGGTCAAAATTTCCAGTAAGCTTCTTTATATAGTCATATACTATCGGTATCAATCTATTTCTAAATGAGTTTTATTGAATAGTAGTGTCTTGTTAGTAGGTCTCTGATTTGTTTAGTGCTAGTCTCAGTGCCTTGTTGTGTATAGTCTGTAGTCTCCGTAAATTTGTCTTCGTTGTCTATAATAATGATTGAATGCCTGAAATATTAATTTATATTTAATATAACACACCTTAATTACCATATACAAAATTAAAATCATAGAAAAAATTTAGCTCCCAACTCATCGTCCACAATTTAAATCTACTCATGGTTGAAACTAAAAATTTTATTTGTTATGTTCAGTATTTTTTTCACATGATACAATTCAATCCTGACTTGACGCACTTCTCTTTTCAAAAAATTATTAAAACTGTTCATATTCGCAGCTGATGCTTTGAGATAGCCTGTCAGTTTTGTGACATTTTGCTATAAAAATGATTGTCCGAATTCTCGTTAAAATAGTGTTGTGCAGTTCCCGCACGTATTGAGCCGGTGTGTTTGGTCATTCGAGCGACACGTTCTAAAATCTGACCGAGCGGCACTAACGGGCCGACGGTGGGGTTCGAGGTTTGACCATTCGAGGGTCTATAGTACTTGGACTGATTCTGTTGTATAGAAAATTCAAATATTTAAGCCTAGACCGAAGAGTATTATCATGCTTTAAAAACAATTAAGCATAATTTGGTCGCAAGCATGAGAGTATTTTCTATTTCAGGAAATTTTGTGAGTAAACAAAGGATACGTTTAAGTAGCAATTCGATAGACGTTCTCAATTTTTTAAATCATATTTTATTAAACAAAAAAACATTTAGAATGTTTAAAATTAATTAATTAAAATTGCTCGGAACAGAAATAAAAGTTTAGCTTAATTGTTTTTAAAACTAAAATTGATATTAACAAGTATGTATCAACATGTATCTAATATTTTTTTATATAATGATTTTTTTTATTGAAAAATGTATTATTTTTATTTATTCGAAAACTTTCCTTTCACTATCACAAAAATATTTTCTTTCTTATTGGGAAAATGGTGCATGAATAACGAATAATTATTTTCAAAGTTATTTAATCAAGATAAACTATTATTTTTTAGTTCTACTAATTAAAATTAAAATAATTTTGTTTACTATGTATGAAATTGAACAATAAATAAATTTAGTCAAATACTAGTCTAAATTACACTAAATTTGCGGATAAATTACAGAATATTCGAGCAAAAATTTATTTTTTATCTAAATTTCCAAAACCGGCTAAAACCGGTTTTCTGAAATGTCGGTTTTTGTATAAACCCTAGTGTAAACTGCTTTTCTCTTGATCTTGTCAATTTGATATATCTACCGCTGGCCAGAATTTTAAAACTACACATTGATAATCAACTTTACTGAATGTCCTTTATGGCAGTTATATGGATATAATTAATGCACTGCAATAGATTATTTTTCATCACCTTGAAATAATTATGAAGTTCGTAAACGTGCTCAGTTTTGTTCGTACCAATCAATATTCAATCAATACAACATAAATATTATTTTATATGAAGGTGTTCTACGTGCAGCGGTCCATGGTTAAATTATTATTTTATGTGTAGGGTTTTTATTTAGATTTCACGTTCCGGACATAAAACATATATTTTCAATTGAAGACAGTCCAGTTGTGGTATAAAATAGTATTTGGAACTTTCTCAAACTGAACTTCCTAAATGGATTTGGAGTTCACGGACTTGGCTTGGGACATATTATCCATTATCCATGTGCAAAATATACATAAATAATTCACATTCACAAGAAAACTGTTGTTTGGTTAATTGCCTTATGGACGTGCAGTTTAATTTTCAGTGTTTTGTGAAACCAATACCGCACTCCAGGTCGACTAGGTATATAGTTTCCACTATACGAGTACACTGGCGTTAGTTCGAGAGGTAGAGGTTTGACAACTATTTATGTGCGTTCGGTTAGTAATTGGGCGGGAAAAACAATGTAAGTTTCTTCGGATAATTGTATTACTTCTTGTTTCCAGACTCGAGTATAGAGATCACTAATGACAACGTGCCACAGTGCGGTTCTTTGGCCAATTTCGTTACTGGTGCACTAATGATACTGAAGGGAATGATTAACTTTCTGAAACACGAATTCAAATAATTTTTGAAGTCAGTCGCAAATTAATTTAGATTATCTTACTATAAGCCTCAAATTCACTTTTCTAGGATTTTGATGAAACTTTGCATTCTGACGCAAAACTACTTAAAATAAGAATTGATTTAAATACCTATATTTTGGAAATATAAATGTATATGTTTAAAAGAAACCTACAGGTGCTCCTAGCCTAAATTTTATAATAAATCATATTATTGATGAATGACAGGTTCTTGTCTTTATTTGTACATATATACAGGGTGTCCCAAAGCTCGACTGGGTGATAGTATTGACTATAACTGCTATGAAAAACTAGCTGTAAGTGGAATTCTGTCTTAAGGCAATTAGGGCATCGTGCCTTAAGGCAAATTGCTGGAACTTCCCGTACCAAAAATTATTTTTTTAAAAACGATCAACATTTTTGAAAAAATTGTACTTCGAAAAAAATAGATTTTTGAAAAACTATAAATTTGACAAAAAATTACTTTTTTTTGAAAAAAAAAATTTTATTTGAAAAAAAAATCTTTTTTGAAAAAAAAAATTTTTTTTTGAAAACAAAAAAATTTTTTGAAAAAAAATGTTTTCTTTATTTTGACATATTTTGGAAATTCTGAACTTTTTTTCAAATCATTCGCACTGCTTGAACTGCATAGAGACGAAATGTCAAAGCTCGCAAGTGCCGCGCCGCCGTCTAACGCATGAGCATTGGTACGGAACCCATAGAAATGTAAAAAAAATTTATACTTATTGTTAAAATCTCTATAAAATATCTGATACTTTTATGTGCATATGTCTAATAATTATTTTTTACCGCCGAATGGCATTTTTTTTTTACTTTTTTTATTAGAGTTCCGAAACCGCTAGACCTGCTTTCATGAAAGTTTGATCAATTCTACATCTTGTCAATACAAGTAAAATGTTTTTTGAATTATTCAAATCGGTTGATCCGTGTTCCCGAAATCGTCGACGAAAATTTGTATCCGCACATACATACACACACGTACATACATACATACATACACACACACACATACATCCATTTTTTCTAAGGTATGCCAAAATGTTCAGAAACCTCTAAAACGTAAAGATATATAAAAATTTTCATTTTCGATTTTTTGCGATTACTATAACTTGCCCTACGGGAAGTTAAAAATAGAAATAAAAATCTCGCTTAGTTTCAAAATTATGAGCTTCTAAGTGCAGCCTAAAGCTTTGGGGAAAATGAGACCATTTTACGATTATTGTGGTCAATTTTTATTGATTTTGTTTATATAAGCTTAGGATCCGTAATTGTAAGTTTTCAAGTACTCAGACTTTTTGTTGTACTATTAACTTAAGATTTTTAAAATTGGTCAACATTGAGAGGCCTTATTTTAAAAAAAAATTACTAAAGTGTGTTGGCAAATTTCAGCAAAAGTAGGCGCAATTGAGTCAAAAATAAAAACCTAAAAAAATTCTAATTGTTCTGTGACAGTTATCAATATTACTCCGTTTTGGCCTTACGATGAGTTTTGGGACAACCTGTATGTATGTGTGTGTGTTTGTATGTATATTTTCTTTGCAACTTTATCAACCAAGTGTGCCATGTGCAATGATTCACTAGTAAAGACAAAAAGTATATCTACGTCTGTTCACATTTTGCTGTATACTTGAGCCATTTGATGTAGTGCTTCATTTCTATTTTCAAATCTAGAGTACTTAGTGAATGAAATGGAATCAAGTCAGAAGCGTAATAATATTTACTTTGCCGCGAAGCCCTCGTAGAGTCACCGTCGGTCGCATTGGAAGAGGGTTGGGTCGGGTGGCTCCATCGGCACATACACTGACGCAGGTCTCTTACCAGCGTCTCTTGCCAGTCCTCCGCGTCACCGTTGAGCCGGAGCCGAGCCGAGCCTCTCTCGGCGCTACCGTCCCGTCGAAGGTCCGCACACGATCCGCCCACCCCCAGGCGGGCCCCACGGCCTGCGGATTATCGATTAAAGCGAAACCACAGTCGTGAAACATGACAGTCCGGCGTGGCTGAGCGCGATGTGCGCGTTACACACATGTTTAACCGCCCGACGGTGCCCGTCGCCTGTTAACACGTGCATGACATGCACGTCCAAACACACGTCCGTTCAGGACGCGGCAAACAAACACGGACTAGCGGATACGTCTATCATCTCTGTACTTTTTCACGTCCCTGACTCATCACTTTTACCTAATATACTAAACTTTCTTTATGAACCGCAACTCGCAAAACCAAATGAAGCCGCACGCTCTTGGCGGAATCATAAATACGATGTAATATGTTTATCGGGACTTTTATGATATCTTGATAATATGGCACTCATTCGATTATATATATATATATATATATATATATATATATATATATATATAAATAAGTCGGGTTTTCCTTCCTGACGATATAACTCCAGAACGCACGAACCGATTTCGACTATTTTGCATTCGTTGGAAAGTCTCGGGTTCCGGAAGGTTTATAGCTAAGAAAATTAGTGGTGCATGGCATCCCTTAATGCAAATTGCTCGAACTTCACGCACCGTAATTAAAAATTCGAGTAATGACATCAGTGAGAATTATCAGAATTATGCTTGGTTAAGTCAACGAGCAATTCTTGCCGCAAAGAATAATGATGTACACGCACTGAATTTCACCATTCAATCAAAAATTGCTGGCGATTTGGTGACATACCAATCGCTTAGTGTTTGTTAACGCGTCACTCCCAACCCTGGTATAATTATAATATTTTATTATCTCTATGCAGGATAGCGACAATAAACCCTTCATTGATACGCATCCGTCGCAAAATCAGTAATCCATTTTTCCTAGAATTTTTATCACCTGTCCCTAGCTATATGATCCTACCATCCTTATATTTCCAAGAAATTCGCACTACCTGTGTCCAGTTTAAATTCTCCGTATCATGCAATTTATCAACCAATACCTGATCGGTTGATAAATGTAATAACCACTGATTGGTTCCAAATTTGTAATGGGGTGTCCTTAATTCCACAAAATGGGCCAATCAGAAAAATATATCAAATTATAAAATTTATATAATTTAGTATCAACCTAAATTTCACATAGCTAAGATCAGTCGTAAATTAACACTCAAATCCAAAACATCTAATTCAAACCTCAATAACATATCATCTATAATCTTAATATTTCAAATACACAATAATCAAACAGTTATTCAACATCTTTTATTTTTATTAAAACGGTCTGATATAGCCAACAACTAAATATATCTGGTCCTTCGGCAAAGTGCAAGTGTTCAATAGAGTTCGGCAGCATCCAGATAGATCACGAACTTCTTAAACACTTGGAACCTATCTCAACAAATACTTTTTTGGCCATTCAAATCGAATGGTCATTTTATTAAACAGTGTTTGCGAGAGAAATTTCAAATAGATTATTTAGAAAGTCATTTCTCACATGGGCAGTTATACGTTGTCTGTTCACGAGTTGGAAAGCCATCCGCTTTGTTTGTGTTAACGTCAGACCAAAAAACAAAAAATGTGGTTTACCAAAGAGCACTTCAATGAGACGGATAATTTGCGGATACACTTTCATTTACTTAGAGAAGTTCAACTAAAAAACACTTCATTTTTGTAATCGAAATAAATTCATTACTGTTGTGTAATAAAATCAAATTTTTCCTTTTCAAACATAAAGCAAACAAAAAATTTCTTCATCTTTCTCACGAAATCATCTGGTGGCGAAATGGAGTTTGTCGGGTTTGCTAGTATATATATATATATATATATATATATATATATACGATGGTGTGGAGCATAGCTCTATATGGACCAGAGACATGGAGTCTATCCATATCCATTGAAATGTAGTGCTGGAAAAGAATCTAGAAGATTAAATGGGCAGACAAGATAACAAATGAAGAAGTGCTGATAAGAGTGAGCGGAGAAAGAACTCTACTGAGCACGACCCTGAAAAGAAAAGGAAACTAGATCGCATCCATTCTGAAAAAGGAGTGCCTTCTACACGACGTCGTTGAAGCCAAAATAGAAGGATTAAAAGGATTAGGAAGAAAAAGAATGCAGATGATTGATGACTTGCATAAGAAGTGGAAATAGAGTGAACTGAAAGCCAAAGTACAGGACCAGAATGTATGGAAACAGAAGTTTAGAAAGGAAAGTGATTATTGTTAATAAAATGGTAATGGCAGTATTTATGGTACTTTTACACTATGCACCTGCCTTCGAGCAATCCTCTTTTCTATTCAAATCCAATAAAGCGATATTAATTATGCAACTTCTCTCGCTTTGCAAATGAAGCATTTAATTTCTTAAAAATCAGTCGACCTACTTTTGGCATAGTTTAAGGTAATGCGCTCGTTCGTTAAAGGTTAATTTAATTATTGTTTTTCGTGTCTATTCATAATATTGCAGAAATATGTTTCGTTTCAGTTCCGGGATTATTTTTATCTAGGATCTGTTAGAGCTTAGAACGCTCTTTATAAATAATTATAAGGCCATTAGCTGGTGTTATTTCACACCAATACCTTTTGTTTAAACACATTACATATCTATGATGTATTACGCTTGAACATCTTTGCCATCCTCATATTTTTAAATAATATTCTCATATTTAAAATAAAATTATTTTTAGAAAAACTTCCAATCGCTCAAAGCTCGAATCTCGAATTTGCTCGTATGTCGAAGCAACGAATCGCTCCTTCGGTGGCTGGTATCTCGAATATCGGGTCATTAATAAGTCGTGGTTCCACATATAAACTTATAAGGCAAACCTCGTTCCGAGATCGAACATATTTCCAATAATCTTTCCGAACTCATTCAATCTCCATCGCCTATATATTTAGTTACCCCATTTTCTCCATGGCATCATCAAACAAAGCCGCAGGCAATGTGGAGCGGTGTAGTTAAAACCGTAAACATGTGGAAGGAGATCGTTAAACCTCAATTATACTCACTAACAGGTTGTTCAACTAAACTTGTTAAATTTTTCAATTAAAGCTTAATATAAGCCTAAGCCGTGTACTAATCTTGAATTTTTAATGAGAGTTCGCAGATGGCGTGCTGGAATGAAGGAATTTATGTCAAATGCGTTAGTACAATATCCAAAGTTGCATTGTAAATCTCGTTTACTAGGTTATATGATGGTAATAATTATATAATTAATGTAGAAGTAACAGTGATAGAAGGGTCATAAAATATTAAATTCTGACTTTTATGGGTTATGCATAATATGTCGTCAATAATATTCATGATAGCTATCTCTGCAAGATGTTTATTACCAAATTAATGAAACATTATTGTTTGCATAATTATACTGTCTAATGGTGTAAATAAAAACAAAATTTGATGACGCATTAAAAATTAAACGATCAATAACAATATACTAATACAAATAAAACAAAATAAAATAAATTTATATTTTTATATATATAGTTGTTTAATAAGTTGGTAAAAAGAATAATTAAATGTTTTTGTAGTAGAAAAATGTAGGGATTTTTTTTAAATTTAACGAAGGTATCGTGGATTTTTTTTTACCAGTTTCGAAAATTGAGTGGTATTAATTGTCGAATAATTGACCAATAATGATTATGATTATTAATCGAAATAGATGATCATGTTAGAAATAGATGATCATGTATGGTGGGACGCAAAAGTAAAATTAGATTTTTAGCAATTATACTGTGAAAACTAAAATAAATAATACAAATCAAACAAACAACTATCAGCATATGTTGTTTCAAATTCGCAGCTAGACCGCCATAGTAGAACTATGCTAAACATATGCTTTCTGAACAGTTAAAAGAATACACCCTTAAAATTTGAGCCTTGTGAAAGCAAGTTAAAAAAAGTTTTGTTTTTACATTTTCAAAAACTCGAGGGATGATGACGCAATCACGAGATGCTTGCCAGACGGGCACTTTCTTAATGTATCGATAATAAAATATCATTAAAAAAAATTCTAGCTCTGAGAAAACATGTTAGTCAAGTAGTTCACTGGCTCTTAGACTATATGTTTCTTTGCTCTTTTGTCACCTATTACTTTTTACACCATAGGCGAGGTGAAAAGGTACAACCTAGGGGCAAGAAAATTCACTATTTTATTTTTATTCAAAAGAGGTTTTATAGAATAATGGCCACATTGTTATATCAATGTAATGTAGTTTAACTCTTACGTTGAAAAAAACACATTTTTTGAAAATTTGACAATGTGGCTATTTATCTCCTGATTGCGTCGCCGTCCAATCTAAGGCGATGACCGATTACTCATCTTATAGCTTCTACTTATAATTTTTTGGTTCGTTTTAATTATAATTGTTATGTGATTTTTTTGGGGGGAAATTTTCCTTTCCTCCTTTTTTGTCATACAATTGTATCACACCTTTTATATTTAAAATACTTATTATTGTATTGATAAAAGAGATATGAGGGATGATATACTTGCGGGTAGATTTCCGAACAAAATTGGAAGTACACATTCATAATTATTGAAATATGTCTTTATTATTATTATTATTTTAATTTCAATCTGTCGCACTTAGGACATTCAGTAATTGTTTTGACATTAAGTAATTGTTTTGATTTCATTTTATGAATTTTTGAATGGATGGCAACACAGTAGTTGTCCAATCCAATTATGACTAAATAACTATATTCGAAGTATTTGTTGACATTTTTATTATATATATGCAACTAGAGGCGATTTGGAGATCTATAACCTCCAGTGGAAATTTGACATCAAAGTTGCCTGATGTCGGGCTTTGGTACTTGTAAATTGCATCGTTAAAAATGCCATACTTTACTTGTTTTTGAGATAATGATGATGGAACTTTCTACCCGCGAATCATCAAGCTCCACTCTACCCTAATAAATTTAATAACTAAATAAACGCTTTCGTTCGTTATGCAAAATTTCACTGTTGTCCATCCAAAATATGATGAATTATCTAAATTGCATTCGGAATTCCAATGACGTGCCGCGTGCGAGTATCGTGAGCGAGCAGCAAGCAGCAAGCAGCAGTCGTTGCCGCTGAGCCGTTGATGTGCTCATGAAATATTACGCTCGTGCAAACGCTCATGTCCTCCTTTGCTCATAATATTTCCATCACGGCGAAGTGAGAAGAATGCGACATTAGAAGCGCCGCCGCGCGAAAAATATGATGCATATACGGATCGCGCGTCGCCTTTTGCTCGGCATGAATAAACTAACAGGAATTCGAGCACCGGCCGTAATATGCGTGATATGGTAATATTAAATAAAACCTAATGCATGTCGTGGTGTAGTGGTAATAAACGTAGACTAGCACCAACTACTTCCGGGTTCGATCACGATCTTGGCCAGCTTGATACCAAGCAGTATGTTCTCGTTGTCAGTCTTCTCGTTTTTGAGCACAATTGTTAATTTACGATTCCTGAATAGAGTTTTTAGGCATACGTTATTTAATTGTTTCATAAAATGTATTAAAGTAATTATTCCAACTCTGATGATGAATTCTTCTGACAAAGTTCTATATTAATTTTATATCCAGTTCGCTGATACACGAATATGAATACTACAATACACGAGTATGAATAGAGCTCATACTATATTTTAGTAACATTCACGACCCAAAAAGCATTTATGCATAAATTATACGGGTTTATTGCAAGAATAAAAAGTTTGAAAAAATCTCTTGTGAAAAGTTTCCATGGCTACCACATCATTAGGGCGGACTTAGCCCAACACGCACTCTATGTCACTCCTATAGAAATCATTTGCCATGAAGAATTCGGATCGCAATTTATGCCTGAAAAGAGTCCGGGATTGAGATAAATTTAGAAGGTACAAGTTGTTAAATTGCGAATGACGGTGTAGAGTAATTATATTTTATGAATCTAATCAGTGAAGCTATCTGCAATCTACGTGCACTATTTACTACAAACCTTTAACGAATATTCTTATTTTTTTGTAATATTTCTATAAGCTAAAATAAAAACAAGGCGAATGTTGAAATAAGATAGGATCTACTATCTATAATATTATTTAAATTATATATCTTTAATGATTATAATTATATATTATCTTGTGGCAATTTTCTCTTCAATCGTGAGTTATGTTGGGAGTGAAGGATGTCCTTTTAGATTCATTTGGGTGCATCTCCTCCAATCCGTTGCGGTATTTTGACGACAATTCTTTGTAGGTTTTGTACACAGTCAACATTTTTAGATCGCCATAGAGAGTTTGATTAGTGACATACCAGGGAAAGTTGAGTATTGTTTTCAATATTTTAGTTTGCATTCTCTGTATAATTTCCAAATTTGATTTGGAGGCGCAACCCCATAGCTCTAACCCGTAGGTCCATATTGGTTTGATGATGGCTTTATATAATAATAGTTTATTTTTTACGGATAGTTTTTACGGATAGTATGCTCAATAACCAATTAATTTTTTCATTTTTGGTAGAATAACAAATAAATTACAGAAAAGAATAGATGAACGGAACTTCGAAAATTTAACGACGTACAGTGCAAAATTAATACTAATTATGCAACGCTTATGTGAGAAAGAAAAAATGACTTAAGAAAAATAGAAAAAAATATGTTTTAAAGTGCAGAGACCGGCGTATTATGCGAAAAATCGTATTAAGTATGATTGTTTTCAACATATTGTTATGAATCAATTTGCTCTATTTGAGTTCGTGATCCTCCTAGAATCTAGCACGTCGATGATGCTGAACTTTGTTAAAATAGTAAACTATTCGCGGATTGTGCTTTGAAGGACTAGATATATTTATTGACTATATCAGATCGATATAAAAGATGATTTACACTAATGTTTATTAAGATGAGATAATATGTAGTTGAAGATTGATAGATAGATTGCTTTTTGATCTGATACTGCTCTTATTTAGTTGAAGTGTGAGTTTACAAAGTTTTCTAATTTTCTAATTGGTAATGTAATAAAGTAATGATTTTGAGTACTGTCTATTACATTTGTTAACCAATCAGGTATTGACTCGTGATACAGTTGATATATTGTATTACTGTGTCAGAAAAATGGGTCCTCGGTAGAGGTCCCGCTCCCGGTATTATATATACCTATATGTATATATATGTATATATATATATATGTGTGTATTAATATATATGATGCAATATACAATATTGTATAGAGAAACGTGTGGCTGTATGATAAATAACTGCGGTATAACGTCCTCGTTGCCATGAAGGGGGCGATGCGGGCCTAACTCAATCGAGCGCCGGCAGACGCGTGCGGTTTTGCTGCCGAAGACGCGAAAAACGTATTATCAACGAACGACTAATCAAAGCTATATAATCGATACTAAATTTCGAAACTGATCATCATCAAAATATATCCCAGCTAAGAGAATGAATAGGTTGAAAATAGAATTTTGTAATCGTAAACACTATGGCTATTAATAATCACAGTAGGTTAATTGACCCGTCATGTATTTTTTCTTATACGTCTGATAAGGGATACAAATGTATGTATTTTTGTTCAACAACTTACTTGAATAATATTTGTTATCATATAGCTTTTTTATTATTTGTGTTATAGGCAAACAATGTCACGGAATCCATAGAAATGTCAATGAAATTTATACTCATTATTAAAATCTCTATAAAACATCTGATAATTTGATATGCCTATGTCTAATGATCAATTTTGACCGACAAAAAAAGTCGAATTTTGGCTTACATATAAATGCAGACATAAACCATTTTCAGTTTTTGTGTCAAACTTTTTAGAACGATTTGAAATGTATATAAGTATGAACAACTCACTTATTGTTTATCACTATGGTTTCACAGATATGGAATTGTACATTGTGGCGAGAGAAATTAAATTTCCTCGGCCTGTAATTGAATTGAATTTGCAAAAAGTAATGCGATTACTGGCAACCACAGCAAATGTAACGAAAAGTGAATATATCTGGATAGCATTTTCCGTTAAAGCAAACAAGAAAAGACGAACCCTAAGATAATCTGAAGCCGAGAGAATAACTGAGGTGACTATATGGGCTATGGCATCCGTACTATCCATAGTATGCGTACTATGTACTGTGCACTTAAAGACAAGAAGATGTCAAGAGTGGATTCTTGAGAGTATTTAAGAAAAGGGCTTCGGGTTCGGAGGTAGTAGAATGGCCACTTTTCACCACTAAAAGCCCGGATTATAGCGCTAAATGTATGCGAATCGATTTGATTAAATCTGTTGTTTGAAATTTAAATGGGCATAAGGTTGGGGTGATCAAAATATGTTTCTAAGTGAAAATAGGCCGCCGTGAAACCAAAGCAACTATATCACATCTACAACATACCTCAACCATCGTCATTGCAGAAATGTGTTTTTTGCTATTTTTTAACTTCCCTTGGGGTAAGTTATAGTAATCGCAAAAAAATCGAAAATATTGCAAATTTACGTTTCGAAGGTTTCTGAACATTTTTCACACCTTAGTAAAAATGTGTGTATGTATGTATGTGCGGATACAATTTTTCGTCGACTATTTAGAGAACTCGGATCAACCGATTTCATTGATTTAAAAAACATTTGATCCCCTATTGATAAGGAGACATGCTGAGTAGTTTTGGTCAAGATAGGTCCAACCACAAAATTTTCTGAACAAAAAGTGCAGAAAATAAAAATCAAGGTTTTGAAAGAACGAAACCTTCGATTTGAAGGATCCAAAAACATGATGGAGAGAATTGGTGATTAGTTTTTGGCAAAGGCGGGTTCAGTCATTTCGGAGATATGGATGCTAAATTTGCAAAAAATGGCAGTTTGCCTCAAGACACGATACCATACACCACTAGTTTGTCATTTTTTTCGTCAATATTTTAGCCAAAAATACTGAACCAATTTTGAGAACGAAACATTTTTCTAAATATATAAGTTGGAAACTGTGTGGATGATTTTTTTTGTAAAGATTGGTCGTGCGATTTCTTCGCAATTAATTGCTAACAAAGTTCTGGAAATACCTCAATAAATAAGGTCATATTTGGCTGACTTAGACAGGTCAAAGTATTCAGAATGACTTGAAATTTGAGGAACTACAAGATTAGTAAATGAGATTTTCAATACAAACTTCTTCCAGAACCTTCTGAAAATCGACATTATTGAGGAAAGAAGAAGATTCATCACAGTGTCTGTTAACCTGTGATTGCTATACGAGAAAAAAGTTAAAGTCTGTTATGAACTTCGATTATATCATGTTTAAGAGCTTAACTTAATACGATTTGAAAATCTTCCTCAACACAGAGGATATGATATTATTTGAAGTCAATAATTGAGTATTGGGCAGGCAAGTATGCAGTCAAATGTAAGCACTTCGAACGCTTCACTGGCTGTATGTAATATTGAAAATGTGTGCGATGATCAATATATTCTCTTATGTAATATGTAATATCTATTTGAATGGAATTATACTCTAGACATGCTAAACGATTTCTGATATAATCTTCGTCGCATCTTGGATTATAAGTCATTCTCAAATAAGATTTATATTAATTCTGTAATCAATTTTTAACGTTTATGGTATCGCACCTTAGTATAATTAAATAATCTTTGTAATATGTATATGATATACTATCATAAAAGATAATACTATCCTTTATCATTGTTTCCACGTTTCGATTGACCTTAGCTTGATGCATTCATTCTATCTCCGAAATCCCTTAAGTAACACTTCAACCCTTTTTTCGCGTTGCTCGCTTTTGCGATGTTACTTTTCTTTGGCAGTTTGTTTTTCTTCTTTACAAAAATAGAAAGAAACATTTAACCTTTACCGAGTAACAGAATCGCTTGTAATAAAGATGATCAAGTGCTTTAGGTTAACTTGAGAAAAGCACTTGACCTCGATTTTCAGAGTTCGAATATTGTAAATAAAAAAATGTATATACAAATATGAGAACACGAAATCAAGATTTACTAGTTCTATAATGTTACAATATATCTATTAAGTAGTGGTGCATGGCATCGTGCCTTAATTTCCCGTACCAAAAACTAAATAATTAAAAAAAAACTTTGAAAAAATTAGATTTTTAAGAAATTTTGAATTATTTGAAATAATTTGACATTTTTTTTAAAAAAATGTTTTTTTTGTATTTTGATTCTTTCTTTTTTGAAAATTTTGAACATTATTTTTAAGCAATCGCGCTGCATAGCTGATTTGGAGTCGAAATATTAAAGCCGCGTAGTACTATAAAATTTGTACTTATTATTATAATCTTTATAAAATATCTGATAATACTATGTACATATGTCTAATGTTCATTTTTGACCGCCAAATGGCATTATTTTAACTTTTTTTATCGGACACTCTGTTATCTCAAAACTGAATACCATTTTTGGCACTTTTTGCCCCATAACTCCAAAACGGCTAGACCTGCTTTTGTCAAAAACTAATCAGCATGTCTCCTTATCAGTAGGAATCGAATGTTTTTTGAATTATTCAAATCGGTTAAATTGCGTGTTTGCGAAATTGTCGACGAAATTTGTATCCGAACACACACACATACCCAGTCATAAGACCAGTTTGGGATCCATAAATGCATTCATTCACATTAATTTTTTGTAAGGTATGCCAAAATGTTCTGAAACCTCTGAAACGTAAGGATATATAAAAATTTTTACTTGCCCTAAAGGGGAAGTTAAAAAAAAACTTTCGTTTAGACATTTTTTACGATTTCAATAACCCTCTTTATGCCACATGTGCCTCAGTGAATATGTCCTTTATTACCAAATATTTGAATTCGTCTAATTCAAACCTTGTAATAAATAATTTCGAAGGACGCGGAGGTATGCGATGCGTGAAAATGCGATCGAAATAAAAGGCGCGGTGGCGTCGCCGTCGTCGTTGGGCGCAACTTTAAATTGAATAGGCGTCATTAGCAAAAGCCGACGTGTACACGAGAATCAAGAGAAATAATAAATCTGCTGACCTACGTTTATTTCCGATTTTGCACGGACAGAATTAATTAAACGCGAAAGCAGAAATGATTGTGCTCACTCTTTGTCAGGGCACAGTAACGGAATCGGTTCTTTAGATTTAGAAGTCACCAGATTCGATAAATGGCCATAAATTCTTTATAACACGCTCGGAAAGAGTTACACTGCGAAATCGTGTGTAATAAAAGTTTTATTTCAATCGCAGTAATATAACTGACTTACTTTTTCATGTTTGGGAAAGGAAAATTTATCACATAGTAAATTATATAAAGATCCTTAAACGTGTTAAAAAAATCAGCTTAGAATATATTTTTAACTTACCGAAGGGTAAGTTATAGTGATCGTCCAAAAATTGAAAATGAAAATTTTTGCATATCTTTACGTTCTAGAGGTGAATGAACATTTTATCATACCTCAGAAAAAATTGATTTGTGTGTGTATGTGCGGAAACAAATTTTCGTCGACGATTTCGGGCGTACGGATTAACCGATTCGAATGGTTTAAAAAATATTCGATTCCTATTAATAAGTAGACGTGAAGATTAGTTTTTGGCAAAAGTTGGTCCACCCGTTTCGGACATACGAAGCAAAGAGTGCAGAAAATCGAGTTTTTGAGAGAACGGAGCATCCGATTTGAATGATCCAAAAAATATTTCATTCATAATGATGGCGAAAAGTGGTGATTAGTTTTTGGCAAATACAGGTCCAGCCGTTTTGGAGATACGGAGCTAAATGTGTGAAAAATGGCACTTTTTGAGAAAACTAAGCATCATCAATAATGAAAGTTACAGTATTTATAATAATCTATTTGAAAACAATTAATATTTTTCGAAGTTTGCCTTAAGGCGCGATGCCATACACCACTAGTTATATATTATTTTGCATTTCACATTTATCATTTGAAAATGATTAATTAATAATATTAATTAATATTAAGAACTTCTTTAAAAAAATTATATTTTAAAACGAAATTCACTGATTGAGTTGATTATTGATCACAGTACATTTGTCAAGCAAGGTCAATATTTTAATTTAAGTTAAGGAACTTCTCAAATTCTTTCCAAACTTAAACATCCCATTAATAACACTTCTCGTCTATTTCAATTTTCTGCTTGAACCGTTTTCAATTTGGGTCACATCTATTACAAGTATGAATCAGCAATGTTGTAATTATGAATTTTAATTATTTTAGTTCGTAGTAGCACATGCGGGTTCATATGCGTACTTTGGAAGTAAATCCACGAGAGAAAAATTAACTCTGCAAAATCTCATAGAGAAAAAATCCCTCTGAAATCTCTTTAGGTCGCAAAATATTAAATCAGAGCGCAAAGCTGCGAAATGAACACAATGGATGCGACTTTATATAGGTATATATGAAGATATATATATATATATATATATATATATATATATCTTGAAAGGAATTACATCAAATGAAAATAAGAAGGAATTTATGATTCCATATATTTCGACATATGATCTTACGACATCATAGGTGGATATTAAAACTTGTAGTCTCATATTATTATTTTGCATTTTGCAAATAAGTCATATGTATGAACTATTTTTTTTTCTTTTTAAAAAGCATGTTTACCCGTTTTGTAATAGAATTGTTTCAATTGGACAAAAATTCTGGTAGTTGTTGCTTCTTGGATTTAAAAGGGTACCAAATTAAAAACAACCGAATAGAATAATTTACAATTTTGATACAGAGGTTTATGTATGGAAAAATATTGTGTTTTGAAGATTTCAGAGTTTCTTATATCATTGCAAATTTAAATATGTAATTTAATATTTTTTTATGTTACAAAATTCTTAACTTGCAACACTTCTATATAAATGTGAATGAAAAGACAAAGGTACGGAAAGTGATATGATTAGAAAAAACGTAGTTGGACTTAAATAAAAAATACTGATAAATATGCAATTGATATTATGCTATAATCTACTTGAATGGAGTAAGATTGGTTGAACAACAATCAGAATTTGGCATTGAATCATTTGTTTTGCTGATTATTGCTCTGTTTGTGAATATTTTTTTTAACAAATGCCTCTTAGAAGACCCAAATTCTATTTTTGAATTTTTTATATTAAAGCTGCCTGATGAATGTACTATTTTATTCTTGATATTTTTTAATTAAAAGGCAACCCAATTATTATGCTTCTCTATTTTTTAAGTATTTTTATTACAAGGCGAAATAATGGTTGTCTTCACCTAATTGTGATATTTCAACATTTTACAACAATACTTGAAAGGACCATTAGAAACGTATTTTTAATCTATATTTCTAGTTGAAATTCTGATATCACTGCTTTATATCAGATTGCACGTAATGTAGGATTTCTCAACTCGGAGTCTTGGTGTTGCAAAGCTGATTCTCTGAAAATTAAGTCACGTACTCCACAAAAAAATAATTCAAATTATAACGATATAACGTACAAATTCATTATATATATAACGATATATAAATTTGATCTGAAAACCTGAACTGAATTGGTGAATTGAAGTGACAACTAAAGACTTACAAAAATTTTGCACAATAATAGCAGATGCAGTATCAAAATTTGTTTGGGGGCCCCACTAAAGAAGATTTTTTTTACAAAATATAAAAATACATAAAATCAAAAGAATACTCATTTATCATTCTAATATCTATTATCTATATCTATCCAAATTTCTCTCATTTCCTGAATTTTTCACAAATGATTCTAGATATATATTCACTTTCTTTGATTTTTTTGAAAAATTAAATTATTACAGAATGTTGTTTATTCTGATTGCTGTTGAAAATAATAATGAAAAATATGATAGGGTAATTTTATGTCATATGCAAATGATAACAGTGTTGTATTATGACAAGTTGGTCTAACTGAAAGAACTCTTAAAAGCAATGTTGGCCCAAGAATACTACCTTGAGGAACACCTTGAGGAAAAAGCTTTTCTTGTCGATAACATTATTTTGTAAAGTTATAGTATACTAACACTAATTGCAAGATTATAATGTGCTAGTATATTTAAAATACTACTGGTGTACATAGGCACACTAACACACACACACGCACACACACATACACACACACACACACGCATATATATATATATATTTTTGAATAGTCTTGAATTTGATGTTGATATATATGTTTAATTTGAGTTTAATATTCGGGCGTAACATCAATAAAAATAGTATGAGTTTATTTTAAAAATTTATTTATTTAAATCCATACGTTTCGGCTAGCATCTTAGCCATCATTCAGTGGTAATCAAGTTAACTATAAAAATTAAAACTAAATAAATTATATGAAAGGAAATTTCAAGGAAAAACAATAATAATAATAATAGTAATAAAACACTTACAATTTTGTATCCTAATATAGCATATGAAACCATTATTAATCCATGGTATGAGTATGTGCACATTGATAAGATATATATTTTTTAACACAAACATCACAAATGGTAAAACACACTAATAATCATGATAACTTAGCAAGTTGTCGAAACTATGTATTTACTCTTCGGAGTTTAGGATATAAATGTCACATTTTTCTCAAAGCAGTTTTTAGCATGTGTTGATATTTTTTTGGAAAATTTAAAAGGCGATGGGATTTTGTTATTTTTTAAGGAATTTTGACACGCTATTAAGAAACCACGTGTTCGTTTCGTTAAGGGCCGTATTGTCAAAGCGTTTATTTATGACTCTGTCGTTATGTAATTGTAAAAACAACCCCTCAGCGAATCTTCTTTTAATTGTATTCTCTTCAAAATGTAAAATTTTAGGGTTAAAGAAATCGATATTATGATTTAAATTTTTAATATGCTCAGTTAACATTGTTTTAAACTGCTTAGGATTTTTTGAATTATTTTTGTGTTGATTAAGGCGTTTACTCAGGTTTTGGCTAGTTTCTCCAATATAAAAGAGTTCGCAATTAGAGCAATTAATTTGATATACTAAATTCCTGAGGCGGTCAAAATTGAACTTAGATTTCATTTGTGTAAAAATTGAACTAAGGGTTGCATCACAATTACATACCAACAGAATGCCACATTGTTGAAATAGTTTTTTCCACGAGAAATATAAATCTTTTATGTACGGTAGGCAAATGACACCAGTATATGATTCTAAGTCTAAGCGGTTTTTATGGTCTGTGAGGTCTTTTTGTTTGTTAAAAATGTAACTGCGTCTGTTATTTATGACCGAGTTGATTATGTTCGTAGGATATGAGTTGTTTTTCAGTGTGTTTATAACCAGGTCAATGTTCGTGTCCCAGAAGTTTTTGTCAGATAGTAATATGGCGTGGTCTGTTAAATTTATTATTGTCGCTATTTTCATTTTAAGAGGGTGGTATGAGTGGTAATTTATGTATCGTCCGGAGCTAGTTGGTTTCTGGTACCAGTTAGTAATTAGTCGGTGGTCATTTGTACGTATTAGTCGGATGTCTAGAAAGCTAATCGAATTCATTGTCTCTAATTCTACGGTAAACTGAAGTTTTTTATTAAAATTGTTAAAATTATCAGTAAATATGTTAATGTCTTCTTCCGGAATACAAGTAATGATATCGTCTACATATCGGTAATAAAAGATTTGTTTATTATAATTATTAAAAATTTTGTTTTCTACTAATTGTAAGGAAATTTCTACTAAAGACGGAGATGCGGGAGATCCCATTGGGGTGCCAAAAATTTGGTAATAAAATGATCCATTAAATTCAAAATAGGTGTTAGAGACAATGAATTTGATGATTTCTCTAAACCAATGTAAGGATAATGTGGTGTGAAGGCTAATTTCACTCCATCTGCTGGTGATGGCGTCTAGTATTAAGTCTAGTGGGACATTTGTAAATAGGGATATAACGTCTAGGCTAATTAGTTTATAATTATTGGGAATGGAAATATTATTAAGAAGTTTTACAAGCGCGAAGGAATTTTTAATGTAATATGGGGACTGTTTTGTTATTGTTGTTAAGATATTACTAATGTACTTGGATAATTTGTATAGTGGAGAATTTATGTCTGAAACAATTAAATAAATAAATTTTTAAAATAAACTCATACTATTTTTATTGATGTTACGCCCGAATATTAAACTCAAATTAAACATATATATATATATATATATATATATATATATATATATATATATATATATATAGATGATCTCCTTATTGTATCCGCCTTCGTGACTGTTTCTTTGTTTCGATCTCGAATTTTGAGCGTTAGTTTTCGCCGGTCTTAGGTCGGGGGCATTTGCCGCTTCTACGAGTATAATTGACGCGTAGAATATCTAGAAGGAAGATTACAGATATCAGAACGTGGTAATCGTCTCGTTGAGATATTTCCCGCAGCGAGACCTCAGACCTCTCTTAACGATGCCTTGCAATTAACCACAACTCTTACTGACAGAATCATATTATACATTTGTGGAATATATAATTTTCTGAGAATTTGGTTAGGGTGCTCGCGTCTCTGAAATAAGTGTATAAGACAACTGTATATTTCTATGAATGTATATTCTACTGACTGCGTCTAATTTGTGTTTGTGATACATATTTTTGGTTCAAAACATCTAAATGCAATAATAACACACTTTTCGTATAATGGGGTAGAACTACCCGTCCCGCATAAAGTGTAGTAAAAAAAATTTTAATTTTGATGGGAACTGGTCCAATGATTTAGTTAATTTTACATGGTGAAAATAATTGCAGAAACTCATTAAAGCTTTTTTCTAATGTTTAATTTTTTTAAGAGCAAGAGATGGTAATAAACTAAAATAATTGACTGTATATATTTATCAGGTTCTTAATATGGATAATTTGAAATTTCTTTGCTCCCAGGGGCTTAAATGCTTCCAAATTGATAAAAAACAATTTTCTGAAAGTTTTAGCTCTTAATATTAACTTTAACATAGTCCGCACTTCAACCAAAGTTTCTTGGTTCTTCTTCCTAAGTAAATACTTATTTTATCAAATATATCAAATTTTTGTTGTGATTTTTTTATTTATGATCAAAATAAGCAAATACAATAATATTCTCTAAATTTAGATTTACCTGTCGCTAAGTTGTAAAATTCTAAAAACAAATGGAGTTTTACTCATGTTATTTCCATAAGAAACTTAAGTTGGAGTGCGGATTATCTTTAGTTAATATTAAGATCTAAAACTTTCACATATATTTTGTATGATTTTGGGTGCAAAGAAATTCGAAAATATTCATATTAAGAACCACCCTAATATTTATTTATTTACTTATATTTTACAAAATATATTACCTGAATATGATTATATTATAATACTGTTCTATTTGTTTCAGGTATGTATTGGACACTTATATTTTGAACATCTCAAACGCAAACAGTAAGAACTATCATTTAATAAATATATCAGCAAAATATTATGAACAATCTTCATGTAATCAATGCAATTTCAATCTTTCATGTAATTTTACATTAGATTAAAAATGCATGTGTTCATCTATAAAGTCACATTGTATCTTATTATGAAAAAATCTAACGTTTTTTAGACAAGTACAGTACTTGGCGTTTTTTATATTAAATGGTATATTGGAATCGCTTGTCACTTTTCTTTTAAATGAGTAACGTTTGCCTAAAAAAATAATTTTATTAATTTATATTAACCATAAATAATTGCACTTGCCTAAAAATTCCTGGCACTTGTCTAAAAATTTTAATATATTACTCCAGATTAATATTTATAAAGATTTATGGCCTCGATTGCATTTATCTACGTTCGATGAAAATTTATGTATCACGAGAGATTGTTTCAAAGTTCTCGACTGAAGTTTTCTTCGTAAATAAGTTGATGAAGATAAGTTGTATAGTTGAAGGTTTTACTTTGATAATGTATTTTCTTGCTGAATTTTGTGTGTTACTATAATTTATAAAATCTCGGATTCGGAATGGCTGAGCACTTAAAGAAATAGATAAGCTTAAATTAGGACGCCGGAGGAATTTCGTACGAATACTTCGGCAGATAATCCGCAACATTAATTATGCAAAAAACAATAGACTTGTTTTTATCAGACTACAAAAAAATGTATTGTGCAGAATAAAGGAAATGAACATTATTATTAAATTTATCAATAAATTAGAAGTTGTATTGGCATTTTGCCTTACATCAAGTTTCAACAACCTTCTGATTTGTGCAAATAATTGACTTAATCGATAAGAATAATTAGCAATTTTTAACTTCCCGTAGGGCAAGTTATAGTAATCGCAAAAAAATCGAAAATGAAAATTTTTGCATTTCTCGACATTTCAAAGGTTTCTGAATATTTTGGCATACCTTAGAAAAAATGGATGTATGTGTGTGTGTGTATGTGTGTGTGTGTATGTATGTGCGGATACAAATTTTCGTCTACGATTTCGGGAACACCGATCAACCGATTTGAATAATTCAAAAAACATTCGATTCGTATTGATAAGGAGACGTGCTGATTAGTTTTTGGCGAAGGCAGGTCTAGCCGTTCCGAAGATACGGGGCAAAAAGTGCCGAAAACGGTAACTCAGTTTTTAAGAGAACGGAGAGTCCGATTTTAATAATTCAAAAAACATTTCACTCGACAAGGTGAAGAACCGATCAAATTTTCATAAAGGCAAGTCTAGCGGTTTCGGAGATCGAATGAAAAAAGTAAAAAAAAAATGCAATTTGGCGGTCAAAAATGATCATTAGACATATGCACATCAAATTATCAGATATTTTATAGAGATTTTAACAATAAGTATAAATTTGGTTTACATTCCTATGGGTTCCGTACCAATGTTTACGCGTTAGACGGCGACGCAGCGCTTACGCGCTTTGATATTTCGTTTTTATGCAGTTAAAGCAGTACGATTGCTTTGAAAAAAAGTTTAGATCTTCCAAAATATGTCAAAATAAAGAAAACATTTTTTTTTCAAAAAAAAAAAATTAAAAAAAAAAAATTTTTTTTCAAAAAAAAGTAATTTTTTGTCCAATTTATAGTTTCTCACAAATCTTATTTTTTCGAAGTAAAATTTTTTCAAAAATGTAAATTGTTTTTGAAAAAATAATAATTTTTGGTACGGGAAGTTCCAGCAATTTGCCTTAAGGCACGATGCCTTAATTGCCTTGACAGAATTCCACTTACAGCTAGTTAAAATTGTGATAATAGAATTTTGAAGGTACAAACATACTACATACTACAAACTTTGATGAATTTTCATACATGAACCAAATTTTGTCTAATCTATAATATTAGGATTAGGATATTGGCCATTAACTGTATGATTATCAATGAAGGAAAGAAGAAACGTCCCATTCGATCTTTACCGATTTTCATTCGAATCCAAACATACACTCGTACACACATCCATTTTTTCTAATGTATGCCAAAATGTTCAGAAGCCTCTGAAACGTAAAGATATGCAAAAATTTTCATTTTCGATTTTTTTACGACCCCTATAACTTACCCTACGGGAAGTTAATAATAATCTGGAGCAATATATTAAAATTTCCGACATTTCGGGAATTCGCAGATCGCAGGACGCCCTGTTTCGAGAGTAGTAAAAGTGGCAAACCGAAGCGTTCGCGGCATTCATAGAACGATCCCGCGGACAAAACCGCACGAGTGCCTTAGTATAGTTGAAACGGGCCTTTGGCGCCGCCACGATTCCGTGTTTTATACTCGACGTAAGTGTACTTATGGCCAGTTTTACGGAACCCGTGGGACGGACGATGAGCACCGGCTATAACTCGTAACAGGAACATTAACTGAATTCCGATCATTAGTTAGTAGTCGAAGTACTGGAATACAGTATTGATTGTTTTAATATAATTCGGAATAGATTTTTTATTTTTATTCAAGGCGTAAATGATAAATAGTGATGCGTGGCATCGTGCCTTGGGTCAAATTTCTGGAAGTTTTCGTACCATAATTTAAATTTTCTAAAAGCTCTGAAATTTTTTGAAAATTTTGAAACCCATTTAAGTCGGTTGAACCATACTGTGTCAAAGTAAAATTTAAACATTAGAATTTTTGTTACGAAGCCCAAAAATGGAAAACAAAATTTGTACTTATAATTAAAATCTCTATAGAATATCTGATAATTTGATGTGCTTATGTCCAATGGTCATTTTTAACCGATAACTTTTTTTAATTTTTTTCTCTGGATCTCCGAAACTGCTAGATCTAGTATTCTCTATTATTAGATCTACCTTGCCAAAAATTTTATCAATTCTTCATTCCGTCAATACAAGTAAAATGTTGTTTGAATCATTCCAATCGTAAAACTCCGTTCTCCCAAAGACTAAATTGCTACTTTTTGCCCCGTATCTTCGAAACTGCTGGACATGTCTTTACCAAAAACTAACCAGCACGTCTCCCCATCAATAAAAATCGAATGTTCTTTTATCAATCAAATCTGTTGATTCTTGCTCTAGAAAACATCGACGAAAAATTATATCCGCACATACATACAAACTACACACATAACCACACACATATATCCATTTTTTGAGGTATGCCAGAATATTCAGAAACATTTGAAGCGTAAAGATATGCAAAAAAAATATTTTTAGATTTTTGGCGATTACTATAACTTACCCTAAGGGAAGTTTTTTAAAGATGTGTCATTATGTTTAAGGACAAATAGGAATAGGAAATATTCTATTCTGTATAGAAATAGCAAAATAACAATTAGCAATTTAAAATTCGTATCCAGACAATTTTTAAAATTAATATACTCAGGTTCTCTCAAAAATGGCTGCTTGGCAAATGGCAAGGACTTGATATGATATTTATTGATGAAACTCGATAAAGACTCGTGATTATTAGATTTGCATAACGATCAGCCAAGCTGTTTCTTTAGAGTTAGGAGCAAAGTGCTAATTTTTTTGTCTACATTTTTTTAAACAATTTTGAAAATTTTAAAACGTTCAAAAGATATCACTTAGGAATAGTTCTGATTAGATGTTGGTAAAGATCTGATGGGACATTTCTTCCTTCCTTCATTGATAATCATACAGTTAATGGTCAATATCCTAATCCTAATATTATAGATTAGACAAAATTCTATTTCTATTGATAAGGAGACGTGCTGATTAGTTTCATGGCAAAGGCATGTCCAGCCGTTTCAAAGATACGGAGCAAAAAGCCAAAAGTGGTGATTCAATTTTTTAGAGCATGGAGCGTCCAATTTGAATGATTCAAAAAACATTTTACTTGTATTTAAAACATTTTACTTGTAGCACAGCAAATTATTAGATATTTTAAAAATGAGTACTAATTTTGTTACAACTTGCGCACAGTTGCTCAAATCTTTTTAGTAAATAAAATTAATATTATCTGTTAATCATCATTTAAGCATTAGTTACAGATCAGATCAGTTTTTAAAAGTGTAGTAATTGTAAAGGGAGTGAAACGACGGGGATAGAATTAAAGTAATTAGCGCCTTAACACTTAAAGGCAAAATGCCTGTTCCCTTAATAATGCACTATAGAAATAAATGTATGAAGAAACTGTATAATCAATTACAGCATAATGAATTACGTGATTCCCATTGAAAATATTATTATTCCTTTTTTTATAATTTTGTTTATATTTAATTATCTATGAGTACAAATACTATACAAATTTAAAATTCATTCTTATTAACATTTATAGAGTTAAACATCAGATAGTTACAATAGACTCTTGTATACTGATGCGAAATCCCATGAAACGTACCTAATGATATAAAAAATACCATTTTCTATTTAGGGTCGATTTTAATAACTGGAATTTAAAAAATTATCTGCACTAAAGAAAATATATTGCCCGCCATTAATTCTCAATTTAAAAATTCTTACCCTCACCTCGTTGAAATATTTTTAATATCCGTGTACCATTACCATAATGTCCCTCGACTCAAGGGCGGTCGTTTGATAGGAGTATTTATTATTTAAATAAAACAAAGTTAAAATTGCATTTGAGTTTTGATCAATTTTGACAGTGGAATCTCGATTTACAAACATGTCTTGTTACACGTGAAGCAAAGTAGAAAACTTTTGCATAAATTAAGTATTCAGATCAGTTTATATCAAAAATAAAATTTTCGCTCTCACTAAAAATTAATCAATGCGATTTCCAAATGAAGTCTGTAGCTGTATAAATTCTATCAATTTGTTCAACACATTGCATTTTATCTATTTCGTGTAATAATATATTTTATTTTAGTGTGGACAACAAGTCAACTGTAATCAGTAGCTACTTACAAAACATAGAACGTACACATGCACGAAAGCATGGTTGCTGATTAGAATACTAAATTTCGATTTAATAGCTTATCTTAGGCCTATAATATTTTAGTGTGTTAAGGGGGCGTGAGCCAAAACTTGATAAAACTCAAAATTATGAAAACGTTTTATTTATAAAAATTAATTAAATTGTGCAATAAGAAGCCATGTCAATATTTGTATTGTCATGAAAAGTAATTAAATCTGAATTTTTATTTTACTGCGGTGTGAAATGGCAATGGAAAATCTTTCTCACACTATTCTTCCTCAATCGAATTGGAGTTTTACACAGTTCACGGACCTGCCTTAGGACAATACTGCCCATTATTATCCTTAAGGGGATTGTTCGTTTTTTTTTTACAAAAAATGCAACATATTTGTCTTTGGTTTTCTCGAAATGTATTTATCATAGAGACATGCGGTTTTTTTTAAACAAAAATTACAAAATCATAGAATATTACGAAATTTTCTTTTTTTTCGCTGTCATTTTTTAACCAGGGGGCGACAAAGTCGGCCTTGCAAAAACGATCTCTTTTGCGGTGCCACAGATAAATCCGCAAAAAAAAGAAACTACGTTGAGGAAGAAGTTTGAATCCAGTCCCCCTACCAAAATGAAAGAATAAAATCAAGAAGGAAAAAAATGGCAGCTATTTAAAAAAAAGTATCAAAAAGGGCCTTTTTTTGGAGCGAGAAGCTTCGCAAAATTTTTTGTGTTATGTTATTAAGTTGTTTGAGGTAGGTATAGCAGTGGTGAACAAATTAAAAAAAAATGCAAGTCGATCTGACTTCTAGTTTTTTTTTTAATTTGTGGCACCGCATTGAAAAAAGTCAATTTGAGAAAAACGTATTTAAAGTTTTTAATTTAATGTACTAAATACACCATTTAATTTAATGTTCTAAATATACCATGTTCAAAGATGTTGACACATTAAAAAGGTCATGTGCATGGGGTATTATAATAAAAAAAGAGAGCAGCTGGCATACAATAGCTCGCGGAGCGATGAAAAAAACGGTTCAGAGGATCATACATATAGAGATATATATATATCTATAACTTCGTCAAAAAAATAGATATTGAGATGATTTTTTTAAATAATTCTAAGGTTTTTAGCTTTCATAATATCAAAAAATCTCAAAATCGAAAAAAAAATGAAAACCGAACAACCCCCTTAAGGAAAAATACCACGTACAACTAGTTTGTTTTATCAATGCTGCAAGTACCAACTGTATTTAATCTTGACTCATTATATAATGATTGAATATCAATATCCTTTCGTCTGTTACCCTAATTGCAAATGCCGTAATGCGATACTATGTACACGCTCATTTGCATTGTAAGTCGGGGTAAAGAAAACACGATATCCGTCCAGATTGTGCATTTTCTGGTGTGCGGCGCCGAGATTACACCATGGGCGGCGCCCGCACCCTGCCTTCCTGTATAAATGGATACCCTTGCAGTATTTTATGTTTGTCTGTATATTTCGACATTCAGTAGAGTAATTTATACAGAAATCGATTGGAAATCAAAGAAGGATCTAAAATTTTGGTTTGTTGCAAAGGATGATTTTTAGTCCTTTCGAAGTAACGGAAAAGTTAAAAAATATATACAAAAATCATTTCATCAATTTGAAATCATTTCAATAAACTTACGTTATGTACACGGCATAAATGTTGCATTTGTTTTATTATTTTCATTATAAACATTTACGTGGACAGTGTAAAATATTCTTCTGATTCAAGCATTTTTTTATTAATTCAAGATTTGTACTACGATGTAACCTTAAAATCTGATGACATGTTCCTAGGTGGCGCATACAACGTACGCCGGTACACATACAACGAAAGATCTCTATTCACTCGACACGACGACTAATCACAATCGACCCGTATAGAAATTATTTCATAGAGAGCGAATGACGAACAGCAATTTCCGTTGCATTTTGACAGATTTACTCTCTAGTCACGCCTAAAAAAGTTTTACTTCAAAAACATCTAAAATTTGTATATAATAAAATAACATAGAATCATAATATTTTTGAAATAAACAAAAATTAAATTTTAACTATGGTGAAATCGTTTAAATTTGAAAAAAAGGTGCGCGTAAGGATCACACGCGATTGAAGTAAAACTTATTTGCTACTGTACAAGATGGCATTTGAGTAAAAATCAAATACATCATATAATAATTTTGAATAATGTTTATTAGTAATATGGTAACACTCGTGATGCACACATTTATTAGTGTCAATACACATTTATATGATGATAAATTATAAATTATATATTTATAATAGTGTAATTAAAGTAACAATAATGTAATTAAAGTCATACTTCAAATATGCCATGATCGGTTTGTCATTGTAATTAG
The DNA here is from genome assembly GCF_003426905.1 of Ctenocephalides felis. Classification (NCBI taxonomy): domain Eukaryota; kingdom Metazoa; phylum Arthropoda; class Insecta; order Siphonaptera; family Pulicidae; genus Ctenocephalides; species Ctenocephalides felis. The sequence goes on from NW_020538040.1 coordinate 186,139,957, forward strand.
CATTTAGAAATGAACCTTCATTAGATAAATGAAGTAATTGCTGATTAATAAATTCTATAATATTTGTTTACACGGTGGATTATATTGAACAACGTCTAAACAAATATTGTTTTAGCAACTTCACTCATCATGTAATTGTGTTTGAAAAACTTCATGTAATTAAAATTAACATACATCCATAGACTGCTTGTATTTTTTCACTTTTTCGCTGGCGATACAATTTCATTCTTTGAACAATTGTAATATCTGTCTTGCCCAAAAAATATTTTCCATTTTAATAACTTCAAAAATTTATAGAAACTACGAATAATATAGAAATACGGCAAAAATGTTTAATTTGTTTTATTATTTTAAAGGAACAGGGTAAAATATTCTTCTGATTCAGACATTTTTAAATCAAGATTTGTACTACGATGTAACTTTAAAATGTTTATTTATCTATGCCGATTTCCTTGTCGATATCGGTACGCATACATCGTTGAGGCCGGCACGCATACAACGACAGAAATCTATTTATGCGACACGACGACTAATCACAATCGACCCGTATAGAAATGATATCATCGAGAGCGAATGACGAATCATTGGTACTCGACTCTTATCTTTTATCTTATCTGCCGTAACGCACTTCCGTTGCATTTGTACGAATTCACACCCTAGTCACGCCTAAAGAAGTTTTACTTCAAAAATTCTAGAACTTGTATACAAGATATGGTTTTTAGTATTTCTGCAACTAGATTAAAGCATAGTAAGATTAGCATAGTAAAAACTTCGACCGACATGCCAGTGTATCCTCAACTTCTGAACTTTGAACTAATACTCTTAGCCGAAATATTTAACTTATCCGAGTTTTGGCAAGTTCCGAAGATGCCCGAAGATCTGGCGGCGTGTCGTGTCGCGACAGAACCGTTTATTAATACCTGATAAGCGAAGTTCTAGTTAACCGGCGGCGCGGGAGCGATCCGTTACCGCCCACGGGAGAGGTACGATTTGGGGTGGGATCATCTATAAATATGGATTCGATATGCGAAATGTCTGGAGTGTGGAAAAAGAAAACACTGTGGGAAAACAGATATTGATGGCATTGTGCTTCAAGGCAAATTAGGGATCGTTCAAGTATTACGTAAGCAGATTTATTACAATTATTTACCCCCCCCCCCATCCCCCTTGTCAGCAAAAGTAAGCAAAGCTCTTACTCCCTATCCCCATGCTTACGTAAACATTTTGCAATTAATGTAAAAAATAAAAATACTGCCTACGACGTAATCATCATCCAGACTCCCCTGCCCCCCATGTCAACCCAAAATAAGCAAATCAACAACCCCCGACCCCTATAGTGCTTACGTAATACTTGAACGGTCCCTTACTAGAATTTAAAAAAATATATGATTATCATTAATTTTTTGAATGGTAAGTTATAGTACTCGCAACAAAGTGGAAAATGAAAATTTTTGCGTATTCTGACGTTCTGGCATACCTACATTTGAAAAATATTATGTATGTGTATATGTAGTATCTATGTGTGTATGCCTGTATAATTTTTTTTGTCCACGATTTTGAGAGCCCGGAGCATCCGATTAGAATGATTCAAAAACTATTTGTTTTTGGCAAAGGCAAATAGAGCCGAGTTCCGGAGGCACCAAGTAAAAAGTTAAAAAATTACCATTTTTGAGAGAACGGAGCATCCGATTAGAATGATTCAAAAAACATTTTTTGAAAATGATTAGTTTTAGGGAAGGTAAGTTCAGCGTTTAAAAAAATATATGGTTATCTGGTATGGTAAGTTAGAATAATCACAACCAAATCGAAATTGATAATTTTTGCATATCCTGACCTTTTAAGGTCTTCTGAACATTTTACCTTACTTTTAGAAAAAGTGGATGTAATTGTGTGTGTGTATGTATATGTAGTTTGTATGTATGTATGTATGTATGTCTGGATATAATCTTTTGTCCACGATTTCGAGAGCACGGAGCATCTGATTAGAATGATTCATTCATCCATTCGATTCGTATTGACGGGCGGACGTGCTGATTAGTTTTTGGTAAAGGCAGTTTCAGCTGTTGCGGAGGTACGGAGTGAAAGATCCAAAAACTAGTGGTGAATCTAGATGGCATTGTGCTTTAAAGTAAATTGCTGGAACTTCCTGTACTTTAATTTAAATTTTTAAAAGGTCAGAAAGGAAAAATTAGATTTTTTTTGAGAATTATGAATTTTTTTGAATATTTTGAAAACTTAGGATTTTTTTGGAAACTATTTTTTATTTAATTTTTCGAAAATTTTAAAAATTTTGAAAATTTATATCGGTTAATTTATATTACAAAATATCTCAATTTCCACCGCCAAATGGCAATTTTTTAAACTTCTTTCTGGATTTCCGTAACTGCTGGAACTGCCTTTGCAAAAACTTAATCAATTCTTCATTTTGTCAATATAAGTAGAATCCTTTTTGGATCATTCAAATCGCATGCTCCGTTCTTTCACAAACTTATTTTTAATTTTTGCACTCTTTGCTTTGTATCTCCAAAACGGCTGGATCAACTTTTGACAAAAACTAATCAGAATGTTTCTCCTTATCAATAGGAATCAAATGTTTTTTGAATCATTCAAATCGGTTGAGCGGTGCTCCTATTCATTCATCCATTTTTTCTAAAATATGTCAAAATGTTCAGAAACCTCTGAAACGTGAAGATATGCAAAAAAAATTAGATTCGATTTTTAGACGATTACTATAACTTGCCCTACGAGAAATTAATAATGGGGCATCTTATTAAATTATTAAATTAATAAATTATTCGTATTCAAAAAAAACATTTTGCTTGTGTTGATTGGTTTCTATTAAAAGCAGTTCAGCGGTTTCAAAATTTTCAAAAAATTTTCAGATCTGAATGTATTTTCCTTAGATTTTACCTATTGATATCTTTTACAGCTTTTTCTACTAACCTTTACTTGCGTTTACTTATTTGTAAGTTTACCGATTCATTTTAGGTTCTCAGTGCTCCTTCAGTAATATATTTGAAAACTATCCAAATAGTTTTGATCGATCTTTAAACTTTATTATTCGTACAAAGCCATTTGTGAAATGTAGCATTCGAATAATTCCTTTATCAAGATAAGGTTCACTTGTCGAGGTAAATTTTTTGATTAAAATACTTTCTGAGAATTTGAGAGCGTCAATTAAAATTATCTTCACTTTCGTGTATATTTTGTTAATTTAATTTTATTGTTACCTTTTTTATTTTTCAAGGTTGATACCCAAGGTTGACAACTAATCTCCCATGGCATAATATTTCATAAAAATCTTTTCTTGTAGCGATATAAAATACATAATTGTAACAAATGAGCTCGCCACCTGAACTTCTTTCCAAATTTTTAACAAACTGTCAGGCATTTCTTAAACACACCTGACAGCAAATATTAACCAACTTTTATTACTTGTAAGAAATGAAATACATGGCTTGTAACGTGTCTTGTGAACTATATCATTTTATGATTTTTTTTGCAATATCAGTTGTTTTTCAACTTTTAATTCGAATTGAATTAAAGTAACGTAGAGACAGTTGTGATAAATTCAATTTAAAAATGAGAATACCTTTTTGATTTTTGGGACGTCGATTTCACTCACTTTCTTAAACGTTGTATAATAAAAAATGGTATTCTACTCTGTTCGGACGTCTTTTCGTTTTATTATATCGGCCATGAAGGTGACAAACTTCAGGGCATTAAGCTTTACACGGAATGGTTGCTATCCCTGATAGAGGGGGTAGCGGAGTGTTTTAATTGAACTAGTTGTTCACTTCTTAAAGTAAAGTCCGCTTAACAACATGTAAATAACCAATAAAAATAAATATATCTTCTTTCATTATAACTTAGTAACAAATCTGTGATTATAATTAGAACTGCAACAAATACATAATATACAAACAAATCAGTGTTTATTACAGTCCACAGCTACAAGGGTTAAATTATAACCCAACAACCTGAATTATCGAAGGAGAGTTTTAATAAATTCTATAACTACGTAACGTAAAATACATACTCAAAGGCAAGTTCATGGTGTGAGAGCATCACAAATCAATGATTTTCTCTCCTTCTGTTGTGTATCATTCCAATTACCATTTTTTACGATTAATCACTTTTCAATCATTTTTCTGTATTTACATTTTCAAACTTGTGCTTGTGTTACTGGTCTTGTGCTTCAGTTTTCAGTTTCTTGTATTTTTTTCTCGTGTAAGTCATCAACCATCTGCATTTCTTTTCTTTTCAATCCTTTAAGTCCATTTACCTTCGATGACATCATGTAGGGGGTATTATTTTTACAGACTGAGTCCAATCCAGTTTCCTTTCCGTTTCAGGATCGTGTTTAGTAGAGTTCAGTGAATGTTTTATATAAACAAAAAGATTTTTTTGTGACTTTGATAATATAAGAACTTATTGTATATTTGCACGTCATCGAAGGTAAAATAGACAGATTAAAATGATTGGAGAGCAAAAGAAGGCAGATGATTGATAACTTACGCGAGAAGAGAAAATACAGGGAACTAAAAGCCCAAGCACTGGACCAGGAAGCACGGAAGTGGAAGTTTGGGAAGTAAAATGCATAAAAGTGCATGGAAATAAAATTGTAATGGGAATTATAAACAAGGAAGGGAAAGGCAGTCATCAATTTGTGGTGCTCTCACACCATGTACCTACCTTCGACGATTTATATTATTATTCATAACTGATTGTGCTATTGGTCCACAGTAAAAAATAAAATCTGAGAAAAAATCTTTAAATCAAAGTGTAACTATAAAAATATATATACAATAACATTTTCTTTCGTTTTACGAAGTGGAAAACGTTACGGTTGACAAGAGTGTCTTATCAAGCGTGAATCTCCTCCTCCTCCTTTCGAATATCATTATACGGTCTTTGAGATTTATCATAATACCGATCTACCTACTGTCATGTAGATGTGACAACTATCGTCGTGCGCCGCGCCAGCTGTTGAATATATTTAGGGTGCCCCCTTGCCGCCTCTTTGGAAATATTCCCGTATGGAAACAACGTCAAGTGTCGAGCGTCAATTTCGTGACAACGACGCGACAATATCGAGTAGGGCTGTCGAAGCGGAACAAATTTCGGTAAATGAAATCCCGGTTACTATTTTTAAAGACAGCAGTTACTTCAGTATGATTTTTATCCAAAAGATAATGTAGGATCTCTTTCTTTCTAGGATCTTGTACGATATTAAAATATTTTTTAATCTCATTTAGACATGTAAACCTCCCTGCATAATGTTCTCATAGCTACTGTCCCATAGGACGATGAAAAAAATTATATTTTAGGAAAAAAATAATAAAATTTGTACTTTCAAAATATATGCATGTTCATATTTTACTAGTACAAAGTACAACACTGTGAAACTATAAAAACTCCAAAAATCGTTGTTCAAGATATTTTTTCAAATCGCAAAGACGACTTTACAACTACAATTTGTATCAAACCTTACGAAACATTTCTGGAACTTCCCGTACTGAAAATTAAAATCTTTCAAAATTTTTGAAAACTTCGAAATAAATTCGATTTTTGAGAATATTGAAATTTTTGAAAAAATCTGTCTTTTTGAATAGTTTTTTATTTTTCACACTTAAAATTTTTCTGAAAATTTTGGACTTTTTTGAAAGAAATCGTGCTACGTGGCTGCTTTGGAAAAGAAATATCGAAGCGCGTAAGCGCCGGCATCGCAGTCACACGGATAAAGATTAGTACGGAACCCGTAGTAGAGAGTAAACAAAATGCATACTCATTATTAAAATCTCTATGAGTATATGATAATTTGATGTGCATATGTCTAATGATCATTTTTGACCGCCAAAATGGTATTTTTTTTACTTATTTCACTCGATCTCTAAAACCGCTAGACCTGCCTACGCAAAAATTTATACTTAATTTTCACTTCATTTTGTCAACACAAATAAAATGTTTTTTGAATTATTCAAATTGGACTCTCCGTTCTCTCAAAAACTGAATTACAATTTTTGGTTCTTTTTGCTTCGTATCTTCGAAACGACTGAACCTGCCTTATCCAAAAACTATCAGCACGTCTCTTTATCAATAAAATTAGAATGCTTTTTGAATTATCCAAATCGGTTGATCCGTGTTCCTAAAATCGTCGACGAAAGTTTGTATCCGCACACACACACACATCAATTTTTTCTTAGATATACCAAAATACTCAGAAACCTTTTAAACGCAAAGATATATAAAAATTTTCATTTTCGACTTTTCTGCGATTACTATAACTTACTCTACGGCAAGTTAATAAATCTTAAAATGTTTTCCTGGCCAGCCCTAATGTGAAGTATGACAAATACGTCAACATTGAAGAATTTCTCATAAGGAAACAAGGCGTTCCCATAGGATCGACGGTTTTGAGTGCCAAGAGCCTACAGCCTTAATGATCATTTAAACAGTAACAAACGTCCTCGACTCTTGAGATCGTCACTTGAACCTCTTCGGCGACTTTCCAATTCAAACAAACATTAGGAAAGATAATTGATGTTATAAGTAATTCTTAGGTTCACACGGATTGATAAATTCATAATTGATTATTGACGATTGCTAGTTCAGAATATTTGTTGTTGACAGCCATTAGGAAACATATTGATATTGATTGGATTTATCAAAATGTGTGGGTTTATTTGGAATGTTATAAATGGAACTCGTCTGTTACAACATTGCGTCCACTACAACATTCTAAATTGATTATTACTTCGTATGAAATTTGCCATATTATGACAAATTCATTATATTGATATACATAGATAGAAAAATATATAGTTTGACATTAGTTTGATTGTTTGAAATAAAAATTAGGTTCCTGGTTCAAGCACAACTGGAACCTACAATCAAAACTGTATCTTCTTTTTTCTCCTTTAGTACCACATTTCAAAGCTCTCCAGATAGTTTTTGCGGGTTTTTCTTAGAGTTCGTGTCTCTGGTCCTTACAGAGCTATTCTCCAGACATAACATTCAATCAGAATATTCAAATAAAACCTAATTCGAAAAACATTATTTTAATCAAATTCTATATTCCAACCAAGAACTAAAAAAAAAGACTATTTTTTCGGTGTTGATTTTTTTACTCAATCTATGTCTGTTATTTGTTGCAAATGTGTGGAGCAACAATCGGTCGAAATTCTTTGAAATTGCAATAGTTCGTAGTAAGTAGAACGTGATTAATTACACATTTGCTCAGAGTTGTGTTAATTTCTTTGGGAATATATCTGTTGTTACATATGTATAAGATAGAGGCTAGACGCATTTTGCAAAAAGCATCGAAATACTACGTATGATTTAACACAAAATTAATTAATTTTGAGTAGTAATTCAGACCAACATTTTATACGAATAATTTTGATTTTGGAATATGTCCATCAAAAAGGAAAATATATGACGATTTATTCTGAAGTTGTGCTAATTGTAAATATTTCACAAAAAATTAAGTTTACTCCGGTTTAAATTAGCACTGATAAAATTATTTGACAAAACGTATAATGAGATTCTCTATAATCTGTTATCTATTTATTTGATGTTTTTGATGAACTCTGTATATGTTCATATATCCAATTCATCTATATCTGATATATAATACAAGAATATCTGTTTTTTTAATATAAGAGAACCTTCCACTGGACGAAATGAAAATTTACCAAGACAAAAAATATTATTAAATGATGGATGAACAAAATTAGTGTCGAGAAGCTTTTTGAGAGATATTTGGTGCATATTTATTATGGAAGATTTCATTACCTCTTAATTGCGATCTTAAAAGAATACGGCATTTTAAATTTAATTTAATTTCTGCCTTAGTACAGAGTTTTGTTTGCTGTTGGCGAAGAAAATTATAATCACTCATCTCATAATAATTTCAAATACAAAGAGGAAAGTCTCGCTGTCGATATTAGGGAAAATGAAAAAAATTCTTGGTTGATGTAAATTATAATTTGTTTATTATTATAATTACTTTTTTATTCATTTTGTTAGTAATTTATTTTGTTAGTTATTTATTTAGTAATTTATTCTTAACTGTTTTCATTGGCAAACTAAAGAAGGACATACTTATAGGATTAAGTTAAACTTTAGTCTTCATTTACATGGGATTTTTTCTTCTATGAAGTCTTTTTAATATCGTTCTTATTTTAAGTTTGATTCATAAGAGTAAATATTATTGCGGCTAAAGCAGAAAGATCTATTCAAAAATATTTTATTATTCATTCACCAGTATTATAACATATTGCAAAGCTTTCAGGCAGGATTAAATAGAACCTGGTAATAATTTGCTTTGGTTTCTCGCTTTTATGAACTCTTAATGAATCCAGTGCTGTTTATGGAAACATTTGTGGAAAGAGCTTTAAAGCTTGCTGATGATATTTTCAAAATACTAGTATTAAATTAAATAAACAAAATACTTATATTAAATATGTGGCAACTCAAGTTGGTCATGACTGTTATGTGGAGTTGGCTAGCTAATAAAATTACAAAAATACGAAACGTGTCAAGAGATTTTTGAATTTGTAAAAACGGTCAGAGATTTTAATACAGTTTCAAACTTTTCTAATAAATGTGTTGTTGATACTTTTTTTTAAGCGGGGAGTGATGTGGCTATCCAAGTTGGCCATGGGTGCGGAGTTGGCTGGGCAGTAAAAAAAATAAAAAAATATAGGTAACATGATATTTTCGAATTTGTAAGAACCGTCAAAAATTCTAATACAGTTTTAAAGTTTTTTTTTAAATTCCCGTAGGGTAAGTTATTGTAATCATAAAAAAGAGGGCGCGTAAGGTTCACACGCGATTGAAATAAAACTTATGTGCTACTGTACAAGATGGCATTTAAGTAAAAATAATTACATCATATAACAATTTTGAATAATGTTTATTTGTAATATAGTAACACTCGTGGTGCACACATTTATTAGTTTCAACCATTAAACATATTTATATAATGATAAATTATAAATTATATATTTATAATAGCATTAAAAATATGTATAATATTTAAAAACAATAATGTAATTAAAGTCATACTTCAAACATGACATGATCGGTTTGTCATTGTAATTAGCATTTAGGACTTGAATATTCATTAGAGAAATGAAGTAATTGCTGATTAATAAATTCTTTAATATTTGTTCACACCGTGAATTATGTTAAACAACGCCTAAACAAATTTTGCAACCTCACTCATCATGTAATTGTGTTTGAAGAACTTCACGCAGTTAAAATTAACATACATTCAATGACTGCTTGTATTATTTTTACTTTTTCGCTGGCTATATATTCTCATTCCTTGAACAGCTATAATATCTGTCTTGTCTAAAAAATATATTCCATTTTAATGACTTCAAAGATTTGTAGAAACTACGAATAATATAGGAATAATTTCTAATCAATAAACTTACGTTTGTTTGTTTTATTATTTTCAACGAACAGGGTGAAATATTCTTCTGATTCAGGCATTTTTCATTAAATTAAGATTTGTACTACGATGTAACTTTAAAATGTTTATTTTTTTATGCCGATTTTCTTGTTGATATCAGTACGCATACAACGTTGATTCCGGTACGTATACAACGACAGATCACTATTCACATACACGACGGCTAACAACAATCGACCCGCATAGAAATCATATCATCGAGAGCGAATGACGACTCATTGGCACTCGACTCGGCCGTAACGCACTTCCATTGCATTTGTGCGGATTCACGCCCTAGTCGCGCCTAAAGAAGTTTTACTTCAAAAATCGAAAGTGAACAATTCTGCATATTTTCACGTTTCAGAGGTTTCTGAAACATTCTGAAAAATGGATGTGTGTGTATTTATGTGTAAATACAATTTTTTGTCGACGTTTTCGGGAGTACCGCTCAACATGTTTTTAAATAATTCAGAAAGCAATCGATACTTATTGATAGGGAGATATGTTATCCAATCAATTTTCATCTATTCCGGAAAGAACGATAAGAATATCAATCTTTTAAAACGGGATTATGTTCCTGTTCATGTTATACCTTACTCACATAAGCTGTTTCCACATTAGAGGAACCCCGAAAGCTCGCTCCAAAAATCCGTCCTAATTCGCAGATTAGCGAGTAAAACACGAATGCGATATCATTATCGAGGTCTATAATGTTATTAAAAGTTTACATTGAGCTTTAAAGCTCATCCCACGGTGGAGCAAATGCTGCAATGTGTACAAATAGTGAATTAAGGCGAATTATATGGGCCTTGGGCAACACGAATGGAAATGATTCAATAAACATCTTTAGATTCATTCGCTCAGCCCATTTAAGGATTCATAAAAGCGAGAAATAAATGTAAATTAATACGACGTTCGATTTGAAGGCATTTGAATGGCGGATTCTTGAGTACTTCAGAGAACTTCGTCGTACTTAAAATTCTTTGCACAGAACTATTTGAAATAACAAAACTTATGGCTAGAGCTAAGGCGGCAAACGCTAATAAATTTCTATTTTCTGCACTTTTTGCTCCGTATCTCCGAAAGGCTGGTCTTGCCTTTGCCTAAAACTAATCAGCACATTTCCCTATCAATAGGAATCGAATGTTTTTTGAACCATTCAAATCGGTTGATCCGTGAGCCCAACTAGTGGGGCATCGTGCCTTAAGGCAAATTGTTGGAACTTCCCGTACCAAAAATTATTTTTTTTAAAAAGATTAACATTTTTGAAAAAAAAATTACTCTGAAAAAATTAGATTTTTTGCAAAATATAAATTTTTGACAAAAACTTACTTTTTTTGAAAAAAAAAGACTTTTTGAAAAAAAATTTAATTTGAAATATTTTGGAAATTCTGAACTTTTTTTCAAAGCAATCGTACTGCTTTAATTGCATGGAGACGAAATATCGAAGCGCGTAACCGCCGCGCCGCCGTTTAACGGATAAGCATTGGTACGGAACCCATAGGAATGTAAACAAAATTTATACTTATTGTTAAAATATCTTTAAAATATCTGATAATATGATGTGCATGTGTCTAATGATCATTTTTGACCGCCAGATAGCATTTTTTTTACTTTTTTCACTAGATCTCCGAAACCGCCAAACCTGCCTTCATGAAAATTTGATCAGTTCTTTATCTTGTTAATACAAGTATAATTTTTAATCGGACTTTTGAATTTAAATCGGACGCTCCGTTCTCTTAAAACCTGAGTTACCGTTTTTGGCACTTTTTGCCCCATATCTTTGGAACGGCTAGACCTACCTCGCCAAAAACCAATCAGCTCGTCTCCTTATCAATACGAATCGAATGTTTTTTGAATTATTTAATTCGCTTCATCCGTGTTCCCGAAATCGTCGACGAAAATTTGTATCCGCACACTCATACGCACACGCACACACACATACACACACATCCATTCATTTTTTCTAAGGTATGCCATAATATTCAGAAACCTTTAGAACGTAAAGATATAAAAAAATTCATTTTCGATTTTTTTGCGATTACTATAACTTGCCCTACGGAAAGTTGAAAATTGTATCCGCACATACACACACACACATAGAATTTTATTTTAAGGGATCCCAAAATGTACAGATATGCAAAAAAAAATTCTTTTTCGAATTTTTGCGATTATTGTAGCTCACCCTACGGGAAATGAATATTGAACTAAATGCATTGTAGCGATGAGTTTTGCATGATTAAACAATATTATTTACCAAAGTATAGAAATCTGTTATGTTCATCTAACTAACTTTCCTTCAAATCTTACTCTGTCTGCAACATATTCGCTCAAAGGCGTATGTCAACGCGTATCGCGCGAAAACAATTAGCTAATTCTGAAGATCAAATACCGTCGGGATTTTCGAAGCAGATTTCGAAGCGAAGTTTTCGTACTTTCGTACATGTCATGTCCAAAAGTTATTTCTGTTAATATCCAAAAGCGTATATTGTTTGCATGATATTCATTAGAACTCGCGAAGTGGGTACTCAATAATATCGCTGATATTATACTCTGTAATTCCACGACTTCCATCGTAAATCAGTAGTCACTTGATATTTTCCCGTATATTATATATCTGATATAATTATATTTCTTTGACTCATTTTTAACTCGCTGCAGGGTAATTGATATAGAAAAATGACGTTTTTTTATTTTACTTTAGAAGACAACATTAGAAATGAGTATTTTAGAATGTCACGTTTTTGAAAGTATAGTATTATTAACTTCCCGTAGCAGAATAGTAATCGCAAACAAATCGGAAGTGAAATTTTTTATAAATCTTTACATTTTAAAAGTTTCTGAACATTTTGGCATACCTTAGAAAAAATGGATCTATGTGTGTGTGTATGTGCGGACACAATTTTTTGTCGATGATTTTGGGAACACGAATCAGCCGATTTGAATGATTCAAAAAACATCCGATTCCTAATTGATAAGGAGACGCGCTAAGGGGGCTATAATAATTATAGGGCTTAAGTGTGATGTTAGGTTTTAAAAAAATATAGTTAAATTCTGGTGGTAAAAAAACGAAGTGACTTTCCTAACAACCTTATATAATATATATTAAGGGCGTTTCATTAATCTCGTGAGGTTTTTAGGGGAAGGGGGGGTGTTGTTTGACAAAAAATCACTAAATATCAAGTGAGGGAGGGAGGGGTATAGTAAAATATGACGTGTATTTATTTTTTACCTGATTTTTAAAAAAATCCAAACATCTTCAAAAAAAATTAAAAAAATTACGTTTTTTCTAGTAACTAAAAATACGCGTGATGTTTGGGGGGGGGAGGGAACCGGTAATTTTGAATATCACCACGTATCACCAAAGGGGAGGGAGAGTCCAAAGATCTTTAAAAAATCGATCACGTGATTAATGGACGCCCCGTGACTAGTTTTTGGCAAATGCAGGTCCAAACGTTTAGAAGATACCAGGCAAAAAGTGACAAAAATGGTTTGCTTGTATTGACGATATGAAGAACTGATGAAATTTTTGGAAAGGCAAGTTAGCGATTTCGGAGTTCCAAAAGTTTTGGTTTTCTACTAGTCTTTGCAAAAAAATCATAATTTTCAACATATAAAAAAATCCAATTTTTCAAAAAAAATTTTTTTAATTTTTAAATTCTCAAAAACCTAATTTTATCAAAGTTTTCAAAAAGTTTTAAATTACAGTGCGTAAAGTTCCAGCAATTGCCTTAAGGTACGATGCCATACACCACTAGTTTTTTTATACTTTAGAAGAGAACCTTAGGAATGTGTATTTCAGAATTTCTCACGTTTCTGGAAGTATAATATTATTATAGTATTTTTTATCAATGCAAAGATCGATACACGTACATCTATTTCATACTATACTGTCCTCTATAAAGTATAGAATGCTTAGAGAAGAACATCATAAATCTCGTCCAACGAAGAAATATTTTTATATACAACAATAAGGTTTTCATATAAAGCCGTAAAATGATATAACTGGCGTAGAGAAGTCGATACACTGGCATATTCCACTTTATAAGAAAAAAATAATTTAAACTACTACTCTATAACATTAAGCTTTCGAAACTAAATTTTAATTATTTTCCATATTATAAGCCATCATTAGATAAATAATAAACATAATGAGAAAAAAATAATTTAATTTTAACAATTTAAACTTCTGAGATATTTGACTATATTCAGGAAATTGTGATATAATGAAAAGCTTAGATCAAAAATGTTAAGTTTAGTAATAAATTTTTCAATCATTAACAGTAAATAATTCATCCTTCAAATAAATTACATGAATGATTATAAGTCTTCATGTTTCCTATTTCTTCATAATGTACTATTAGTTGATTAGATGTAGTAAGAAACATAATATTATATCTTAGGAACGAGTTCGTTGTCACTTCTGTCTGCAATTGGATGGCTGCCAACAAACTTTCTTTGAAGTAATAATTTATTGTGAGAGTTTAATCAAATACATAAACCCGACTTATAATTCATTTAACAAACATCTCTTGGGTTGTACCATTTTCCTTGATTGGTTCTGTCTTAATTGAATGTCTAAGAAAAAATTGAAGATTTACATGAAATCGAGTTTTGGTAAAATATTACTTGATACCACCAATATTCGATTCACCTGCAGGTATAGAATTTATTTTCACTTATATGTAGAATTTAATAGGGGGATTAATTCATAACCTCCAATTTATTATCTATTATATTAAATAATCTATTATACTTCAATCAATTTATTCTCATATCAGGCAAGTAGTTAGGCTTGAAATTTTTAAATTTATACAGGCTAGATGAACTTTAAAATAAAATTCTCAATATTTTACTAATTAGGTAATATCACATTAATGAACCTTTTATCCCGCTCTCATCTAAAATTGTTGCCTCCCTAATTTTTTCAACAATTTAATTTTATTAATACTCAACTGATATCATTAGTCCACAAATTAATATGCAATGTCATGTAAAAATATGCATTAAAACTAATTATTTTTTGTTTATTTTTTAATATTATTTTAAAAAAAATGGGTTATTTTTGAAAATAGTATTTTGGAAACAGATGTATATAAACAGCCTGGCGCCCCGACCTCGGGATTAAAGTTATATTTTCCGAAATTTTGTTCGAAAATTGCTCTAAAATAAATAGTTTTACTAAACGTAAGGTTGTTCTCATCAAATTAATGACAATGATAATCTAGTTCGCTAAGACCATGAATTGTATCATTATACGTTTTATTAAAATTGTCAAAAAAATAACAATGAAATACGAAGAAACGGTTCGAACAATCTTTACCAATAAACTAATCAGCACAATTTTAAACCGATATTTTTGAGTTGTTGAATTTTTAAAATCGGTTCAGGATTCATGTCGAAAACGTAGACGTAAAATTTTTCACTTAAATACTTATTATGGGTGTACTATGTAATGGTTAAGCTCACGGACTCCTGTGGACGGGGATGTGAGCTCGAACTTTCCTCTGGAGACCCTAACATCGTGCATCAGCGATGTCCATTTTCACTTGAAAATATAGATCGAAAATATGTTTTTAATTGAAAATAGCCTATTTTGAGCACTGCGGTGTAAAAGGAAATGGAAGATTATGTTTTTTCGTGAATCGAGGTGGAATTTAACTCACAATCAGCCGGATTGACTTAGCCTAGGGCAGTACTTCCCATACTAATTATAAGAAAGTAGCTTGGTCGATTGTCTCTTAAAACTATTCTGGTTTTTATCGAGTTTCCTCAAAGGGCATTAAAATTTTTAAAATGTGTTTAACTGTTTTAGAGAATACGTTGACGAAAGAACAAATTTTGGCTCACGCTCCCATACGTTTCGACTTTTGATGCCAAACGATTCAAAATGACTTCAATCATCTAAAAAACATTAAGGTAGCATTTTCAAATTTTCTCCAACACATAAACTCCCTCAGAAAGTTAATTAGTACTCTAACAAGCACCCTTGCTTATTTTGATACCACTGTAATCCGAAACGAAAATTTTCAATAACACCAAAGTTCCATCGTAATCCACCTTCTACTTATCCGTAACTCATGATTCCCTCTTCCCCAAGCTGAGTGTGGAAAATGCCATTCCATTTTCTTGAACTAGTGAAAATATATATTTCGACATAACTAGCTTCGATCTCGTCTCTCGTCTTAACAGGGAAGGTTGTTCACTTAATTAACTTATTCTCCGGAATGATTTTCTGTGACACTAAACTCACAGGCTGCGTAGAAAATAGAAATACCTTACGCGCTGTTCCGTTCCGCAAAGCCCTATCTCGTAAAATTGAATCCCAGGCAAACAAGATCGCTCATGCGGAGGAAAGGGCACATGCGAACAGGGCTCTCTGGGCTCTCGGGGCTCTCGGGGCTGTCGGGGCTCTCCGGGCCCTCTCCTCTCCGCCGAGGAAGGTCACCGCGAGGCGGAATCGAAAATCTTGTTTACATGTCTGCATGCTAATGCCGAACGGCGTGCGGACTTTACGGCCGCTCGGGCCACTGACGGCTGCCGAATGCGATCATACGGAAAAAGTGTTACGTACCAGTAGCTTATATCATCTCATCTGAAATTCGTTATTTGAAATAAACATTGGACAAGGTCGATTCGATAGTACGGTACTAGGGCACTCGTCCGATGTTATTATATGTAGTTAGAAAAACTACTTTAGTCCCTACTCATGTGCGCTTAATGCTTCTTCAGATAAAACTTAAGCTACTCGAACTGTATGATATTAATACTAATAATCATTTACTCACCAATTCATTGTAATAAATGAGGCTTTACAACGCTAGTTTTGGAAACAATTCGAAAAAAAATATTGTCTTCGACAGTGGTGAATGGCATTGTACCTTAAGGCAAACTGCTGGAACTTTCCGTACCGTAGTGAGGAATAGACACAATCAATAATTAATAAAAATGAAACTTGATCAATGATTATTATTATTATTTTTAATTTCAATACCTGTTACAACTGCTAAATAACAACATCTAGTAACATTGAGTATATAAATGAAATATAGCACAAAATAAATTTTAAAATTAGCACAATAAAGGACAGTATTTCTATTAAAATGATATTTGTATTATGATAATTTAATATAAAATAAAATCAAATAATGATAATAATAAAATCAAAAAATAAAATTTCATTTCAATTTAAAAAAAAAGTTAATAATAGACATAATATTAGAAAAAAAATAAAGACAAATAATAATGAAAAATAAAATAACAAAATAACAAAATAATAATAATAATAATAATAATAATAATAAAAATAATAAATATTATTATTATTCTAATAATAATAATGAAAGAATAAATAAATGAAGTGATGAGCGTTTTTTAACATGATTATTAATAATAATTATTATTATAAATATTTTAAAATAGATTATTATAATAACTGTAAATTTATAAGTGCTTATTAAATTGGGCGACGAACGTATTCTACATACAACTCATGTGTATGTTTACAATAAATGCTAACATATATTCATAAACAAAACTTAATCCAGCCTGATTTTTTTTAATTTAATTTTTTTGTCGTTTTGAATTTTTCGAAAATTTGAAAACTATCTTAAATTTCGACTTTTCTATAAAGTACACTCATCAATTAATAACAGCTTGATTTGTATCTGCAATCATTATTTGAACATAACATGTTTAAAATTTGGAATTCAAGGAATTTAAACGCATAAAACGTTTTTTAATTCTTTTTAGAATATGATGCTTAAGTAATTTATAAATGGAAAAAACATTTGGTTTTTCGACAATAATGTATAGAATCTGTAGCTTACCTTAAATCATATTTAATTTCTTCCTTTTCCTTCCTTTTTTATTTACAGATCTATTTTTACTTTTAAAATTTTAGGCTGAAATACAGTTCACTCTGTATGTAAATGAATTAACAAATTAAAAAAGTTACCTTTGTTAGTTTTGGATAGCAATCTTTTTTTAGGGTACAAAGGAAAACATAGAAACAAGGGGAGTGTACCTTTAAATAAAATGTTAAAACTTTTTCTTTTGAACAAACATTAATATGTTTGTATTAAATGTTGTATTTTTTTGGTCATAGAATGGTTTTAAAATTTAAAATTTTGAACTTTATTTTTTGGGCCGTAATTCAAAATTAAGGAAAAATCTTCACTAATTTTTAAAAATTTTCAATAAAATTCTGGTTTATCAAACTTATATATTTTTAAAATGATATATTGGCGCTGAGTTTAGTTTTTTATAAAAAATACACGTTTTTTTTTCAAATAATTCATAAATAAATTTTATGAGCATGATTTAAGTACTCATTTTTTAATACACAAGGTATTATTTTCTTATTTACATAGGGATTTTCCTCTCGTTCAGTCATAAGGGCGAAACTTATCAATATTCAACAGGGGCTTTGTGCTCTGTGCATTGTTGGTACGAATCGAATATTTTTGGAATCATTTGTATCTGATCAGATTTTATGCACAAAACGTAGCAGATCTCAACATACATGCATTTATAACACCTTCGTTTCTAGATTTTTCCTTCATGAAAAAATATATAACGGCAGTTTTCGTCGACAAAATGTAAGAAAAAAGTGCAGAAGTTAGTTCATATTATTAATTAGTCTAAAAGCCATACCCAGATAAAAAAATATAACAAGGAGAACCCTTGCTCATATGGGATTTTAATGAAACTTGGCATGATGATAGATTTGGTGGCTAAACTGACCATTATGAAATATTAGAGGCCTATGAAAAGTGGTTTAGTTATAAAAATTAATTGTAAGTCTGGTATGCGCAGACGCATTTTTCTCACAAATAAGCACGTGTGTCATGATACTCAACACACAAAATCAAGCACAAATAATTTTTATTGCCAGAATGATCAGTGTTTCCAACGATTTTGAAATGTATTGATATGAAAGTCTTACCTAAGTTTGTTTCACGATTTTCTCGCGGGTTAATATAGAATTACCAAATATCTACATATTGTCTAATCAGACTCACCTCATTCCCTGGACAACTTCAGGCTCGTTCGTTCCTCCTAGCTTTCGCAATGTTTTGTTCTGTTAGTATTCTCGAAATTCCGCACGTAGTCAGTCGCTGAAAGTGAGTCGTGTGTGACGTCACGTCTACCGCTGCCACCATGCTGCATAGACAAATCTCATCTTGGTATGCTGATTTCTGGTTCCGCTTATTTGCTTCTATATCCGTTTGCAAACGCCCGATGGGTTTGCGTTCATGTGGACTCTATTCAGAGACGGATTAGATGCCGGACTGACAGCAGGCTGAGAGCTGCATGTGAATAGATGCAACCGATGCAGATGTTTGTGATGCATCGCGATCCTAACACGGTTACTCTCTGTGGATCTGAAACCGTAGTAGATTTTGTATAATATTAAGTTAATTTAATTAAAATGCGTTCTTATCGATAGCGAGCGGTGTTTGATTTCTAATTTATGTTGTAGTATCAATCTTGATTTGTTGAGTTTCGTTTATTATATATAGAGTCTTAAATTTTTTCCTCGCTTATATAGTTGTATGACTGGAGTTTGCAAAATGGAGTTTGCAGACTGGAGTTTGTAGACTGAAGTTTGCGGAATGGAGTTTGCGGAATGGAGTTTGCGGAATGGAGTTTGCGTAATGGAGTTTGCGGAATGGGGTTTGCGGAATGGGGTTTGCGGAATGGAATTTGCGGGATGGAGTTTGCAGACTGGAGTTTCTAGTCTGAAGTTTTTGAGGCACGACACACGACACACTTTTTTTTGCGACACGCCTTTGTTTTTGCGACACGCCTTTGTTTTTGCGACACGCCTTTGTTTTTGCGACACGTTTTTGTTTCTACGATCGGCTTTTGTTTCTGCGATCGGCTTTTGTTTCTACGATCGGCTTCTGTTTCTACGATTGGCTTTTGTTTCTACGATCGGCTTTTGTTTCTACGATTGGCTTTTGTTTCTACGATCGGCTTTTGTTTCTGCAAACTCCAGTCTGCAAACTCCAGTCTGCAAACTCCAGTCTGCAAACTCCAGTCTGCAAACTCCAGTCTGCAAACTCCAGTCTGCAAATTCGAGTCTGCAAATTCGAGTCTGCCAACTCGAGTCTGCAAACTCGAGTCTGCAAACTCGAGTCTGCAAACTCCTTTCCGCAAACTTCTTTTTATTAACTCCATTCCGCAAACTCCATTCCGCAAACTCCATTCCGCAAACTCCATTCCGCAAACTCCATTCCGCAAACTCCATTCCGCAAACTCCATTCCGCAAACTCCATTCCGCAAACTCCATTCCGCAAACTCCATTCCGCAAACTCCATTCCGCAAACTCCATTCCGCAAGCTTTTGTTTCTACGATCGGCTTTTTTTTCTACGATCGTCTTTTGTTTTTGCGACAGGCTTTTGTTTTTGCGGCAGGCTTTTGTTTTTGCGGCAGGCTTTTGTTTTTGCGGCAGGCTTTTGTTTTTGCGGCAGGCTTTTGTTTTTGCGGCAGGCTTTTGTTTTTGCGGCAGGCTTTTGTTTTTGCGGCAGGCTTTCGTTTCTACGACATGCTTTTGTTTCAACGACACGCTTTTGTTTCAACGACACGCTTTTGTTCCTACGACACGTTTTTGTTTTTACGACATGCTTTTGTTTCTACGACTCGCTCTTGTTTCTATGGCTCGTTTTTTTTAAGACTCTCTTATATTTTTGAAACTTGTGTTTTCTACGCTGGTGTTTATATTCCAATACTTATTCGCCGATCATGATGGACCGATGTTGTCACAAATAATAAATCACAAAACATTATATATGCTCCCCGTCTTGTTTGAAAAATATTAAACTCAGTACATTTTTTACGATATTCTAAGCTTCCGTTATTATTCATGAGACTTTTTATACATGGTGACAAGGCGAAAACAAATCACAATAAACCTACCGCGCATTTCGATCAGATTCGCTTCGGCACAACCGCATGTAATTTTATAGTGCTCGGTCGTCGAGCACACACTTGTTTGCGTGAAAGGTGGTCCGTGGAACGATGATCTCCCAAATTGAAGATTTTATAGCCCTACATGTAAGCCAACCATAACCGCAAAGCCTGTGTCATCCGTGGCAAACCATCCATCGGACTGCGTACAAGGCGATTTTACCGAAGGATAGAGGATGACGGGGAATTTTAAAATAGCGAACTAATTATTTTGTTGCTTATGCAAATTTCATAAGATCCCTTCCCCTCCCCTGATTTTGGACCTAACCTTTGGTTATACGTCGTAATATTTAAAATTATCCCTTTTACCCCCCAAATATCACGGTATTTTTAGTTACGTAAAATATTTCGTACAAATTTTTTGTATTTACGAAAAAATCGTTATTTTTTTTATTTTTTCCCAAAATTTAGGTAAAAAATCAATACACCTGATATCTTACTACCTCTTCCTTCCTTTTTTTTGTGATGTTTTGTCAAACCTCCACTCCCCTAAAATTCTCACGTGATTAATGGACGCCCCCTATCTATTTCTCACCAAGTATAATCTTTATGGCTACTGAAATTGTTTGAACTTAATTGATGTCCAACTTTTTATTAAATTATAGCAGTGATTCACAACAATTTTCTAGAGTAGTAGTTAAATATAGAATTGTGCCAGTATACTTGAAGGAATGCCTCTTCATGATAAACACTGGAATATTAAATATTAACAGGGACAATCAACTGGTGATTCGTTCCAAAAATTATTCATTCATCTTACGTAAGATGAGAGTTTAATTTCTACTACTCTAATGTTTGTGATTTTGTTCTGCTCTAAACATATTTATTCTAAAGTGCTTTATCTGCCCCCAGTTTTCCCTAAACATACCCTATCTCGTTATTCTATAGGGTACACAAAGCACATGTTTATGCGCGATGACCAACACCAAACAGCCCTTATCTCGCCACTCTCATCACATTGTCGAAGTGGCTTCACTTCAATAACGTCGGTAACGCTGATTTGAATAATTTTATCAAGTTTTCGACTATAGGTTATGTTTCTAGATAATCTTAAAAAAATTATACATTTATTACCTATTCGAAGAATCGAATATTAATCCTATTATCTTCCCGTAGCGTAAGTTATAGTAAAAGCAAAAAAATCGAAAATGACTAGTGAATTAGAATCATTCTAATCGTATTCTCCGTTCTCGAAGAAACTGCTTTTTGTTACTTTTTGCACCGATTTCTGAAACGGCTGAACCTGCCTTTACCAAAAACTAATCAGCACGTCTTTGATAATGGGAATGGAACTGCTCTTGAATCATTCAATTTGGATGATCCGAGCTTTCGAAATCATGAATAAAAAATGTATCCAAATATACTCACACACACATACACACAAATCTTTTTTTAGTATGCAAAAAAGTAAAGATATGCAAAAGTTTTCATTGTCGATTTTTTGTTACTAAACCCTACCCTACTTATTACCTATGTCTTGGTTTATAAAATTATAGACTTATCCACAGTTTGAAGCTTTTAAATTTATAAAATAATGAACAATTTCTAATATATAAAAATTTCGACTTTATGAAATATATAAAAGAAGTATCTTTTTTTCAAAATTGATAAACAGAATAAATTTAAAATTATCAATAAATTCCAATTTGTCAAAAAAATTAATGCTTAATGTAATTTTTGAATTTGTACTCATTTTCAAATGTATCGAAATGATAAAATGCAAAACAAAGCAAGTTATATAGTGTACATAAATATGATGATTTACAATTCTGTTGATCCCAAATATATAACTTTCCAGCTTCCAACTATGGATTTATTACAGAAAGACCATGTTATTTTGGATTATCAGATTACTGGTGTTACAACATACGCGTCGAAGAATATCAGAAATATCGAAAGCTTAGGGATTACAGACTTATGCATAGTCGAAATTTATCCATATTAACGAAATAAAACAGAATAATTAAATAAAAAATATAATTTGACATTTGACAATAAAAGACAAATTTGATAAAAAACTAGGTGTAAGTGGCATTTTTTTATGACAAGTTGCATGTACTTAATCTATAAGAATCGAGGTTCAACAACTTTCAAAAATTTCAACCAAAAATTTTCAAATTGATTGTCACTAAAAATGAAACAACGCATATTTGTAATTAAAAGATTTTTTTTTAAATTATCTAATAAATACTTACACCATAAAAGTAAGCAATATGATACATTATTATTTCCCAATTTTATTATATTTAGGCTGACTGTATAGATCATGGACTTCTTTTTTTCGATTTTCGAGCAATCGCACGATTTTCCTATATAGGTAGTATATTATTAAATTTTCAATATCTTCTTCGGACGAGTCAAAGCCCGAAATGTTGATCATTTTATTTTCATTTCGTAAAATAAACCTTTGACAAAATATTGCATAGGCACTTCAAATATGCTTTCATGTTGCAGAAATAGGGAATATATAATCGAAATATCTATGTAAAAAATTTTTTTTACTTTATTTACTTTTATTTATCAAGCTTTTTTAACTTTCCGTACTTCCCTTCCCTTCCCTTTTACGTTTCAAAGGTTTCTGAATATTTTGGCATACTTTAGAAAAAATGGATGTATGTGTGTGTGTGCGTGTGTATATATGTGCGGCTACAAATGTTCGTCGACGATTTTGGGAACACCGATCAACCGATTTGAATAATTCAAAAATCATTCGATTCGTATTGATGAGGAGGCGTGCTGATTAGTTTTTGGCAAAGGCAGGTCTAGCCATTCCGAAGATACGGGGCAAAAAGTGCCAAAAATGGTAACTCAGTTTTTGAGAGAACGGAGCGTCCGATTTTAATAATTCGAAAAACATTTTACTTGTATTTTCAAGACGAAGAATTGATCAAATTTTCATGAAGGCAGGTCTAGCGGTTTCGGAGATCTAATGAAAAAAGTAAAAAAATGCCATTTGGCAGTCAAAAATGATCATTAGACATATGCACATCAAATTATCAGATATTTATTGAGATTTTAACAATAAGTATAAATTTTGTTTACATTCCTATGGGTTCCATACTAATGTTTATCCGTTAGACGGCGGCGCGGCGCTTACGCGCTTCTATATTTTGTCTCTATGCAGTTCAGGCAGTACGATTGCTTTAAAAAAAAGTTCAAAATTTCCAAAATATGTCAAAATGAAGAAAACATTTTTTGTTTTTTTTTTGTCAAATTTATAGTTTCTCAAAAATCTATTTTTTTCGAAGTAAGATTATTTCAAAAATGTTATTCGTGTTTTAAAAAATAATAATTTTTAGTACGGGAAGTTCCAGCAATTTGCCTTAAGGCATGATGCTAATGCGCCCCCTAGTTCTTTATTTAAATCATTGGTTTCCAAACTTTTTTGCATCGTAGACCTTCTGTGATATTTGTTGTTTTAATAGACCTACTTATATGATATTTATGTAAATTTGCTAAATTTCTAATTCTGTAACGTGAAGTATGCAACAAGTGAATATTTATTTTTGGGGGAATGATGAATTTGATGTTTTATTAAATTACTAACATATAGTGGACTCCAAGTTATCATAGACCTCTGGGAGTCAATATAGATCACTTTGAAACAATCTGATTTAAAAAAATGATAAACTTATTACTGATGGCACAGACTAATGTAGTCAATTATGTATATTATTACATATGTTAAATATACGTTTGCATAAATAAATTATCATTTATTTATTAACATTATATTTTGTTTTATACGAAAATGAGTTATGATTTATTCAATCTAATCTCATTCATACGTCTCGTTAAATGATTAAACCCAAATAATAAATTTTATTACAACGGAACAGAAAACATTATGAGTTGGTAATTATGAACACTTGCAAAAAGCTGTTGAGCGACATTAATCTGAGGATACGAGCCAAATGGATATTTAGCAGGACATTTATGACGACCGTGTAAAATATTCTGTCTATGCACAGAATAAAGGACAATAATACCATAAAAACATTTTTGATAAAGAGAATTATGGAATAAATCCTTAGGCAGAAACAAATTGAATCACCTAGTAATTCATTAATATAGTGATATTAGAAATTTTGTTAGATGTTTACTCATCGTTGTACTCGGAGATACGTAGCAAACAATGCAAAAATATCGTATAAAAATATATTATAAAAATAAGTTATAAAAATATATTATAAAATTGCCATTTGACGGTCAAAAATATTTATTTGACATATGTACATCAAATTATCAGATATTTTATAGAGATTCTAATAATGTGTACACTTTTTGTGTAAATTTGTTTGGGTTCCGTACCAATATTTTTTATTTACGGTACGGGAAGTTCCAGCAATTTGCCTTAAGGTACAATGCCATGCACCACTAGGTTTGTCTAAAATTCAGTCTCTCCATTAAATATGAGAATGTCAACACAGTACAAGTATATATTATACAAGAGTAAAAGTATATATTATAACCCATTATATAATATTTATTCTACAGCATGTTTGATTATGGATTAACTACCAATGCCTGTAATTTAGATCTAATTTTTTTGTCGAAAAAGGAAGGCTCTTACTTAGTTCAGTTTAGTGTGTGTGTATGTGTGTGGTGTGTGTGTATCTGTGTCTATTCCTACCTAAGTTAAATATATTTTAGTAAAGTTTGTTCTTTGATTTCTGCGTCGTTTATTTTTCTCGGTTGTTTTTGTTTACTATGCGAGAGCTTAAAAGTGTCTCCGGCAGTTTAAAACGAAATTAGCTCGCGTCTTTGTATGCAACGTAACGAAAATAATTGTGGTTCTACGAGGCCGAGTGTTGGTTCGCCTTTTTTTTCTTCTTGTCTTGTCAAGTTTTATAAATATACTACTATCTTAGAAAAACGAACTTTTTTAATTTGCCTCTCAAAACAAACAGTTGTGCATAAAGAAACATAATTACTCGGCAGAAATATATAAAACGATCGACAAACTTTCGAGAAGATGGGAAAAAGTGGCGGATAAGTTTAGTCTGAGTAAAGTACATAAATGCTTCTGTGTTAATGTGTTAAATGTTTTATTAAATATAAATTTGTTAAAAATTACACGAAGTTAGACAAACGCATTTTTCATCAAATCAAGATTTGTTCTACAATGTCTCATTAAAATCTAATTCCGATCACTTCGTTGACGGTACGCATGCAACGAAAGATCTCTCTTCACTTGACACGACGACTAATCACAATCGACCCGTATAGAAATGATTTCATCGAGAGAGAGAATGACGAATAGTTCTGGCGTAACGCAACTTTCGTTGCATTTTCACAGATTTACTCTCTAGTCGCGCCTAAAGAAGTTTTGCTTCAAAAACTTTTGCTACATGGAATTTAAACGTGGCTTTATAATCATTTATTAATACAGCTGGAGCAATAAACTTCGGCTTGCTATTTTATTCTGATAATTCAATTTACATTTGATGATCGTTACTTATGATAGTATTTACCGATTCGACCGCAAAGCAACCAGCAAACAGTATGCATGCTCTACCATTTAAACAAATCCAAAGAAAATAAGTTTGTCTCGTTAATCTTGGCAAAACATATCTCAAAACTAGAGTCACGTCTAAATAAGTAAACGGAACTGTTCAGGAAGCATCCCCTTTTATGATCTCTCACCAGTCTTTGTTGTTATATGACTAGCAAGAAACTTTCCTCTCCGACTCGGTCAAACTTTTGTTAAGGAATTATCTGTCAAGCTAAGAACGAGGACACTTAGGTGCGACCTATGTAATCTATCTTTTTGCTCCCTCGGAAAGGGCTCGTTTTGTCCTTTTGACCACAAGATATGCTTTGTCCTAATGTCTAATACATTATGAGACCTACCTGACTCATAACATAATACAGGTACATTAGTAAGACCTAGGAAGTGTGATGAATTGCACTGAAGACATGAATGGGAAAATTGTGTTATCCGACTGACAAACATATTAATTTTGCTACTGGGATAATGGAATTAAATTTTAATATTAATTTTAGTTTTATCTTATAATAATATAGAAATTTTATTATTGCGATTATTATAATATTCAAATTGAAATTATATCACAACTTGTATTAAATTTTGCCGTCAAACCGTGTTCACTGAGTTCAGTCATGTGTTATAGTTCCTTTAGTTCAAAAGCATTTGGATTCGAATTCGTGGAACTGTACGATTCTGCATGGAATAAATTTAAATACTTGTATAATATATAGTAACTTTTTTCATTTATAACTTGCTTGGTTTTATAGTTCAAAATTTCGAATAATATTTTATGAGAAAGCTCATAGTTGAGCTGACTACATATCTGAATTAATAATTGAATAAAAATATATTTTTTTTAACCCGAATCTCATGATTTCAAATTTTTATTGAATGATCCGAAATTAGTAGTAAGTCTTTTCTTAGAATATTCAATAATATTAGGTTGTCCAAAAGTACTAGGGAGTCCAAAATAGAATTAGGGAGTCCAAAAGTATTAGGAAGTCCAAAAGTATTAGGAAGTTCAAAACAAAAAATTTCAATACTCAATACAGCTTTAATTAGATCATCTATTAATTATTCTATTCTGATTATAGATCATAAGATTTATATATTAATCCTCTATCTTCTATCAAGTTACACTGTATATTTATCATCTTGGTACAGTGATAAAATATTAAAATTATTTTAAACGTTTATTGCTGGGAATATGTAATGAGAATGTCGATCACAACACGTGCAATAAAACGTGTTTATGCATCATAAAACGTGTTCATTACTTTTGATAAAGTGTTAATATGAACCAGATATTTGTGTGAAGTAATTTGTTTACTACATTATTATATGTAATGGTCCTTGTAATGTGAAATACATATGTGATACTTATTATGCAAATTACTATGTAATTGGTAAATCTATCTTTCTGTATATATAGGTATAAGTGAAGTGCCAAATCGAATCAAGTGATTCGAATCATTCGAATCGAGCTCTTTAAATGTTATTACTTGATTCGAATCAACACGTATCAAACCTACAAATATTTACTCTGATACAATTTGTATGAACATAAATTTTAATAAATATAAATTAAATCATTTTAATAAACATAAATATAGAAATAGAAAAATTAATTAAATCATACAAGTCACTCAAATTCAATTCACTCATTCGAGTTACTCGCGCGATCCGAATCGAATCGAATCGAATCGAATCGAATCATTCGATTGACTTGCACAAATCAAATTAAATCGAATCCTTCGAGATACTCGCATGATCCGAACTGAATCAAATCATTAGAGTCACTTGCATGATCCGAATGGAGTCGAATCATTCGACTCACTCGCATGATTCGTATTCAATCGAATCATTCGAGTCACTCGCAAGATTCGAATCGAATCGAATCGAATCATTCGAATCACTTGCATGATTCGAATTGAATCAAATGATTCGAGTTACTGACATGATTCGAATTAAATCAAATTATTCGGGTTACTGGCATGATCCGAATTGAATCAAATCATCCTTCGAATTGAATCGAATCATTCGAGTTACTCGCAAAACTCGAAATCATTCGAGTTAAATCGCATGATCCGAACTGAATCAAATCAATCGAGTCACTTGCATGATTCGAATTGAATCGAATTATTCGAGTAACTTGCATGATTCGAATTAAATAGAATCATTCGAGTTACTCGCATGATTCGAATTGAATCGAATCATTTGGTCCGAATTGAATCGAATCATTCGAGTCACTCGCGTGGTCCGAATTGAATCGAATCATTCTGATTCTAGTTACTGGTTTTCATCCGAGCTATTCAACTTTTAAACAGATGCACAAATATAACAGTGTCAAAGTATCTTTTTTCTGTTAATCATGATTCGAATCAGGTTTTTTTCTGACTTTTATAATCTTTAAATAGAAGCATTCTACTGTGCATATTGAAACTGCAATTGAAATTATTACCATGCACTTGACAACACAATTTTATTATTTATTACAATAAAGTTATAACTCACAAATAATCTAAACAACATTGCAAAGTTGTATTACTTCAACTTCTATCATCTGCGTAATGAAACCGTATCCTCTCTCTCCGAGAGTTACAAATATTTACACAACCGCCCGGTGTTTCAGTCGTCGAACACCGTGGGCGTCGTTGTACCATTTATTTGCGTCAATTTACAACAAAACCCACTTCGGTTGATATTCAAATCGAATGTTAATTCCTTATATAAGTTCGTATTGACGAGATTCATTTCGAAGCAGCACAATAACCCGGCTTTGTGAACGAGAGCTTCATGGCATTTACACAGTTGTACTTTTCCGTACGATATTGAATTGCGCGGAGCTTTTCTGTCCCCAGATTCAGATCCGTTGTCGAATGCAGTAATGCACTTTGGGGCCGACGAGGG
This sequence comes from Ctenocephalides felis, assembly GCF_003426905.1. NCBI lineage: Eukaryota > Metazoa > Arthropoda > Insecta > Siphonaptera > Pulicidae > Ctenocephalides > Ctenocephalides felis. The sequence continues at coordinate 186,168,796 of NW_020538040.1, forward strand.
GCTGAAAAGCACCCCCCATGTTATGAGAAATATCGCAAACAACGTATAAAGCAGTTAAGTTATTGTAAACAGAAAATTTAATAGGAATTTTAAATGACTTGCAATATGTATGTTGATGCAAATACAGATTATATAAGGTATACAGGGTGTTCGAGAAGTCAACTTCAAGCCGAAACTTGTAACCACCATTTATTGTAATTATCGTAAAAAAAGGGAAAAAAATCCATGCAGATTGTAAATTATGAGCTTTCAACTACAACCTATAGCTTTGGCCAAATTGTAACTATTTTTTGGTTATTGTGGTTAATTTTTATTATTTTTGTTCATTTAAACTTCGGAACCATAGCCCTAAATAGCATTTCTAGGACCTCGGTAAAAATAATGACACCTTTTTCCCAAATTTTTTAGAACTAAATTTAACTGTTATACTGTGAATTTAATATTTTCAAAAAATTTTGACTTTCTAAGGTTTTCTTTATAGCACATCCCATTAAATGCTGTTAAGTGCTGATGTGAATGTGCTGATCCATCTAAGTAATAGTAATTTGGTCTGTTTAATTAGTGACAATTGTAGTTTAGCTACTGTGGTTTGAGTTATTAAATAAGCTCAAATTATTGTAAAATTTCAACAATATTTGACTATTTCCGTCTTGCTTGCATACTTTGTCGTCCATGAATATTTTGTTCCCAGCTAAAGCTGTATTAATATATGCAAACTCTGCATTAAAAATAATATTCGTAGTCACCGTACTGGGAAATAGAGAATGAGTTTTATCTTTTCTATTAGATAACACCTTGATTTTATAAATATATATATATATATATATATATATATATATATATGAATTTGATGTTGACATATGTATTAACAATTAATCGGGCATAACAACAATAAAAAACATGAATTTCAGTGGAAACTAAAAATAAATTAAAAAATAAAACAATTGACTTGGAGTGCAAAGAAGAAAATATAAAGAGTAAAAAGTACTTACAATTAGTTAATTTTCGTGTTAAATTAGAAAATTCTAATAATGGTATCATATAGTATTGCACCTCACTATGTAATATAAACATTAAACATGTAATTAAACACTATTTCACAAAATATTGACTTAAAAAAAAACATAGATATTGTGTAATATGTGCTGTTTGTTAACTAGTTGAAATCATAATGGAGAAAAGATGTTTTTAAAATATTTTTACCAAAATTCTACACATGTGTGGAACGAATTGCAAATCTATTGCGCGACATTTTTATTGTTTTGTGAGAAATTTAGAAATGCTATCTGAACAAAAGAGATTTGAGTTGCACAGCGTGTTAAGTTTATTTTGCTTATTTAGTGTCATATTGTTATAAATAGTCAAAAAAATATCCTTCTATAATTCTTTGTTCAAATAAATTTTATTCGAATTGTTGTACACTTCGGTTAGAAAAGTCTATATAGTGTTTTAAAGTATAAATGTGGTCCGCAAGCATAGTTTTAAATTGTTTGGGATTTTCTGAATTATTTTTGTGTTGTTGTGAATGTTTAATCGAGTTCTGGCTTGTTTCTCCTATGTAAATTACAGACAATTTATCAGATATATAGGTTTGATTCGAGCTGATTCAAATCGTGATTAGAATCAAGTTTTTTCTGATTCGAATCATCCGAGTATGAGAAGTTTCATTTAGTAATAATTCCATAACCCAGTAATTGCAAATTGCATTTGAAATTCACAAGGAAGCAATGAGTAGTTTCGTTAAGTTCTAGGTATCAAAACGTTTGTCTGCTGGTATTATTCTTAATTCCGTTGTTTGTTGTCTAAGGCGATGGTGGTCTCTCGTCGTATCGAACAGCTTTGTGCAGTTTAAAGTTATGTGTGTTTTAGCATAAACTTTTGCCGGTTTGTGTTTTCCCCTTGCATCTGCGCCACTTTTTAATCACTTCGTTGGAGAGCATTCAAAGGACCCGGCTGCTGAGTTTACACTTCGTCTTAATTAAGCGTTTTGCCCGAGGTGAGCCTGATGCATATTCAATACGCGAAGCGGCGGCGGAGTCGGCTCTCGGTTCGAATTCGAGATCGTCTGCAGACTTTGCCGAGAACATATGCATCGGGAATGCATAAATCTTGAACCTCGCGGATATTTGTATTGGATCGTGTCGAATGTAGAAAAAAACCAAACAAGGAATAAAACGAACGAAATGTTTTACAGTTTCGCGAACTCGGATTTCATTATTCAAATTCTTGTTGTGCGCTAGGATTTCTAGATCACACCAAACGTGATAGAATCAAATATGAATTAATAAAATATATTTATATAGAAAATGTAATAAGAATTTTTTGTAGGCCAATAATGTTATGAGATGCTCAGGAAGACGAAAACAATTACTATGTCCTAAAGTTTCACAAAAATAGCCAAATTATTATTTTTTTGAAGTTCCCTAAGGGTATGTCATAGTAATCACAAAAAATTGAAAATGAAAATGTTTATATATCTTTAGAAAAATTGTTGTATGTGTGTATGTGCGTATGTGTATATGTGTTCGGATACAAATATTCGTCGACGATCTCGGGAAGGCGAATCAACCGATTAGAATGATTGAAAAAACATTTGATTTCTATTGATAAGAAGACGTGCTGATTAGGTTTTGGAAATGGCAGGTACAGCCGTGTCAAAGATACGGGGCAAAAAGTGCCAGTAATTCAGTTTTTTGTATTGTATTGACAAAATGAAGAGCTGAAATGATTGCTGAAGAAAGGAACATATTTTTGATCTAAATTTTCAGTTGAAAATGGACAAATGGCAGGTTTAGCGGTTTTCGAGATCGAGTGAAAAAGTAAAAATATGGTATTTTGCGGCCAAAATGATCATTAGACATATGCACTTTAAATTTTTATATTTTACAGAGATTTGAATAATAAGTATGAATTTTTTATACATTTCTATGAGTTCAAAACAGCCACGCAATACGATTGCTTTGAAAAAAGATCAAAATTTTCAAAAAAAAAATCAAATTTTTCAAAAAAGTCAAATTCTTTTAATAATTTCAAAAGTCAACGGCCAATGGTTTGATTTTAACTATGTCAATGGCTCAATAACAACCTCGGACAGCTCGATATCAAGCTGTATGATATCAAATTTTTACTTGAAGTTATAGATCTCAAATGTAATCTCAAGTGAAATTCCCGTTTTGTGGGCATTGCTGCAACCGAAAAATAAGAGTGGTTAACCGCTGGATTTCCCTCTCGAGGAAAATTCTATATTATGGTATACAAAAGTGACAGTTTTTGTTCTATGGCAGTTTTTAACTTCCCGTAGGGTAAGTTATAGTAATCGCAAAAAAATCGAAAATGAAATTTTTTATATATCTTTACGTTTCAGAGGTTTCTGAACATTTTGGCATACCTTAGAAAAAATGGATGTATGTGTGTGTGTGTGTGTGTTGTGTGTGTGTATGTATGTGTGTGTATGTATGTGCGGATACAAATTTTCGTCGACGATTTCGGGAACACGGATCAACCGATTTGAATAATTTAAAAAAAAAATCGATTCGTATTGATAAGGAGACGTGCTGATTAGTTTTTGGCAAAGGCAGGTCTAGCCGTTCCGAAGATACGGGGCAAAAAGTGCCGAAAACGGTAACTCAGTTTTTAAGAGAACGGAGCGTCCGATTTTAATAATTCAAAAAACATTTTACTTGTATTGACAAGGTGAAGAATTGATCAAATTTTGATGAAGGCAGGTCTAGCGGTTTCGGAGATCTAACGAAAAAAGTAAAAAAAGCCATTTCGCGGTCAAAAATGATCATTAGACATATGCACATCAAATTATCAGATATTTTATAGAGATTTTAACAATAAGTATGATTTGGTTTTACATTCCTATGGGTTCCGTACCAATGTTTATCCGTTAGACATCGACGCGGCGCTTACGCGCTTTATATTTTGTTTCTATGCAGTTGCGGCAGTACGATTGCTTTGAAAAAAAGTTCAGATCTTCCAAAATATGTCAAAATAAAGAAAACATTTTTTTTTCAAAAAAAAAAATTTTTTTTTTTTAAATTTTTTTCAAGGATTTTTTTTTTAAAAAAAAATTTTTTTTTCAAGAAAAAGTAATTCTTTGTCCAATTATATTTGTTTCTCAAAAATCTTATTTTTGCAAAGTAATTTTTTCAAAAATGTTAATCGTTTTTAAAAAATAATAATTTTTGGTACGGGAAGTTCCAGCAATTTGCCTTAAGGCACGATGTCCTAATTGCCTTAAGACAGAATTCCACTTACAGCTAGTTATTCTATTAACTTGGTAAATTTATCAAGTTGTATTTTCCTAATAATTGTTGGCGTTGACAATTGTTAATTCTGTAATTTTGGTTATTTTTAGAAATCCTGATAATGGACTTTTAGATAAATTGAACGTTTCCAATTTGGTGGAATTGCCAAATGACCTAACGTCGAAGGCCAAATGAATAAAAAAAATATATGGTGAAATATCTGTTCGCAGTTAGTGTGTTATTGATAATTTAATTTATAATATTGAAAAAACTTAATATCATTTTTTCTCCAAAACGAATCAAGAGATTTAAAATACAGTAATAAGAAAATTTCCACTTTTGCGGATTTTAATATCCTATCCTACTTGTATCGTTTTCAAAATGCTTCAAATCTTATATCTTATTGTGCTTGAATTGAGTGGCAGAAAAGTGAACAATT